>NC_034613.1:62050609-62088195 GCF_900095145.1 Mus pahari
AATAAATAAATAAATAAATAAATAAATAAATAAATAAGGAAAAAAAAGAACACTGGCTGCTCTTCCAGAACACCTGGGTTTGATTCTCACATCCTTTTCTGGTCTCCTCAGGCACTAAGCATGCACATAATGTACATACATGTATGTGGTCAAAATATTCATATACATAAAATAAAAATAAATAAATCCTTTAAACAGAGATACAAGTTAAAAACAAAGNAAGAACTTAAATTGGGTAGAAATTTAGTTACTAGNTANCTAGTAATTGTNTGCTCAGGGCCCTGGAGGTGGATGCTTTTACAGGATATGTCCCCCAAAGCAGTGGTTCTCAAACTGTGCATTGTGACCCCTTTGGGGGTAAACCCTAACCCTTTCTAGCCCCACATATTTCTTTTGTATCTGTGTATGTGCACACATACATACATGCCCTTAGCACATCTGTGGAAGTCAAAGAACAACTTTCAGGTTTTTTCTTTCAAGCTAACTACTTTTTTTAGATTGATTTATTTTATGTATGAGTGCTCTATCTGCATGTACACCTGCATGCCAGAAGAGGGCATCAGATCCCATTACGATGGTTGTGAGCCACCATGTGGTTACTGGGAATCAAACTGAGGACCTCTGGAAGAGCAGAGGGTGCTCTTCCTAACTGTGGAGCCATCTCTCCAGCCCCAATGAACAACTTTCAAGAGTTGATTCTCTCCTTCCACCCTGTGGATTCTGGGGATCAAACACGGGTTGTCAGGCTTGTCAGCAAATCCCTTTACCCAATGATCTATGTGACCCCACCACATTTTTCTAATTCCACATTAGACCAGGTTAGACTCCCTACCTCAGCCTGCGGAATAATGAAATCACAGGCATGCCAGTCTTGGTATTCCCAACACAAGTACAGACCCATTGTTTTTCCTACCAGTTTGCCTACCCTTTCTGTCTTTTCATGAGGGAAAGAAAGTTCATAACCCATGCTGCCTATCCCTTCTCTTCCACAGTCCTGTTGTTAGCTATACTTTGCCTTTTGCATGTCAAAGGTAGCAACATTGACATTAGGTATAATGATACTCCCAATTTGTCATCTTTTTCCCATCACAAGAATAGCTCTGGAGCTTGAGACTCATAAGGTGTGCCCACCCTGAATAACACCCTAAGGTTCCCTCCCCCTTTGCTGTTAGTGTTTCTAGTGGTATCCTAGTTAAAGGCTTACCCTGTGGCAAACTGTGTCACTCTGAAGATAGTTTGCTGGGTTCTGCTCTGCCCTTCTTCTGTGGCATCTGCCTTTATCAATCCCTGAGTGTTGCTAGAATCTAGACCATGGGCCTCACCCTATCCTGAGCTACTAGCCCAATGGCTCACACTTTCCCACCACCTGGAGGAAGGCCTGCTTTGCCGTAACATGTGGACTTTAGTAGTTCTCAGTCCCCAGGGCTGTTCCTGAGACCACATACTGGCTTTCTATCTTGAAGTTTTGGTCTCATACCTGGTCCTGCTATAGCAGGGTGAGTTCTAGACTAATTCCTTTAGGTTCCACCTGCTCTGGACTTGAAATAAGGAGCTCCCCTGTTTCATTTGTTTCTGTAGATCCAGCTTCTGTGTCCTATACCTTGTGCTTACTCTCTCATCTCACATCTGTTCCTAGAGGCTCACTACCTCATGTGTCACTGTCTTCTGATCTTTCCTCTCAGCTGGGCTTTCACAGTTACCCAAGCATATTCGCCTGTCATGTTGCTTGGAAGTTTTCCAAAAACAATTTCCTGTGTATCCAGGTCTTCTCTCTTCACCATACTGGTTCTCTGTACCCTGCCCTACCCTGGAATTGGGGTGTGGAGCCTGGGCAAAAGGTACTCCCCCCATGCTGTTCAGACCCTTTCCTGTGAAGGGGTCTTAAAGAAGAGGTCCGTGGAAAGCAGTAATGATTGACAGGTTAATTTGGCTTCAGAAAGCTGAAAGGTCAGCCCTCATCATATGGTCCCTCAAAGCTTTACAACACAAACCTGTTTGTTTATTAACTACCATTGTTTTCTCCACAGGCCATTGATGAATTCTGTTCTTTTCTGGGGCAGCTGCTAGTCCTTGAGACCACAGTGGTTATTACTTGTTTAGATCTACTATCAGAGCATCTGCCCCCAATACTCCCTGGGGCTGTTCTGTCACTTAGCTATTCTGTAGGTCTGAGAATTTCTTCCTGTTTGCTATCTCCCTTCCACACCTATTAATCTCTCCCTTGTCATTTGTGCCCTCTATTCTCAGCTCTGGCAGGGCCACTTTGTCTCCTAAATATGTAGGTGTTGTTACAGTAGTATCCAGTCACACAATACCATAAGCCAGGAGACATACAACCTTTACATTAGCCTCTTGATACTCTGGGACATATCACCAACAGGGCTCAGTTACAGCATCTGGATCAGTAAGACAGAAAATGATACAGAAACAGACTTCCCCCAGATAAGAGGAAGTTTGTTTCTCATAGAGGCCAAAGCTCATAATGTGTCAGGTAAAAAATAGGCAGTGAAAGGCTCAAGTAGCTTTGGAATGGATTTGGACACTGGTCCTTTTCTCTGGGCATGTCTAGTGTCCAAGAATTTGTCTCAAAGCAAATCAGAAATCCACACTGACAAGAGCTGGGTCAGGAGCCCAGCCCTTCTCTACTCACCATTTTCACAACACTGAGGCCATTGGGAACCAAAGGGATAGGAGTGCCCAGCTCATACTGCCAAGCTTACTACCAGTGCTAATATACCCTAGTCACCAAAGAGTGAGCACACTGTTAAGGCTATTAATGATTATTATTATAGAAATGATGGCATAGATTATGAATAATTTATTAATATAATTATATGGACTGCAATGAGAGCCAGTGACAGTGGTGATTAGGGTAAATGCAATAAATTTTAAGACGAAGGATCCTCTTGCAGCTCAATAAGCAAAAAGAGATTCCCAAATATCTAGTATACATGTGGCAGGTGTATGCCAGGGCAGAACACAGAAAGAAAGCCATCAGCCAGAGAGAATCCCAATCAAGACCTGGTTGTACAGGCCTATAGTCCCAGGTATGTAATCTCAGCTACTGAAGAAGATGAGGGAGGAGTATCACAAGTTCAAGGCCAGCCTGGGCAACTTAGTGAGACCCTGTCTCAAAACAGAAATTTAAAAAAGAGGGGGAGGGAGAAAGAGAGAGAAAGAAAGGGAGAGAGAAAGAGAGAAAACACAAAGAAAGAAAGAAAGAAAGAAAGAAAGAGAGAGAGAGAGAGAGAGAGAGAGAGAGAGAGAGAGAGAGAGAGAGAGAGAGAGAGAGAAAGGGGGAGAAAGAAGGTTTGGAATATGTTCAATAACAAAATATACAAGGGGAAAAGTCCCCAAAGGAGACAGCATAAAGGTTGTGATCTAAGATAACTACTTAGAGGAAAAATCAGTGAAAACAATTATAGTCAAGTGCTTTACTTCTTGTTTACTGAAACAGTCAAGGAAATTAATACACCAATTCAAAAAACTTAGAAGGAAAGACTGGGGAATAAAGGCTGAGGAGTAAGGTTGCAGCACTTTGTAATTTCCCAAAAGAAGGCTCTCCAAGTCCTCCTCCTGACTGACCCTGACACTCTGAGCCAACAAGAAGAGCCAACAAGAGCTGCCAACTGCTTAGCAGTTGATGAACAACAAAAATCTACAAAGTCCAGAGACCTCCAAAATGGGCATACTTATAGGTGTTAAACTTGTAGGAGTTCACAGAAAGACACATAACTGAACTAGCAAAAGTCAGAAGCTATCAGAAAAAAGGGAAGTGAAGAGACCTGTTACATATAAGAGCCTTCAATTAGAACACAAATTTGTTTCATACCAGAAGCTATGAAGGTCAAATGACAGTGATGATATATTCAAAGTATGGAAGGAGAATAACAGATGCCCCTGAAAGGATGTTTGGGCAGTGGGTGGTGGTTAAAATAGAAATACAACTAGGCAAAGTGTTGGGGAGTGCTAATTCACAAATGGGAAATGTGTATCACACCTCCAACCCCCTAGGCTCAGGAAACATCAATAAGGAAGAGGTGGAAAGACTGTAAGAGCCAGAGGTTAGGAAGGACTCAAGCAAAACAGTGTCTTCTGGACATGACAGATGCTGCAGTCATGACTCAGTGGCTGTGACTGCTTATACAAGATCAAATTTCCCAACATTCCAGCATGAAGCTGGTTCAGCTCACAAGCCCACACCCTAGAAGAGCTCTTGACAGCTGATGGATGCTGGGGTAAGGAGAGTCAGTTTTCTTTAAGAATGTGCCCCCTTCATATGAGGGTTTGTGCCCAGTCTTTTTTCATCTTTTTATGCCATGTTGATATTCCTGGGAGGCCTGCTCTTTTCTGAAGAGAAAAAGAGGTGGAGAAGATCTGAGGGAGAGGGGAGATAGGGAGGACTGGAAGGAGTGGGAGAGGGAAGCCTATTATCAGAATATATTGTATGAAAGAAGAATAAAAAAAAAGAAAAACAAGAATGTGCCCCCTGATAAATCAACCATGTTCCCTCCAATGAATGGCCCCACACTCCAAAAGCATATATAAGGATAGCACAAATCAGCCTTGGTAAGAGGTTTTGTTTTGGTTTGGTTTTTTGAAAACATTAAGTTAGGAGAAGGGTAGGGATGAATTTGGAAGACATTAGAGGGAAGAGTGAGGACTGAATATGATCAAAATGTATTATATTCTCAAAGAATTAATAAAAATGTTACATTGAATTTTTTAATGAAGGAAAAAGTAAGGAAGGTATTTAAGATCAACAAAACTAAGGAAATTTGTCACCTTCCCTACAAAGCATGAATGATTATCAGCCTACATCAATAAAGAACTTGAAAGCCAGGTCTGCTGATTCACATCTGTAATTCTAGCATTTAGGAGGAAGAGGCAGGTAGATCGTTCAACATTTGTGGCCAACCTCATTGGCATAGTGTTTGTAATTTTCTTCTATCTAATTTTGAGTGCAACTGCATGAAGCAGTTATTATAAATTCATGTTGCTGATCATATAATACATGAAATTGCAATCTAAGTTTTAAAAATACCAAAGTGAAAAGGCAAAGAAGTTCTATTAAAGTACAACTTCTGTGTACTATTGAAATTAACTTATCACCAAAGTTCTTTAGGTTGTTAGCTATAATTCTAAAGGCAAGTGGTAAGAAAATAAATTTTTAAGAAAAAGTTTATGATCCAGCAATTCTACTTTAGACCAGAGAGATTCAAAAAACATATTCACACAAAAATTCCAGTAACATTATTCATATCAACTTAAATGAAGGAATAGCCTGTATGTCTCCCAATAGATGAATAAAACAAAAATATTTATTCATCAGTCGTATCAGCCATACAAAAGAATGTAGCACATGGATGAACCTCAAAACCATGTGCTCCATGAAAAAGGATAAGCAAAAGGTCATACACTATTCAATTCCATTACAAGAAAAATATCTAGAATAGGCAAAGCTATAGGAGAAAGACAGTAGATCAGTGTTTGTCAAGAGCTGGGGTTTAGGGAAAATGAAAAAGAGATTGCTAATGATACAGACCTTTTTTTTCTTTTTCATCCTCCTTTCTTTCTTTTTTCCTTTCTTTCTTTCTTTTTCTTTCTGAGACAAGGTCTCACTATGTATCACTGGCTGTCTTGGAACTCACTCCCAGAGATCCACCTGCTTCTGTCTCCCAAGTCCTGGAATTAAAGGCAAGCACCTCCACACCTGGCTTCTGGTATAGAACTTCTTTGGGGGATAATAAAATGTTCTAGGGGCTAGAGAGATGGCTCAGAGGTTAAGAGCACTTGTTGCTCTTCCAGAGGACCTGAGGTTGATTCCCAGCACCCACATGGCAGCTCACAGCTGTCTGTAACTCCAGTTCTGGAGAATCCAATGGCCTCAGTGGGTACTGGATTCAAATTGTACATAGACATACATGCAGGCAAAAAAAAACCCCACTCATATACATAAAATAAAAATAAATACATATTTAAAAATATTCTGGACTTAGCTATGGCAAGTATATGAAAACCCTTCCAAAAAAACTGGATTGTTCACTGTTAGAAAGGGCAAGTTTTATGTTATGTGAATTATATCTCAGTAAAGCTCTTATTAAAATAGGGCTTAGGTGTATCTCACTTGTACAGCATATATGAAGCCCAGATTTAATCTCCAGTGAAGGGAGAGAGGAGGAAAAACAACTTTTATCTTATGGGTTTATTTTGCCACTTTTTTCTGACCTCTAAGACATAAAAAAAGAGAGAGAGAAAGAGAAACAGACTAGAATAGAGAACTCAGAGACCTGATGACTAACAGAGGTGATGGGTTTACAGACCAATGGGGAAAAGAATGAGTTTCCATTAAGTGCTACTGGGACAGATGTGTATCCATATAGAATAGAATGAAACTGAACTCCCATCTCATACTATACAAAAATCAACTCTGGAAAGATTATTAACCTAACCACAGAAGGAAATGCTAGAAAGCCTTGGGAGATAATGTGTCAGAGTAGGAATGTTATAACAAATACCAACGATTCTATCCATAAAGAAATTATGGTTACACTTGACTACATGTAAATGATAAAACCAATGACCACACACACACACACACGTTATGAAAAGATAATGCACATTTTGGGGAAAGATATGCACATTACAATTATCATCCCAGGACTTGTGTGTACCATATTATGAAACAAGCTAAAAATAAATGAGAAAACAAGCCTTTACAAGCAAGATTTTGACAGGTACTTCATAGAAAGGAACGCTTAAATGATCAATAAATGTATGCAAATGTGCAACTCTGTAATTACTCACTGAGATACAGAATAAACATGCAGCAAAATGCTGTTACACATGCCCTAAATATCATCAACCAAGCCAGGTCATGGCTAGAGCTGATGAGGACATGCAGCTATGATACATCACACTGGTGCCAGATAGTGTGTCAGGATGGAGTAGTTTTCCTCCCAGGAAGACATCCTGGAGAAACTGGCACAAGTCTACACAGGGAGATATGTTCAAATATGCTCAGAGCAGTGGTATCTATAAGACTCTCAAATTGATTGAATGTGGAAGCTGACACTGTCATCTCAACACTGAGGAAGTTGAGACAGGAGGATTTCCGAGTCTGTGGCTAGTCTAGGCTAGACAGTGGGTTCTAGGTAAGTGTGAACTACAGTGTCAGGCCTTATCTCAAAATCAAACAAAGAACCCTCAATTGTAACAAACAATCCCTAAAATCCAGAAAGAGTGGTATGAAGAATATTTATAGCATTAATAGCATAGTGTGACACAGGGTGTGCTGGCTAGTTTTATGTCAACTTGACACAAACTAGAGTCACTTGGGAAAAAGTTGGAACCTAAACTGAGAAAACATCCCCACCAGATTGATTGATAATTGATATGGGAGGATCCAGCTCACTGTGGGTAGTGCCACTCCTGGGCTGGTAATCCTGGATGCTGTAAGAAAGCATGCTGACTAAATCAGTATCACACCTCCATGGCCTCTGCATCAGTTCCTGCTTCCATCTTCCTGTCTTGAGTTACTGCCCTGACTTCCCTCAGAGATGAACTGTGGTATGGAACTATAAAATAAAATAAACCCTTTCCACCCTAAAATACTTAATGGTCATGGTGTTTTATCACAGGAATAAAAACTAAGATGTAGCACTATACATCAGGATCAACAAACCAGGGTCAACTGCCTATTTTTGTAGTTGAAGTTTTACTGAAAAATAGGCACACCCATTAATGAAGGTATTGCAGGCTTTTCATCCCAGTACTCAGAAGGCTGAAACAAGAGAATAATCATGAACTCAAGGCAAACCTGGGCTATATATAGAGAGACCTCACCTAAAAAAACAAACAGTACAAAAACAAAGTTAGAGAGGGAAGGTAGAATGAAAATTAAATTGATACAATTTCGCTCCTATCTAGTAACACTAATATAAAAAGAAAGGAAATGATACTAGGGAAAAGAGGAGCAAGAAACTGATGAAAATTCTCACACCCAGGACCTATGGTTGTCAGAGTGTAGTTCATTTCTTTTAGTTTTACAACTACACATTTCTGAGTTATACCACGTTTTTGCCAAGAATTCTGGAAGCATTTTTTTCCCAAGGGAAAGAAAACAAACATTACAAGAGAAAACTAAGCAGCCAATTTCCTGAGAGCTGACCCAGTACAGAAAGAAGAGGCCCTGCAAAGGAAAGGCCTGAATTAAGTAGAAAATGACAGCTGCCCCTCAGCCTCAGGCACTTACCTAGGCTTATCCCAGAGTTGTTGCTGCTCCAACAGTTTGGCTCTCCTTGCTGCCTCCTTGCTGCTTCCATAGCTTCAGCAGAGGTGTCTGCAATCTCCATGACTGCTCTCAACAACTGTCCAACCAACCGAGAGGGCACACAGGTCTTAGTGAGGCTAGTGTAACATATAGATGGCATCTGTCGCTTTCCACCCAAGCTTACATTGAAGTCCCTAATGACAGCCAGCCAACAGAAAGAGACAGAACTCACATCTGGAAAGTTGCCCTTTAATCCTATATGTACTTTTTCCTCATTCAGTGGGGACTCTACACAATCATGTTATTCTTGCAGCCCTCAGTTCTTAGTGACCTGCTAACATGGCACGCAGTGTGCCACCTGAGCAAAGCAGATGACAGGTGGGAAAAGAGATATCCTACCAAAAAGTGCCTTTGTGATAAGAGCTTCCCTCTACTGGTTGAGTCTCATGAAAGACTGGGAAGGCTTGGGTTTTATAACCTACCACCTTATTTGTCTAGCTGGCCTAGTGCTCAGTCAGATAAAAGATAGCTTGGCATGTTTGGGCATATGGAAACAGTGAACTAACACAGCATAGATGCTAGGACCAGGACATCATACTAAGTCAAGCAGAATCCAATGCAATATATAAGATTCCCTAGGAATAAGAGAAGAATGGAAACTGCCTGGAAGGGGGATCTCTTAGAGAAAATGTTCATCATATCAACTTTCATCTCCTCCCCAAGGCACCAGAAATGTTTGTCCTCAACTGACAAAGGTCCTACACCCAGAGTTCTACCATGTGACTGGTTGAGGAACCCAGGCTAAGCCCTCTCAAGCTCTTCTCCAACCTGTACATTTGATATCAGGGGTTACTAAGGTCCTGAGCCCAAACCTGGTGGACATGTGCTCTTGAGGTGCTAGGCAGCACAGAGTTGGAGGAGTAGGTATATTACTTGGCCACAGGAAGCCAGAGTCTGATAGACAGCTTGGATGATGGGGCCACTTGGGTGCAGGCTGGGTACTGGGCGCTGGCAGCACTCGCGTAGCTCATCATCATAGACTTGCAGGAAGGCCAAGATGAGCTGATAGAAGTCAGAGATGACCAGACGAAGTTTCTGGTCTATGGTGCTGGTGTCAGTCCCTGCTTTATGCTGTGCAAAGCACTGCAAAACGAAGGGTGACAGTCACTTGAGGCTGCCCAGCCGGCCTAGGCTGTCGCCAAACCACATAACAGCACAAGTTGACATAACACGGCACAAATTGACAGGAAGAAAGTCTCCATAAAGAAAGAGATGGGGAGGGTGTGAATGGGGCCTTAGCCATGAGGCTAATGTTTGCACAGACCACAGTCACCATAGCTAAATATCTAGCCCTGCCAACAGATGCCAGTAGGGCTGAATTTGAGAAGATAAGTGAAGGCATGCAGTTCAGGCCTGGTGCATGGCTGCCATATGAAGTATATTTTTTTCCTTTCATGCTCAGACTCTTAGCACCTACCTCCACACTCCCATTGCACCTCACTAAAGTCTCACAGCACACCAAGCTGAGGGGAACACCACCTTCCCTAGAACTCAGCAGAGCCTATTCCCCAAATCCCATAAGCCCCAGAGTTGGTACCCTTCACCTGGTCTCGGAGTGTCTGAAGCTTAGTAGCACTCTCCTGCAGCTGCCTGGCCAGATCTGCCACCTTTTCTCCCTCTGACTGAGCAGAGGGGCCAGCCCTGCAGGGGAAAAAAAGGAGGGACACTGTCAGCTCTCTGCTTACTGCTGCTATAGGCAGTAGGCCACTGTGAGGTCTATCTTACTGAAGATAAGCAAGATGGGGTGGTACTAGGACTAGAGTCCCCCAGACACCTACTTTGGCAGGTCATCACATTGCTTGTTTAGAGAGGACTGCATGTCCAGAGGCCATGGGTCACTCTCAGGTTTCAAAATTTCCCACAGGTTGGGGCTGGAGAAGAGTTCCCCAAGCAAGGCCTCATTCTTCTCTGTGGTACCTTCAAGGTGTTCCTTCAGGCTGCAAAATCAGAACAGGCCCTGAATACACTGTTACTAACAGGAGCACTGGCCCAGCAGTCCCAAGGATGGGGAATTCTACTGCCTGCTTCCCTCCCAGTCGCTGCTTGCTTTGGCCTCTCTGATGCCCTCTTGCTTGCAGACATCCTAATTCCCCTCCTATACGCCTAGGTTATAGGCACCTAGGCCCCCAAAGCCTATAGTGCAGGAATCTCAGGCATCCTAGAAATACAACTACCCTTTGCTGAGTCACTTCCTGGCCTCTGAGCAGCTAGCCTAACCCCCAAGATGGTGACTAGGGTGAGCTGTCTCAATTTATCAGTCCTATAATTCTTGGATCAGCACATGGCTACTGTCACCAGAGGGTACACATTCCCTCACCACCCTACCATCTCCATAGCTAAGATTACTAAGACCAGCTGTCAGGGTACCTGCCTGTGACACTGACACCTTTACCTAGAACTACTGGAGCATCCAATGGCCAGGGTCTGCATCATATCCAGTAACTTGTCCATGAACTGTAGCTGCTTCTGGGGACACTCACGGCCCTGGCAGGAAAAGCCACACACATTTGCCACTAGACCCAGCAAGGCCTAGCCTGTTCCAGGTGCCCAATCCTATGCTGCCCTTGCTGTGGCCAGTGGCAAGGGGGCTGGCCAGACAGTTCCTCGTCCTGTCCCTGACCCCTGCTGGTAGCCTCTTGAACTCAGCAATAGCATCCTCAGACTTCTGCCATATTTCAGGCTGCAATGATACCTGGAAGACCACTGCAAACGCAAAATGCAAACTGTTGTCAAAACATATTACAGTGTGATTTTGTCACATAGCCAGAGGGGAAGGCTTATTCAGTGGGTGGGTGGCATGCAGCAGGGCCTACTAAAACAGAATAGAACTCACAGGAATCTGATGGTGGCCTAATCCTCAGGGACACCTCCAAGTAAAGATCTGGTATCCTCAGTCAATACCTCCTGGCCAAGAATGGCAGAGACCAACAGGCACAGCATGAGGCCTGGGGTGGTCTGTTCTCCAGCAGGGGTCTAGACTTTCCATCACGAAGGCCACAGGATTCTGTGCAGCAACTCATGCAGGGCTGACCAGGTCTCCTGCCTGCCCATCTGCCCAGGTGATGCAGGGAGTTGCCCAGTGAAGAGTCCAAGGCTTGCCTTCTTCTAGAAAGTTGATGATCCCCAGGAGCAGATACTATCTTAGAGACCATAACCACAAAATTCCTGTGCAAACAAGGCATCAAGCAAGGCCTATCCCTTACCACCCAGGCCTGGCACACACTGTTCTGAGGAAGAAAAGTCAAAGAATCACTCAATCACCACTCCCAGCACCTTCAAGAAAAACAAGCACTGAAAGCTGGTGCTGAATGCAGATGCTGAAGCAAAAGGGCCAAGTTGCCCCTGGTAAGGAGTAGACTTAGGAGCAGTACGGTTCCAAGACTAACAGTTCCAAAGAGACCCAAATGGTACTTACATGACTGAGTTAGCAAGACCCACTCCAAAGCCCCCACCTCATGTCCTTAACCTGAACACTGACTTCTGGGATCCTTTTGCTCTTTCTTATTGACTCAATTTCCCCCATTTGCCTAAGAAACACATCTGCAGAGAAGTCTGGGGTAGAGGGTCAATACACTGTTTAAACTGGAACCAGCCCAGACCAAAACACAAGAATGGTTCCACAAAGTCACTTACGACCCCTCTGGATGACCAGGATCCAGGTTGTACAAGACCCAGAGTGTACAAGAGTGGCCCTAGTGCTAGCCTCCAGCAGGCCGCTCTGTGGCCACCTTACTGAAGCCCATCACTATACCACACTCTGTCTCCTCTCTACTCTCCAGCAAAGGGCAAGACTAATAATCACACTCTGGAAAGGTCTAGAGATATAATGAGGTATAAGTCTTTGTGAACTCATTCTCCAGATATATCTAGAGTGTGACTGTTGAATGCTGTCCCTGCCTATACCTTACTACATCAGCAAATCCAGTGGGTCCGGCTGAATCTAGCCACTACTCCAATTTCCCCACTACCACTGCCATTCAAGTTATCTCCTTACATGCCTGGACACTGTTGTAACCTGCCAACAGGTCCCTCACAGTCCACTCCACACATTAGCCACAGCCATCACTGTCAGACTAAATAAAAATCCATGTCCCTCAGCTCCAAGCTCCCCAATCTACCACCCTGTATGTGCTAAAGCCTCCTCTGGCCTACAAAGGCCATCACATCTACCCACTCTGTTCTATTCACTTTCCTTATTTTCATTCTACTCTGCCCTAACCAGTATTCTGACAGTGCAAGGTCTCTTGCACTTGCTGTTCTCCTAGATGTTCTTTTTTTTTTTTTAATTTGGCTACAGTGTTTTTGTTTGTTAAACTTTAATTCACTGTGTTAGATTCTGATAAATTAAATTAGATGTTAAATTTTTTAAATGTATAGTGCAGTGGTTATTAGAATAGTCAGGGAGCCAGGAGATCATGATCATAGTCAAGTTTTTAAAATTTATTTATGTTATGTGTCTGAGTGTTTTCCTGTATGGATATCTGTGTACCACATGAATGAAGTACCTAAGGAGGTCAAAAAAAGCCACTATATCCCTTGGAACTGGAGTTATAAGTGGTTGTGAGACACCATATAGGTGCTAGGAATCTGACCCACTCCTCTGGAAGAGTAGCAAGTCCATCTTTCAAGTCTCATAGCCACATTTCAGAAACATATCTAGCGCCCCCAAAACAAACTCTAAACCCACTGACAATCATTTCTTATTTACCTCAGCCTGAGCCCTTAGCAATCACTATGCTCCTATCTTTCTTTATAGACTCACCTCTTCAGAACAGTCCACACACAAGGAATCTTGCAATATGTGACAATTTATTATGACCTTATACTACATTTTATTATCTGCTTTTCACTTAGCATAACATCCTCAAACATCATCTATGTTGTCACATGTGGCAGCAATGTCTTCTTTCTTGAAAATTACCTCATCAGTTAATGGGTATCTATGAACATTACAGTGAATTCTGGTACATCTGTATTAACTCTTCCACAGTAGCTGTATTATTTGTGTCCCTACTAGAATATATGAGAGTTCCTATGTCTCCCCATCCTTGTCATCCTGTACTATTTTTCCTTCTAACTCTAGATATCATGGCATGAGTGGAACATGCCTATGCAGTTCTAATTTTCATTGGTCTCTTGATCAGTGATATAAAGTGTCTTTCCAGGAAGCTCTTGCTAGTTTTTCCTTTCTGCCCTATTGTTACTTAATCCATTGTGCAAGTGGGTTGTAGCTGGAGGATAGAAAAGGACAGCTCTGAGAAAGTGAAAAGCTTAGAGAATGGCAGAGAGGAAAGAGATGAAGAAAATAACTCCAAAAATCAGTTTTGGAAAGTCTGGACCAGCCCTGACTATGCAGATGACTTATACTAAGCCAGGTGTGAAGCCAGGCTCAACCACTGGGTGGCGCATGCAGGATATATGGGAAGAAGGTGAGCTGATAGTGGAAGTTCAGGAGAGAGAGGAGGGGTGGACCTGGCTGAATAAGCTAAAGCAAACCTAGAGCCTGCTGAAATATATGGATCTTTACTTTCCATGAAATTTAACAAAATCCAAATAACAGTCAACACGAGCAGGACAGAGCCACAATCATCCAACACATGAAAAACCACAAAGACCTCAACTTGCACAAGAAAAGATGCTCATTAGATTCCAATACAGGGATTATAGAAAGGCAAATGAACTGACAGCTTTAAGTAGTCATTAGAAAAATGCTTGAGGGCTGGTGAGATGGCTCAGCAGGTAAGAGCACCCAACTGTTCTTCCAAAGGTCCAGAGTTCAAATCCCAGCAACCACATGGTGGGTCACAACCATCCTTAACAAGATCTGATGCCCTCTTCTGGTGTGTCTGAAGACAGCTACAGTGTACTTACATATAATAAGTAAATAAATCTTTAAAAAAAAAAGAAAAATGCTTGAATGAGCAATTGTGAACAAGAAACAGAAAGCACAAAGTATCAGCAAAGTACCATGAAACAACTTCCCACCAGAAAACAAGAGAAGCATACCCCACTGGATACACACATGGAAGATAAAGTTATCCTTATCTATGTTGGCTTACTGAGGTAACAAACATTCCTACAGTGAGGGAGGCTGACATGGGGCCAGTGGCAGGAAGGAGATGGGAATTCTTTGTTCTTACTGTTCACAATCTCTGTGAACCAGCTCTACTTAAAAGCAAACCCTAACTAGAGAGACACTAAACAGCATAATGGAATACAACCCCACCAAAAATGGTTTATTCATTAGCTGTCCCAATTGTTTGTCTCCCTGAAAGATTTCTTGCAATGCTTAACCTGGGGATGCCTAGAGAAGCAGTCTTGCCAGCCATATAGGCTCTGGAGCCGGAAGCCCCTCCCACTTTCTTACCAGTCCAGGACAAAACAAAAACAAAAACAAAAACAAAAAACATGTGCATCCTCTGAAGGGACAGAAGAAGGTCCTTTCTTACCATTAGAAGATCCTGGTCATCTGGTGCACACAACATCAGCTCATGGCCTAGCTTCACCATCTCTGTTAGAACACAAAGACCTTATCATTGTAGACCCACCCAAACAGAGGAGGATATAAGACATCCCAGCACTTAGAACATATAGGCTTTTTCCCCATGGCAGGGGTGGGGGCATAAAAGACCAGATGGGCCAAATGTCTCTCATGTCCATTCTCCTGTCATGCCATCTTGAAGATGAGTGAGTCTAGGCTATATTTTACAGATATGGAGTCTGAGGCCCCCTTGAGGAATACCTAGCCATATCTTCTGCAGTATCCAGCACATTTTTACATGTCCATTTAGTATATAAACAAAGGTTAGAGAGCTTTGGACCAGCACCAGTGTTAGAGCAGTACCTTCACCCCATCTCAGGCCAGGCTATGCCTCAGCAGGAGCAAAGCAGTACAAACCTATATAGGACATGCTGGAAAAGACCCACTGGAGGTAGTATCAGACCATCTGTGTAACAACTCTGTGGTCCTGGGAATACTCTTCAGATGCCAATATGCCTCCAAGTCAGCCTGCTTCGATCACAGCACTTAAACCCTTTGATCCTTCTGATCTCCTCTCAACAAATCAAGTAGAGCACACCTTTTTACCTATTCATTACCCACTATCTTGCCTCAGCTACTGTAAGAGCTGTGCTGCTGCCTGGGTATTCATATTTTCACTACAGTATCCCCAGGGAGCCTGGTAAACGCAATGGAGGGCAAAGCCTTCTTTGGAAGAAAAGCCAATGACCCCCTATGACCTATAAGGCCTGGCAGGACTATCCCTATACCCCCCACCCCGATTTCCCATATCTCATTATCCTCTCTACCCTAGCCATCTTTGTTCCTTACTCTTCCTCAAAGCTGCCAAGCATAGCCCACTTCAGTCCTTTTGCATTGGCTGTTCCCTTGCTATGGATATTACTCCCAGCAGAGCTCAGTTCCACCCTTCTTGCCATCTTCTGTCAATAAAATCACCTTTATTCCAACCCTCTGTATCACCTTTCCCTTAACTGGTAGCTTGCGGCCTTCTTTCTTCATCATCTATGCTTCCTGTCATCTAACATATACGTTCCATGAGGGTGGCACAGTTCACTGCTGTACCCTAACACATCAAACACTGCCTCACATGTCAATGAAACTAAAGATTTCCTGTCCTCATGTCTCCTACTTCCACTCAAATAAGTACTCAACACATTCTGAGGAGGTGAACAAGGCAAAGGCCTTCATCTTCAAAGAGAAAAGTGAGGCTGGGTTCAGTGAAGTCTCCAAACTGTGGATGAATGAGGACAGCCTACAGGCCAGGGCTTTCCCCATGTGTACCAGAGAACTCAGATACTACTTCCAAGTCTATGAAGGGAACCGTGACAACAGGAAACACAGGGATGATGGGATGAAGGCCTGGTTGTTCTGTGATCAACAACCTACTACACCCAAGAAAACAACTCTCCCCAGATAATTAATTTGGTAATGCTGTTTGTGCACAGTTCAGGGCCTAAGTCTAGCTCACTCACACTGCAGTGATCAGAATATGCACAGGCTTTTGAAAAACTTAGCATTTTTAAATTTTATCAATGTTTGGCCATACTATAAGGAAGCCACTTACACAGAGAGCATTTTTTGCTCATCTTTATGTAACATTCACACCAGGTTACGTTTCTACCAAAACAAACAAACAAACAAAAAACCTAACCATCAAACTAACATGGTGACAAGGCAAACCACATTAAAGAGCAATCATGGGGCTCCTAGGAATGCCATATAAACCTAATATGTACACTGAGAGACCTCTGATGACACCAGAAAAAAACAATGCTTTCTACCTCTCAGTGTTATGGTAGAACAATGTACTATTTCATCCCAAATGTACTATTTGGTACTATATCACAGAAGGCTGTGATTCTAGAAGGCTCTAATAATATCCACAGCGTATACACCATACAAAGTAAAACATTAGTTAATGGAAATTTCACAACTCAGTGAGACACTGTGACCAAGCTCAGAATTGCCCAGAATTTACCAGCAAACGCCACATTCCTAAAGAGACCTACCCTGTATCTTCAAATCCAACGTATTCCCTTTCAGTGAGCTGAACTTGTCTTGCAAGGAGGGGCAGACCCTGTGGGAAAATAGCAAAGTCGGTCATGTGCCTAATTCCTCACCACCCCTCCATACCTACTCTCTAAACAGAGAATTATTTGTACAATTGCTAAATGCCAGTGAAAGGCCACTTTAAAATAATTTATTTGATATCATGTGACTCTTACCATCAATTACTATGAGAAAATACTTAAGAAAAATTTCCCTTAGAAATGGAAATACTTAAAGTTCTCTCTCTCTCTCTCTCTCTCTCTCTCTCTCTCTCTCTCACACACACACACACACACACACACACACACACACAAGTGATGGGTGCACAAGAAAGGAAGAGTTTGGGCATTTGCAGAGGAGTTTGACACCTAACTATCTGGCCTGAGTATGCACCTGCTGGAGCACTGGCTTCCCATTTAGCCCTGGCATTCCTAAATCAATCACTTCAACTCACTCCTCAGCCTGGACAGCCCTGATTATAAGGATTTCCAAGGAACTCTGCAGCCTCTTTGGCCAAGGTTCCCTAACCTTTTAGAAGACTCCTGGAATGAAAACTGGCTGGGGCCAGAAACTGGTTTTCCCTTGGGTACTTCCTGAGCCTAGCACATTTCTAGGCAGTGACCAACACACAAAAACAGAGGTTGTAAGTATAATGAAGGAGCAATGGTTGCCTCTACCATTGCTACACTCTTTTCAGAAAAGGTCATTTTACACTTTTGTCTTTGTTTGGTTTTGATTTTTGGAGATAGGGTCTCACTATGTAGCCCTGGCTGTCCTGGAACTCCCTATGTAGACCAAGCTAGACTGGAAATCACAGAAATCCACCTGCCTCTGCCTCTTTCATGCTTGGATTAAAGGTGTGAGTTGTGGACACGTTTAATTATACACTTTTCAAAAAATACAATTCAATACACAGTTTAAAGGAAAGATGTTGCAGGATATTTGATCACACTTTGAATCCTGAGATTGTTTTATTTATTGAAAAAAAACCCTGTTTCTAGTTGTGGTGTAGCTCAGACTTAGCACACGTTTTTAATCCCTCTGACTAGAATACAGACATGCACTTAGCACACACCTTTAATCCCAAACAATGAAGATAAAATTAGTTTGTAGAAGGAAGCAACAATGTTTGAAAGTGAGGTCTAATTGAGTGGCAGACAAAGTGATGAATCAGAAAGACTGACAGAATAGGATACGCCCAACTTTCACAAGGAAAGGGAAGGGAAGCTACTTAAGAAAGGGCTGCATGACAGGCAGTGGTGGCGCACACCTTTAATCCCAGCACGTAGGAGGCTGAGGCAGGCAGATTTCTGAGTTCAAGGCTAGCCTTGTCTACAAAGTGAGTTCCAGGACAGCAAGGGCTACACAGAGAAACCCTGTCTCGAAAAACCAAAAAGAAGAAGGAGGAGGAGGAGGAGGAGGAGGAGGAGGAGGAGGAGGAGAAAAGGCAGCATGTGCAGAGAGAGGAGGCAGTTTTCCTGGACAGTTGTACAGAGAACAAGCTGAAGACAGAATGAACCAGAGAATAAAAAGGATCCAGAGGATTAGAACATATTGCCAAAGTTAGTTTGAGGCCAAGCAGAACAATTCAGGAGAGGCTGTGAGAAAGAAGCCAGACTGAACCAGTCAGATTAGAGAGGAGTTTGAGTCAGAACAGCTGAGTTGATCCAGCCAGCTAAAGCTCAGTAAGAACAAGAAAGGATGAGCTTATTCAGCAGTAAGTCTCAGAGGCTGATAACATTCTAGGCCTAGATTGTACGGAGGCTGTGAGCTTTCTGTAGGGATGACCTTAACACAGAAGCCTTGCATCCTAAACATACAGAGGGTCCTGTGTTTTCTAATGCTTGTCTCTGTGAAAGCCTTGAGTCTTAGACCCACTCTTCCCTTACAGGAATCTGAAGGAGGTAAATCTCAAAACCCCCATTGTTATGGTCTGATCTTTATACTAATAAAAATCAATGGGTGGAATAATAAGAAAGCAAAAAAAAAGATTGTATGGAGGCTAGAAGCTTCCAGTACTAGGCCAGGTTAGCAGAGAGAGGAAGTAAGCCCATGAGATGAAAATTACATCAGGTAAATAATAGTTACTTTTACAGAGAGATGAACCCATGAATAGGCTCCCAGTCTTATTTTTAAAGGTTTATTGCTACACCACCCATTCATTCCTATACATGCCGCCTATGCTGTTGCTGTGCTACCCTGACAAGACTGAGTTGGAACAGTGTCTGTCCTTTCATAGAAAATGCCTTGCTGTTTAAGACACTAAAAGGCCCCTATTGTAAAAGAAGCTCTGATGACTTGGCTGTGCAGCCCTGGCCATCAGGGTAAGCACATAGATAAGCTCAACAATGAGGCTCTCAAGTAAGCATCTGGCCTTGAGAGCTCCTAGCTGGACAGAACTGGTTCCACAGAAAACTCCAAGGAAAAACTCCAACTTCCATTCCACTGAAAAGGCCTATCCAGCCTAGGCTGTCCTAGAAGCACTGCCCTTAGGATGGACTAAAAAAAAAAAAAAAAACCTCTGTTCTTTGCAAGTTGGGGTGGAGAAGAAGGGAAAAAAATCTAGAAGGCCTGGTTCTGTCACTGGGTTTCTGGGCAATGTCCCTCTCCGATCATCAGGTGCTATCCAAGCTGACAGTAATCAGAGCTCAGTGACAAGAACCACATCAAATCCCTCAACACAATCAAAAGCCCAGGAGACCTGGTGCAGAAAGGGCTTTCATTAAAGTCCATCTTGTACTGCTAGGGCCACCTCCCCATCATATTGGTCATGGCTCAGTTAGCTTTCCTGGAGCTGGCTTGGTTATGGGACCTTCTAAAAGGACACATTCCCATCTCCCCCAGAAGACACTTCATGGAAAGGAAAGAACAAAGAACATTACCGTATACACATCCATTCCAGTATGTCCAACCGGTACTTTGAGGGCCTACACAGCAGTTCCATAATTGTCTTTGGTTCTGTAATATACAGACCATCGAGGAAGGAGCAGTTTACACCCTAAGCAAGGAAAAGGCAAGTCAGAAGGAAGCCTGTTACTGTAGGGTGGCTAAGCACGTCTATCAGTTTGTGCCCCTTCCTGGTATTGTCAAAAGTTCAAGTCCCTCATCTTCACCCTACATTTGCTCCTGTGACTTGCTGCCCCACCACTGTTAAGTGTGTTCCCTCTGGGTTTCACGGCCATAAAACCAGGAACATGCCTGAGAATGGGTTAGGAAGACTAAGATTAAATCTGAGGGGCAGTGGAGGGCAACTGAAAGTAATCACTGAGTCAGCAGCAAGGGGAGATGGGAGGGAGATTAGCAAGGGGTTCAATGGGCCTGGGATAGCTCCCTAACTTTATAGGGTCATGTTCCTCACTGCTGCATGTACCTTAAACCCTCCTCTCTGACCCAACAAAACGGCAAGGTGTTCAGCCCATCTGTCCCCCCAAACCCAACTCCACCCGCTTCCAGCTCTTTGAGATTGGGGCCCGCGTTCTCCATTTTTCACGTGCTCCAAGTTCCCAGCCTCAATCTTGCAATGGTCTGTTGGAACAGCATGAGCAGAGGTCCGAGGACTCCAAAGACCTAAGACAGATGGTCCGCAAGTTCCCCCCTAAACCAGGGCCTGCCCCTGTGGACCCCTGTGGTGCGGTCAATGTCCACAGGAAGCTCCAAATGGCACTGGGATAGGGCCCCACCTGGTCCCCTATCAAGGAGCGATTCCCCTGGCTCACGGTACCTTCAGCTTCTCGAACACCTCTACGGCTGCCTTGACCACGCAGTCATCACCCACATCTTCGTAGTAGCTGTCATCAGACCCGCCACCAGCACCCTTCTCCGCCATGTTTCGTGCTCTGAACCACAACTGGTTCATGCCCCCCAAGCTTACAGGCCGCTGCCGCACTGCTAAACGCTCACCAGTTTCTTAGGTCTCTCCGCCCACCAACCCGCGCGGCAGGGGCGAAGCCAACCGGCAGGACGGGAGTCACAAAGGCCCACCCTCTTTCCCAACGAGCCTTCCCATTGGGCTGCCGCTTGGTCACTGCCTGCGCGCACCTCAGGGAGCAGGGTGCGGAGAAGAGGGTTGGGCAAGGATAGGACAGAGGCGGGCTAAAGGCGGGGCTGGAGAGGAGAGGTGGAGGGGAGGAGGCGGGGCGAGTAGGACTTTAAGCCGAGTAGCTCCTTTTAGAGGAAGAAGTGAGGGACTCAAAGAGTTCAGGCTCATCCAGGAGGAGGCGCTCCTACCTTGTTCAGGTTCTCTTTGGCAGTAGATGGATCCTGACTGATGAAGGCAAGCTTTGGTAGAAAAACTAAGACCATTTCTCGGCCCAAAGTTCTGTCTTGTTTCCTTTGCACACGAAGTCAGAGGGAAAGTGAATGCTGATCAGGCCCCACATCTCCATCCTACCTTTGGCTTTCATGGATGCTCTTGTGCCTCATTCCTGCCCAGTCCGCTTAAAAAAAAATCTCTCTGTATCTCAGGCTTCTCAAACTCAACACATTTGAAGAAATATTAGTCAGCCTCCCTCATTCATAGAATTCCACAGCCCCAGTATGCTATCATTCCAAACCTGGGATCAGCTGATTGAATAAAGCAAGAAGGGATTAAGGGTGATTGTTGTTCAGGAGCCAAGAGCCAGTAACAATCTATTGCACTCAATGTGTACACCCTCTGTGCATTGCACTGCCATCTCCACAAAGAGAGGTCATGGAGACAGATCAAGAGACAAGAAAAAGCCAGTTATATATGCTGGGATCACAAATTTGAGGCCAACCTCAACTACATAGTGAATTCCAGGCCAACTTGAGACCCTGCTCAGGAGAGAGGGGGGCAGGAAGGAACAAAGTGGGGAGAAAAAAATGTGTTTGTTTGTTTGTTTGTTTGTTTGTTTTAAAGTTAGATTTAGGAACATACCGGTAAGCCCAGTGCTGAGATGATTCTACCCAACTGAGAAGCTTCAGATTCAGTGAGAGGCCCTGCTTCAAAAAGTAAGACTGGAGAGATGTCTCAGCCATTAAGAAATCTTAATGGCTGGTGCTCTTGCAGAGGACCCAGGTTTAGTTCCCAGTAACTATGTGGCAGGTCACAACCAGTTATAACTCCTGTTCCAGAAGACCCAAAGCCTCTTATAAACTCTTTGAACACTGCATGCATATGTTGCATAGACATAAATGCAAATAAAGACACATGCACATAAAAATAAATATTTAAAAATAATGTAGAGAACAACTGAAAAAGATACCCAACAATGATCTTTGTCCTGTATACTCCTCCCATACACACACACACAGAGAGAGAGAGAGAGAGAGAGAGAGAGAGAGAGAGAGAGAGAGAAAGAGAGTTGTTGCTAGCAGGCAACTGAAGTCCTCTAACTGGAGAGGTCTCTCAGTGGAATCCTGGAAGGAAGAAGCAGGCAAGAGCTTAGGGGTAACAGGAAAGAGACCCTAGACTGGCCCTGCTGAGGGCCCAGGGCCTAATTCCTTATGATATCAAGCTCTTCAGAGGACAAGACAGAGCCTCCCAATTTGAGCTGAAAAAAAAAAAATCTGAGTAGAGGAAGGCTTAGAAACTTGGCTCAGGGGCTCCATTCTTTGCAAAGTATTTAGTGGCCCCTTTCTACCCTCCACAAGGTTGCTGCAGCCTCAGACCTTTTCTGGAATACAAGGGGAAAGGGGGCTTTTGGTTGCTTGTTTTTCATTTTACTTTTTGTTTGGTCAAGTTTTACTTTTTCCTGCCATTTTCTGTTTTTGTTTTTTCTTCCTTTAAAAAAAGAAGAAATTTTCATTTCAATCATGACCCAGACATTCAAATTCTTGTGGGTTTTTCCTGTGGATCTTTCCTAGGACTGGGGAATTTGGTGGGAGAAACCGCTGTAGTGTGGCTGTCTCCCTCCACCCTTCCCGTAGCCTCTGCTCCAGAATCTGCTCCTGGGGAACGGAAAAGAAACCAACCCCTGTGTATTCTGGAAGAAAATCCTCCTTTTCCACCCAGTCCCAGGGAGCCAAAGCACTGAGCAGGTCTTTCTCCAACTCAGCAACTTTCTCTACAGCTCCAGGTTGGGCCTGGAGAAGCAAAGTCCATCCACTGAAACCATGGAGGCTAGCCTCCTGCACCAAGGCCACAGCAGCAAGAGGCAGCCTACCTTCCTATTCAGTCATGGCACCTCCACTGGAGACTAGGGTGGAAATCTAGATAGTCATAGGACTGCTCAGTAACAGGAAAGAAGAGGCCCAGTCACAGAATCTTCAATACAGACTCAATCTCAACATAAGGAAGCATATCTCCAAGAAAGCCCTGTCTAAACATTAACTGGCTGGAAAGGAAGGATGCTACATTTCTTGGAAGGTGTGTTTGCCAGAGAAGTGTGTAGAGACATGGAAGTGGGTTCCTACAATGGAGTAGGGAGGAGTAGGAAGACCCCTACAGACAATACTGTCCAAGGGAGTTATATAAGGGAGATAGGGTGGAGATGAAGCATCAAGAGCACATTGTGATGGGGCTAAAAGATCCTGAGGCCTGCAGGGTGGAGGGCCTTGGACAGAACTAGGATATATAGGAAGCAAGAGCCAGCCCATGATCTTGAGAAAAAAAATCTTGGCAATGTATTGCAGCAGGGCATAAGCCACGTGTTAGTGCTTGGCACATAGATTGGAAAAGGAAAATAGTTGACAGGCACTAACCCCACAGTGCCAGGAATGGGCTGGCAGGCTGTGGAGACATGTGAGACCCTTCCACTTGTGGAGTTGGGCTCCTGGAGTAGGCATCCTTTCCTCAGAGTTGCCCCTGGAAGATACCAGGATAGTAAAATGTCATGAAACACTCGTGCTGCTTCTAGTATTAGACCTAGGCTTCTATGGGAACTTTAGCTGGGATTCTCAGTGGAACACTACTTGTTCTTGTTTCAGGGAAGTAAATGAATGCCCAGCAATGAGGGCAGGCTGAGGATAGCCCAATTTGGGACTCCAATGAGATCCCAGCCCAGTCTCTAGGGTGGGCCCAGCATTTGCCCAGGTGCCCAGGTGCTGGTAGTAGGAGTAGCCTGTGTTTTCTTCTTCCCCAGGCCTAACTATTTAGGGCAGGGTCTGGACCCCCTGTAGACTGTTGTGCTCAATTACACACCTCCAAGTACCCCTAACCATTGCTGTGCCTGTAAATGGACAAAACAGGGGATGAAGTATACAGCTGCATATGCTCAGGGCTCAGCCAAAGCCATGAGGAAACAGCGGCCAGATCACCCCCTTCATAGGGAGACTCTTGGGTCTAGACTTCTTGGCAAGGCCAGCAGGGCTGAGTCACATGTGTCTGGAGCTAGAGTCTCAGGCGCCAGGACTGGAACACAAACGTGCCCACTCAGAGGGCCGCCAAGGAGGGGGTGCTCGACTTTGCATTCTTACCATAAATCCCTCTTTTCCCCAAGCCAAGCCCCAATTTCTATCCAGCCTCTGTCCCATGCTTGAGGCCCACCTGGTGGGGTGAGACAGCTTTCATAGAGAGTCAAATGGAGCCCGCATTTTTGGCAGGAGTGAACTGGAATTTCAGGCTGGGAAGGAAGATAGAAAAGTCCTCCTTGCTGCATGGTGCCCTCTCTAGTCCTCCTTCCACTGGCACCCTCCCCAAGGACACCCACACTCCAGCCAGAGAAGGCCTTGGACCCTGCCTGTCAATGCCTTACACCCTCCATTCTCTCTCCGGCTATCTTCCCCAGAACGGTTCTGTTCGCTCCCTCCCCATTTCCCAGTCTCATCTTAGCAAGGCAGCCTCCGGGACAGTGTAAGTGTGTGAATGTGAATGGTCTTCTGTCTACAGTGCTCACAAAAGCCTCTGCAAGAGTACTTCTTTAATTCGGAGCAGATCCTCTGAGGTTTCAGTGGCATTAAAATAAGCTGAGTTTCCTCTCGGGAAGGGTCGCTGGCAGCAGGAGGAAAGTATGGAAAGTTTTACTTTTCTCTTCTGAAAGCTTTAACTGGGAAAGGCCCCTGTATCTTTACTGGCATACAATAGCTGCCTGCATGTGTCCTGAGGCCTTCCCGTGTGTGTGTGTGTGTGTGTGTGTGTGTGTGTGTGTGTGTGTGTATGCAGACTTAGTATGTTTGTGTACTTGCACACATTTATTTGCATGCACACACAAATGGGCACACATGAGAGCACACACATACACACACCAAACCATTGTTCTGCCCCATACCCTGGAAGGAGTGAGGATACACAGGAAAGATTCCATGCACTGGTCAAATGCCAGAATTCCCTGTATAGAATGACAGAGCAGCAGTGCTATCAATACATCTCTCCTGAGCTCCAGATACTTTCCTGATACCAGCGTGGATGTTTGCTAAACCCCCTTACAGTCCAGCTCCTGAGCTTACAAAGATATGAAGTTGTTACTCATTTCACCCATGGCAAGCTAAGATCAACTTCTTCCCTAGACAGCTCAGTTGCCTTCACACCTGTTCCCACTTGTGTCTTTGTGACCCCAGTGAGTCTGTTTCAGCTGACTGCCAAGGACTACATTTACAAGTTAAATTGTGCAATTCTTTTGCTGAGAAGCCCACAGTGGTTTTGTTTTCTTTGAGGACAAAGGTAATTTTTCCTGATCATCTTTGACACCTTTCTCAAACAGACCCTCCTATCCTTTCACAGTCTCAGTCCCTCCCTCAACCTTCACTGTCCCTCCTGTTTCTGAATTTAAGTCAAACTCCCCCAACTCGGGGCCTGTGCACTGGCCAGCCCCATTTTTTGAAAGGCTCTTTATTAGTGTGCCTTTTACATGAATATCTCATTTTCATTAATATCTCTGCCCAAGACAATTTCTCAAGGCCTTTGTCAGATCATCTGTCAAAAACTGCTGCTTCCTCTAGCTGCAATATTTAGTCTCCTTGTTTCTAATGGGATCTCTGTGGCTGTATTTGCAGTGGTTTAGGGGTGTGTGGTGAGGAAAAAACTGTTCTCCAATCCTCACCTGATGAGAGAAGAATCCTAAGGTTGTACAGCTTTGAGAAGACTTGAGGGACCAAAAGCTCTGCATATAGGGAGAGGGCCATGTGGGAAGAAAAATAGAGTTGGCAGGAGATCCTTGGAATTCTGGAATTGTGCAGCTAGAGGCTATGGTGATTACATAGAGCAGATTCTTCTCCCTGTACACAATCCATATCTATAGCTTTCTAAGAGTGCTTGTTTGCCATATTGAAAGAATGAAGTACTAAGCAGGGAGGTTTGCTCCTCAAATCACAGGACCAGTCAGGTCATAGCAGAGCATTAAAGTCTGAAGCCCTTTATAGCGAGTCCCAGGCTTCATCCCAGTTCCTGGAAAATCCCAGTGTCCCTCCCATCCTCCTTTCCAGACATGGGCTTAGAATCTGTGCTGGCCTGGGGCCCTGGCTGGCTCAGTCTGAGTGTACAAATGAGTTCTTGAGGAGAGGGGAGTACAAAACCCAAAATTTATGGGAACTGTTGATGCGGCTAAGCTCCTCTCCACAATCTGGTTCTGCTCTATGGGGACCCTCAAGGATCCCCAAGGTTCCAGAGATGTCTGGCACTCTGGGTGGACAGAGTAGCTTGCAGAAGTATCATTCCCCAGGTACCCACCTAAGAGAACAGCATCCAGCCCAGGGATCCATAGGAGCTGGGAAACTGGGAGTACCTCAGACTTTGTTTGGGCTAGGTGGGGAAGAGGGAATGTCTCTCCCTCTCCCAGACTGGCTGTGCCAGAGAAACCTGGGAGTATGCTTCTCCCAACCCCCCAGCCTAGCTAATGGGAACCAGATGGCAGGATGTTTAGTTAGAGCCTGGGGAGCTTCAAGAACAGGGGAAATGGGTAGGGGGCCAGAATTCCAGAATCCATCTAAGTCAGGGGGGAGGGGCAGAGCCAAAGGCATCTCCAGGGACCTGAATGCTAAGCCAACCTCTGTGATGCCTAGATCAGGAGACTTGAGCGAGTCTCCCACACTTTCTCTGTAAAATGGTGGTGGTAGAGGTGTGTTCCCTCTCTCTGGCCTTCCAGAATAAAGGAGGACTGCATGCCTCAGGCCTCTCAGGCCCGAGGAGTCCCTTCTACCAGCCTCAGCAATGGCCTCTCAAACAGAAGACTGGATTCCGGTTATTCTCTGTCAGATGTTGGCCTCATTCCTGGCCCAGTGTCTGATTTGTGTGGTGTCCCAATGTTCAGGTCATAAACAAGAACCCTATATGGAAGGAATGGGGGGAAAGGCTGTGAATGGACTTTGTGTGGTTCAGAGTGGAGACTCCTCCTTCAGGACAGCGATTTCCAGGTTCCTCTCTTACCAGCCCTAGTACAGCTGTTTCACTAGACTCACACAGGGAAGTGTTGAATCCAGTGAAAATATACTTGCCAGGGATTCCTTCAAACCTCAACTCCTGTCCCTGACCCTCTCCTAGGGCCTTACACACTGCCCTATGGCCCAGGACAGAGACTCATACTTGAATATAGAGCTGTGGCTGTAGCCCTTCTTTGTACTCCACAACTACTTCTTTTTCTCCCTCACCCCCATCCAAGCCCTGCCCACAATTAACTCATTTTTTTTCAGATCACTTCCAAAATTAAGTCAACACTGGACAGAACTGTAGGAAAAGCTTCCTCAATGCTGGCCCCAAACAACTGAGCCCTGTGGCAAGCTGTGTTGCTTGCCAGCTCCAGCTGCCTGCCCCCTCATCCCCCAGAACTAGGTTTAGAGCTGGGCCTGTGAGGATACCCAGTGGCTGTTGTACAGGCCAAGTTTTGGAGCAAAGATTGCTGACACTCCCTGAGAGCTGTTTAAGGGACCCATGTAGACAACTCTCCCTTTTTCTCTAGTCTCCACTCCTTTGCCTCTACCCAGCAGCACCTTCATTCAAGCCCAACATCCTTTCTACCTGGCATTATCCTAACCCACAGGGGCCCCTCAGATTCACCTGGTGGAAGTACAGGGGCATATGTGGCCTGGGACTCTTGGTCAAGAAGTCTGGGAGTCTTGTGAGATGAATACACCCTACTGCACACACATTGTGATGAGGAATACAGGGTACATGTTATCCCCCATTTCAGAGAGGAAAAAGTAGAAGCCTGGAAGAAAGGGAAATGGTAGAAGCATTGAGAGCCAGCCCTATCCACAGGAAGGACAGTGTCCAGGCAACCCAAAATCTCTGCTGTCTGTTGCATGGGAGTCTTCCCTACTACATAAGGCAGAAACCCAGGGGATGAACAGGTTTTGTGGACACCAGAGTCTTCAATGCCCCAGATGGCACCTGTCCCATCTCCTGGGGACCCAGAAGGCTCCCTCCCCTCTCCTTTCCCTGCTGTGGAGGTTGGACCTGACAGCTTGTCGTGGGTATCCTGCCTTATAATGGGCTTCATAGGCCCACAGTGTATGGAAACAGATGCCTTATTCATGGAGGTACTGGGCCTGGGCCAGTGGAGAGTCAATATGGGCCTTACAGAAAAAGCACATGCTCTTGGATTCAGGAAAGATTCCCTGTCTTTCTCTTCAGGTGGAAGCAGTGGACATTGTAGTGAGCTGGGCACAAGAGACTCATTGGTTTGGTAGAAAGTGATCTTGAGAAGGGAAAGAGAGACAGAGTGGGCAGAGGTAGCTTTCAGAAACAAAGTCAGAGCTAGTATCTCAGGCAGGATTGTCTTGGGCTGTCCTACCATCACAGTGGTTCACATGTCACATCCAGTTGTGGCCACCATTCCACCTCTCCCAGATCTCCATGCTCTCTGCTGACCAATAGGGCCTGCCCATGTGGACCATAAAGGGTATGATGTTTCCATCCTGGCTCTTTGGGTTGGGTGCTGCTCTGCAGGGGCCCTGGCCAGGCAGGGGCTGAATGAGAGAAACTGTTTTGGCCCCACTAGCCCCAGGAGCTTTGCCCATCCTGCACCCACTACCAGGTGGTCCAGGTCCTTCAACAGTGAGTAGTTATCACTGGAAGGAAGAGTACCTTGCTCTACCAGTGGGTTAGAGTAGATGGGCAGAAAGGCAGTTACTGGAGGCTGCCCACCTGAGGCATCCAGAATGGGTCAGGGTTTGCTGGTAGGGAGTTAATGTAGCTAACTCAAAGCCTTCTGGGACAGGAGAATCTTGGAAGGCTGGAAATGTGGGGATGGGTTGGCAGGCAGATCTGGGTCCGAGGGCTTCTAGGACATGGAAATCCCCAAGAATTATCACCCTTTCATTAAGATGGCTGATGGCCCCTTAAGATAGGCTTCGAGTTTAAGCACCCCAGGCACTGGGGCTGACATCTCCCAAAGTGAAACGTGCAACCCAAACAGTCCTGAAGATAAGCAGCTAGACTGGTAGCAGAGCTGGACTTGGTCTAATCTAAGGAGCAAGTTTACCAAGCCCCTCTCTGGAAGCCACCTGCCAGCCAGCCTCAGCACTGAGGAAGAAGTTACCTCCAATAGTCTGAGCAAACAGTGTCTGAGCAATGGAATGGGCACACAGAAGCCTCAAACCTGGGTAATAGCTTGTCCTAAGGATCAAGACAGAGGAGCTGTGGAGAAGCAGAAACCTTTATAGGTCATCAGAGTTCCAGGAGCCCAAGAAGGGTCAGTGGTCATAGTGGAGTGCCTGAGAAAAAAGGCAGTAGGTCAGATAACTGGAAGGAATCTGAAGCCCAAGAGGACCCACCAATGGTAAAGACTAACCAGGGCTCATAATCCCCATGTGGTGTCTGCTGGGTGTGGTAAGGCCACCCGTGAGTGTCCAAACTGACAATGGTTTTGTCAAATAAAGCATAAATTGTAGGAGAGAAACCCTCCAAAGATATGGCCCCCACCAGACTCAATGGAAAAGCCTTTGCCCCTTAGGTTGGGCTCCTGTTGCTTGTGACTAAGCCAAGGCTACCTTTCCCCTCTTATAAGGACCTTCTGCCAATCTGGGCCAGAAGCCTGGCACCAATAGAAGGACCAGAGCAGAGGCTGAGACACTGGCAGGAGCACCTCAGAAGCCTCAGGCTATGTACAAAAGAGGTCAGGAAACAGACAAGGGCCTGGGCCTGAGATAACAGACCTGGGCACCACAGAGCAGATCACGCCTCCCTGCCAGCCTTGTGCACACTGGCCCAGATGGTTATTGCCTGCACTGGACAATCAGAAGAACTAACTACTTTAAAGAAATGAGAGGACAGGGAATGGTGCATGAGAAATAGTAGTCCTATGTGTATAGAGAGAATGAAACTGCCAAGATTCCAACTTGTATGTTCCTGGGACTGTCCAACCTGGAGTGGCTAGATCTGAGCAAAAACAAACTGGACACCTGAGGCCTACATGCACGTGCCTCTAAAGTGCAATGCAGCCTCTTCGCCTATATTCTGGGGCCTGGGGATGGGGACCTCAGGTTTCAGGTGGCCCAAAGGGTCAATTGTCCATTGCTTTGCCTTAGCCTACAATATCCATCTGCTAGAAGTCAGGTCTAGAGAAAACACTGCAAGAAACTCTCCAGCATGGATGAATCCCATGATTTAGGATACACGGGCCTACTGGGGCAGTCCCGTTTGCAGTAGATATCCTTAACATGCCTAGGTTCAGTGACAGATAGGAAGCCACAGTGGAGCCAAATAGAGGTGTTCCTTGGCTAGAATGGACATAGAGTCATGCCCAGGAAGGCTTGTTCCCTGACCAGTAGCAGATAGACCTCTATCCTGCCTCCTCCAGCCTCCTCCTAAAATCAGAGGCAACTGAAGCAGCTTAACCTGGATGGGAATCAATTGTCCACATTGCCAGTCTTGCCCTCCTCCCTACATGAGTTTAAATGCATGACAACTTCCTGCAGAGGCTACAACAGCTTCTAGAGTGCATACAAGGGGTTTGGACCAGGGCAGCTGGAGAAGCAGCAAAGAGGCACAAACAGCGAGGGAACCACAGAGTCCAGCCCCTCTGTCTGCCCCCAAAGAGCTCAGCCAGCTGCAAGGGAATGGGTTGCTTAGCAAGAACAACTACCCACAGTTTTTGTTAATTTAGTTCAAACTAGAGTCATGGGGGGGGGAGGAGCCTCAATTGAACTGCCTCCCTTAGATTAGCCTGTGGGACATTTTCTTAAAAAATTGATGTGGCCTGGCTCACTGGCCCACTGGGGGTGGCACCACCCCCAGGCAGGTGGCCATGAGTTGTTTAATAAAGCAGACTGAGCAAACCATGAAGAGCAAACCAGTAACGACCATTCCTTCAAGACTTTTTCTTCAGTTCCTGCCTTGCATTCCCCTCATAATGTACTGTAAACTATAAGCTAAAATAAACCCTTTCTTCTTCACATTTTTTTTTTTTGGTCATGGTGTTATCACAATAGAAAGCAGACTAAAATAGTCAGCTTTCTTGCCCTTCTTATACAGTTTAGGATACCTAGCCCATAGGATGGTGCCACTTACATTCAGAGCAGGTCCCTAGTTAATCTTCTCTGGAATTACACACACACACACACACACACACACATACACACACACACACACACACACACACACACACACACACGGGGTTGGAGGATATACCTCACTAATGTCCTAGGTGCTTATTAATCAAATGAAGCTGGAAATGAAAATTAACTATCACCTTGAGTACATCCCATGTCTTCTTGGACCACACCATCTCCTGCCACCATTTGGGAGTGCTTTCTGGAAATGTGAGTTGTGAAACTCAGGGGATCCATGACCTAGCCAGCCAGGGCTCCCAGGATCCTTGGCATAAATGAAGCAGTGGGCCTTCTTCATGACCCCCTGGTTCTAGGAGCTGGGCACCAACTTCCCAAGAAAAAGATGATAAAGAGTGCTGAATTTCAGTTATACCTTAGTGTGCTGGGACCCAACAGCAACTAACTTTAGGAGGACCATCTAACATTCCAGGTATGGATCCCATGAGTGTCCACCATGGGGTAACATTCCTCTGACAGGAATATGGAAACTAGAAAAGAAGGAAAGGCCTGAGAAACACAGAAAGTTGGGCAGGAAAGCATAAAGGGCAGCATGGAACTCCAGAGAATCTATAACAGAGTCCTGTCTGAGATGTCTTCAGGGCCCTATCACCACCTAATCCTCTAAGCTGTTGCCAACTTCCAAGGCTTCCCCCCAAAACTCACCCCTCAACCTCAAGATCCTCCTCCTTCAGCCATATCTATGCCTGCCCTACTGTCACTCAGGAACCCCATGTGGAGCTGACCCAGAGCTGGTTTTAGCTGAGGCAACAGCTACATGAAGGGACATGAAAGGGAGAGGGAGTGCAGAGATCAGCGGTGTCCTAGAGCTGCCATCACAAAGTCCTACAATCAAGTGTCTAACACAACAGAAACCTAGAATCTAGGTATGAGAGAGCAGGCTCCTTTAGAAGACCCTAAAAAACATCTTTCCTCTGATTTGGGTGTTGGTACATACAGACCTTTCACCATGACAATGACCAGAGGCCAAAGGGTTAAGGATCTAATTCTAGAAAGAGTGGGACAGGCTAAGGGGGGTTGGGAGAGGGCTGTCAAGAGGCTAATGACAATCTGCTGATCACCAACACAGGACAGGCTGTAGTGGGGAGGGAAGGCAAGGGTCCACAGACAGTCCCGCCCATCATTCCCAGGACCAGAACCTCCCGCCCTGTGTCCTCTTGTTCCAGGAAAAAGTTACCAAAACGTTTGGGTTTAATTATTCTTTTTTCCTCTTCCCCTCTTGCCAAGGGGGCAAAAGAAAGCAGACAGCAGCCTGGGAGGGGCCACCCAGCTGCTTTCCACTCCCCCCCCCTCCGCTGCTGCCTGCTGATGATGTGGGGCCTGGGCAGGGGGCTGGCTGCTAGTCAAACACAGGCTCAACCCCTGCTTCTCCTTGACTGAGGCGCTGTGGTGTTTTCTCTGCTGATGGAAGACATGGAGACTGCAGCCTGCAGGGATAGGAGACAGAGGAGCTCATTCGCTCAATGGCTTGCTGCACTTACAGGCACCAGAGAGTGAAAGGTCACTGTAACAAGCCACTTTTCCTGCCTTCACCCATTCTGTCCATTACCACCCACTGTTCTTTCAGACTTGCAAGGACCAGATCTTGCTTGCCAGCAGAGTCAGAGCCTCAAGGATCCACCATGGAGTAATGGGGCTCATAGTGGCCCAGAGTAAAGTGGCAGCCTAATCTCCACCATTAACCTAGGTTACCTATATGCCTCTGCCCCAGTCAATGTTTCTCTCTCACACACAGACATGTGTTCCTAAATTCCATTTGTGGCACACATGTGACCCAGGACTCCAGTTCATTAACCTACACACACACACACACACACACACACACACACACCTGCATAATAATCACAATAATGTTATTGACCTGTGACACCCCCTCCACAACCTCCTTCTGTACCTAGGCCTACCACAGTGTGGTTCTTCAGATCCAACAAAGAAAGGAGAAACACCCAAGCTAAGGTCCACTTGACCTTTGCACCACTTGGACAGTTTTAGGCCTGTACTTTTTCACTTGATTGATGAAGACCCTTTAATTCAGCAAATGATCTGGTGGAGTTCAAGGGGCTGAGGGAACACTGGTTTGCACTTTAATGCAATAAATGCACCTCATTCAAGCTTCTGGTATCCCCTACCTCCACCTCATATTCAAGATGCATGCACTGAGAGCTCAGGTTCTCCTTGCTACAGAGTCCCTGGTCATATCCTAGATGCTGCTTCATTAGCATGGGGCTCAAAGTTCCTCTGAGAGCCTCTTAGTCAGAGCCTTGAACCCTTGCAGCTCACCCTAATTGTTCCAGAAACCTTCTGTAGTTGGTCTCTCTACTCTATTAGGTGCTCCTGTCCTGGTCTAGGACATACAGCATTTGGTTGCTGGTGCAGGTTGATAGGGAAGCCCAAAACACCTTTTGTCCTAAAGTAACCAGGAGCTGGTAACTGCTGCATATTAGTAGCTTTGAGGCCATTTATCCATTCCTTATACCTTAACCCTTATCTTTGTCCATGCATACCCATCCTCAAGTCAGACTGCCTAATATCCAGGGTCCTGCCTGCAATTTGAAGATAGGATACTAAAATGCAGGCAGGTCAAATAATTTGCCCAATGGTGTGCACCTCATTTCCTGTGGAATCAAGTTATAACCCATATGGTCTGATGCCAGAGAAGGGAGTGGTCACATTCACACAGCAATTTCTGGGGACTAAGCCTTGATCTGTGCAAAGCCAGGCCTACCTCAGAGGTCCAGCCCTGGGGATCTAGCAGAGACTATTTCCTGATGTAAGTCACTGACCAACTACCTGACCTAGACCAGCCTCCAATTTGCCTATGGGTCATGTGTGTCACCTCTGTGTCCAGGGGCAATACTTTGACCCCCCCCTTTCCAGGACAAATACTCTTCTACCCTCCCTTGTTCCCTTTCCCTTCTCCCTCTATCTCCTGTCTTTGTGCCTTATCCCTACCCTCTGTCTCTCTCAGGCAAATATATATCCTTTGTGCTGAGAACTTGGTCTTCGGGGTCCTAGGCTGTACTTTTCATTTCAGTCTTGCCTGTGCTGAGAGCCAGAGAGAAAAGACTGAGGTCCCTATTTCTAGAGCTTACAAGACCAGAGCATTAGGTAGTGACAAGGCAGATAGAATGCAGAAGGAGGACCATCCCTCCCTTGGGGGTGTAAATGGAGGGCACAAAAATACCTCCTGCCACCAGTTACAGCTGGCCTCTGAGCCTGCAAATTCAGTCTTGCTTTGGTCTCATTCTGTAGCAGTTCCCTACACCCCACTCCATTCTCAGCAGAAAAAGGACAAGCAGACTGGGGGTGGGGCGACTAGGAAGCTGGTGGAATGTTTGCTTTGGACTCATCCCCACATTCCTTCTCCTCTGGGGTCTGGGCCCACAGATATGGCACTTCCTGTTTGGGTTGGGTCAGAGGTCAGCAGCCCTGGAGACACTGGACTTGCTTTCCCAACTGCTCCTCCCCAGCCTAGCCACCCCAGGCCCTGCCCACCCTGATTTGGCCTCCTAGTCCATCCAGCCCTACCCTCTTCACAATCTGAATTTAGACCCAAAAGGCACAGGATTATGGCCTAGGTAGCTCCAACATCCCATTCTCCCTATTCTTAGGCCTGCTGAGCTAATGAGTCAAGAAGGCCCACTGTGTGTCAGAGCAACAAGTTCCACACCCTGGTTCAGACCCTTGAGGACAGGGTGGAAATCCCCTGCACAGATGGAGGAGAGCAAGAAACAGAAATTCCTCAAGAATGGCTCCTGAATTATTTCCAGTTTGTCTATGAGGTTGCTATGTGGTGGCAGAGGATGGGGCAAGGAACAAAATTGCTGTGGTGTTCCCAACACAGATGAAGGGAAATTTAATTAAATTTAGAAATTCTATGAGATGATTCTCCAACTTATCCTATGATCAAGGTTGAAATTGAACTGCAATCAATCTAGCCTCTACTATCCCTACGAGCAATCCTATCAGCAATGGGGTTGATACCAAGATGAGACAAAGGAAACATGGTTTTATGTCCCCAGGTCATCACTAATTAAGGATGCCCAGTAAACAAGGCACAGCTGAGGCAAGCAAGGATGAGCTAACTTTCCAAGAGAGCCAGGGTCTCAGAGCTATAGGGTCTCAGTAGCTAGAGGCCGGGGCCTTCAGTCCAATTGTGATGGGGAAGGAGCTGGCCAGCAACAGATATAAGCTGGTAGTACAAGGGACATTGCTCAAAAGAACCACAGGCAGGGCTAAGCTTTCACTATCCTCCATTTCCTAATGCCATGCTTACTTGGCCTGCTTCTCCCTTAGGGAGTCACTTGGCAGGCACCAGCAGTATAGGCAGTCCAACTGGGAACCTCAGCGTACTGAACCTCTGAGAGAATACAACAGTAACAATTCAGTTGTTGGTCATAGCAGGGACGAGGTGCCTGGGGTCATATGGCAAAAAAGGAAATACTCATCAATCTCCAAATTAAGATGGGGCACTAAGGTAGCAGAATCGGACTGAGGGTAATAGCAGTGGGGACCAGAAGGATACTCCTGTGACTGTCAAGTTCAAGTGGACAATGAGAGTGGGGAGTAAAGCATTTGTTGATGCTGGCCTGCATCTCCTCCAGGGCACTTAATGGGACCTTGCATCTATACTTCCTTTTTCCTGTCACCCATCAATTAGCTTCCAAGTCTTGCAACCCACCAGCCTCCATGCCTGCTTTCCCCCACATTCCATCACACCAAACCTCCCTCTTGCTTTAGATCCCAGGTCTGAGTAAGCTTTACTCAACATGCTATGCTTGTTGGTACCAAGGCCACTCCCAGCTCCTTGTTCCATAGCAGCTGCTACCACTTGGGAAATGCTGGGTTCAGAAGTCCTGTACTGTCTTTTGCCAGGAACCTAGCTAGAGAGCCTGAAAAACAGGGCCTGGCCTGCCCTTCCCCAAACCTGCTAGACTCCAGCAGAGTTGCTAGAGCCTTCAAGTTCCACAGGCCAGAGCCAGGCAGCACTCCTAAGATGTAGCCTTATTCAAAGCACAGGGTCCCAAAGTGCCTCATGGCCTCCTTCTGGCTCCTCAGCTTTGATGACAGCCATCTACACAGGCTACAATACAGTCCTGGTCCACTTTCTCTCTTCTGGCCATGCCCTAGACTGTGCCTCTAAAGATAGTTAGATGCAAGCAGGCTGAGCCTTCAAGGAGCCCCACTTCAATTCTTGAAATTACAACCCTGGTGGCCCAGAGGGGAGAGATGCTGTGTGATTATGTCCTCAGGGGAAGGTCAAAAAAAGCTCCTGGTGTAGAGAGTGCCAGCTTTCACCAGCCACGCCTTGGCCATCAGCACCGGGAAGCTTCCAGACATTGGAGCGCTACCTCAGCTATCTCTTGGGCATATTGGCAGAAGTGGTGTCCCTAATTGCTCCACCACCTGAACCCACAAAGCATCCATTTCATACCACCTTGAGGCTCCAGGTCATCACTCAGTAGCCACTTTAGTGGTAGTAGGGGCTGCCCTCTACAGTCTGCGGGTCTCATATCCTGCCTCTGTTCAGCCATGGAGGGTGTAGGCATCAGTCATGAACATAGCCAGAGGGCCTAGATGCTTGCTAAAGAAGGGGCTCTGATATGCATGTGACATGTCTTGCAAGCTGAGTCCCCTTGCTCAGGACTGTCATTGTAGGAGCTCAGAGGAGCACTGCAGAGAGTGCTGAAAGATAGCCTAGGATACGGCCTTCTCCTCTGCAAGTCTTCCTTGTCCCCTCAGGCTGATGTGCTCTTTTCCCACCATCTCTTTGATTCTCCAGGCATGGCCTTGCTCGCAGTCCAGTAGTATGCAAATTCCATGTGGACAGGGTCATTACCTGCTTCAACTCAAGCACTGCAGATTCCCTTAAGTTCCAACGTGTCCCCTGCATCTCTGCAGCTTAGCTTATTCAGAAGCCAGGCATTGGACTGACCATTAACACTGACTGACAGAACCAACGGGAGAAGTGTTGTGGAGCGCCTAGGTTCAAGCTGCAGTCACCCACTAGGCTGGCTGGATAAACTAGGGGAACAGGACAGGGAAGGACTCAAAAGGGAGCCTAGCAGAAGGACCTTCCTTGAAGCCAACTCAGCTGCATGAGCACTGGTGGGTAGAAGCCCTGGGGGCAGTTTTCTCAGCAACTGCCAGGCTTCCAGGCCCTGCTCACCCCTACCCCAGAGACTCTCACCAAAAGGTAGCATTTTATGCTCACAGAGAGCCAACATGTTCACAGCTGCCCTGTGGGCTCTCTCTCTCTCTCTCTCTCTCTCTCTCTCTCTCTCT
>NC_034613.1:62088375-62098970 GCF_900095145.1 Mus pahari
ACCCTCTCCATTTCTTAGTTCTCTTCCTCTGTGTCTCTTCCACAAGACATAGGCCCTTTAATATGTCTTGTATCCTGCCCTTCTACCAGCTCTTGTCCAGGGTGTTCCCTGGGCAGGCCAGAAGAGTAACTGTCTAATGGTGGGTAGAGGGCTGGTTTCTCAGATCAGGAAGTCAGCAGTGTTTCCTAGCCAGGTCCTCAGGGAGTGCAGGTGCCCATGGCAGGTGTTCATAGCAGTACAGCTTCTCCCAGCAAGCAGTGCTAGCTGCTCAAGGATGTGTTTCCCATACATCTAAATGTTTAGTCTTCTCCTTGCATTCTTGGTTCTGGTCAGCAGGAGCAAGGGCTTCTCAGGCTGCAAGGCAGGTGGGGTAGGGGGATGGAGGGTAGCTCCTAACCTTCTCCAGGCCTCTGGGGAATCATACAAGCTAGAGTTGTAGCGGATCTGTTCCTGTCTGGGGTAGCCTGGAATCACACTCCGATGAGCTGTCTCCCAACCCTCTGCACAAGACTGCCCTGGTTCCTGGGGGAGCTAAGACAGCTGTGTAGTTGCCTCTTCTGGAGGCTTCAGGAAATGCCTGTTCTTCCTTTCCATCTTCTTCCCCTCCCACTGCCCTCCTCCTGACTTTCCTGCCTCCTTCCAGGCATGGGAGGCCAGAGGGCAAGAGATTGCTGCTGCTGCTGCTGCTGCTGCTGCTGCTGCTGCTGCTGCTGCTGCTGCTGCTGCTGCTGGGACATTCTGTTCCCAGCCTTGCTACAGCTGGGGTCCTGGTTGTTTCCCAGCCCCCTCAGAGAAAGTTGAGGCATGAGGAAGGGGAACCAGAAGACAGAGAGGAGCAGGCTCAAAGACTGAGGTGCTGCCTGTATAGTCTGGGAGTGGCCCCCAAATTAGAGGGCCAGGCTGAGTGACTCAATGGGCCCTGGGCTGGGCATGCAGTTATAGCTTATTGCGGACTGTAAACCACAGACACAAGGACCTTCCAGGCACAAAAAAGCATATTTACAGAAGTGCTGCCCTAACTTTAAGGAAGAACCTGGAAGTATACAGTATACTCTCCCCTTGGTCCTCATACAAAGGGTCTCTTCCTTACTACCCCAAGCTCCATCCAGAAAGTTAGACAGGCTGGGTTACTGCTCAGCCTCCCACCTACCCTTAGGGCACATTTTCTTAGTTGTTCCCTACACAAGGCAAAGGCTCTCTTCTGCCTGCTCTAATGTGCTCACTGTTCCTGGTTCCTCCAGGAAGTCTTCCTAGGCCTGTCTGATGCTGGGAGTAGTAGCTCTGTTGAGGCCAGAAACAAAAATACATGCCTGCCTCCTTGTGGAACTCATCTATGCCCTAGGAGTCCCTCTAGTGCAGTGGTTCTCAACCTGTTGGTAGTGACTCTTTTGAGAATTGAAGGACCCTTTCACAGGGGTCCCCTAAGACCATCAGAAAACATAGATATTTGTGTTATGATTCATAGCAGTAGCAAAATTACATTTATGAAGTAGCAATAAAAATAATGGTACTAAAGGGTTGAAGTATTAGGAAGGTTGAAAACCACTGATCTAGTGGGTCACAGAAGCTGTAGCTTGTGATCACTAACTCCATCATACTTCTCTTGGCCAGGGTTCTTGGAGGCCTGAATAAAAACCCCTAGAACAGTGAATGTAGGCTTAGGCCAAGTGGTACCATATTTAATAAGGGCTTTGGAGACAGGTACATGAGGCAGTGGTTATATATTCTGTGAGTTTTCATCCTTACAATAAAAGCCTTGGCTAGGTATGGTGCTTTGTGTTTCTAATTCCAGCACCCAGGAGGTGGAGGCAAAAGAATCAGGAGTTTAAGGTCATTCTGGATTATATAGCAAATCAAGTCTGGATGGGGTACGAAAAACCCTATCTCAAAAATCAAAGCAAAAAGAAAGAGTTATTGAAATATACTTGTTGAGTATAGTAAAGGCTCACTCTTTTGCAATCTCAGCACAGACAGATGAAAATTCTCACCATGAGTTCAAAGTTATTTAGTGGGACTTTATCTCAAAAATAGAAAAAAAAAAAAAAGAAGAGATCAAAGATACATAAAATACAAGGCATACAGTTTAAATGAACTATTCAGCAGTTTCATTCAGTATGTTCAGAGCAGTTTCATTGTTTTAAACTGAAGACTCAGAACTGATGAGATGCTGTTTCTTTCTGTTTCATTCTGGAAATCTCACATGAACAGGCCAGTGGCCTTTTGCCATTAGCTGCACTCACCAAGCAGAATATTCCATATGTGCCGTGGACCTGCTGTAATTCCAGCACTCAGGGGGCAGAGACATGTGGATATGGAGTTCAAGATCAATTTCACTTACATAGTGAGTTGAAGGCCAGATGGGGCTACATAAGATCCTATACATACATACATACACACACACACACACACACACACACACACACATACACGAGCAGACAAAAACCAGCAGCCCAAGAAGCCTGAGTGCTCTCCAGTCTCCTGGTCTAGACCATGGAATCCAAAGGCACCCACTGGCTCCCAACCCATATCCTGCTTCTCCCAGTTTCCTCCTCTCTGCAGCCAGAAGAGACAATTTTTGAAGGAAAGTTCGACACTGATTCTGGCTCCAGGAAAAATTCTACTAGAGATTCTGTCCTCAGCTGAGAACATGTAGTGAACTTCACCTTGCCCTCCATCCAGTGGGCCTCTGCTTCTCTCTGCCTCAGCCCCTCACCTGAAGTTTCTTTGTTTGCCCTTCCTTACACTTGGTCCCTGGTTTCTTCTTCAGATTTTAGTGTGGCTCCCCAATTCAGTCTCTCCCACCATCTAAGGGCTCACCTTTACATCTTGGAAGCTGCCCTGGAAAAGGAGAGGTAGGACATCATTGGACAGGTAGATGCTACACTAGGGACCATGTCTCATTTGGACCCTCAAGAAGCAGCTGAGATTTGGTAGCCTAGCGCAGTTAGGTCCTGAAATTGAAGGGAGGAAATGCTCCCAAGAGAAACCATAGTTACTGCATCCTGGCCAGCCAGTAGGGGTTGAGCAAGAAGATAAGGAGCTTGTTCCTCTCCTCCAAATCAGCTTTGCCAACTTCTCAAAGGCTTCAGGGATGTGAGCCAAGAAGGCCTACAGAAACTTGTGGTGGGAGGGGGCAAATGCCTCGTTTTAAAGGAGGAAAGGATGGAGAACAGGAAAGGCTAACAGAGCCAGTGGGATCCTGGATCAAGCCCTTCCAGAAGCCTACCATCCTCTACATCTATAATCCCCAAACTGCCCCTGGTTTCAGACTTAGGTTCTGGGTAGCCATCAGGTTACCTTTCCTCATCTTCCTCTCACTTTCTTCTGCCTAGCCCCATAACAGCAAGCACCTCACTGTCCCCTTTTGGATAGTAGAAAGTTTGACTCTGTGAGACTGTCTGCCCGAAGACACCAAGGGTCTGTCCCTAAGTGAATGTGTGTTCTTTCGAACTATGCTTGAGGCAGGGGCCAGGGTGGGGGGCGTGAGGGGGAGGGGTGCCACATAGACCAGCGGTCTACAAGAAAATTGCTTCCTTTGAAGCTGCCAGGGGGGCAGGAAGCCTGCCCCCTCCCTCCCAGCTGCTCTTCCTCCCTCCTTTTCTCCCTCTCTGCTCCACTAGCCCCCTCCCTTCTTGTCTCCCTCTCCGCCCAGTCCCCTCCCTGTCGGCCCGCCCGCCCAGCCTTTAGCCTCCCTCCCACCGCCTCTGTCTCCCTCTCTCCACGAACTGCCCAGGAGCGAGCAGCTGCTCCCGGTTGGCCCTGACGGACAGACAAACCGACAGCCTGACATCCTAGTCCACCAACTAACCAGCCTGCACCTGGCTGCTTACCCCTCCCCAGGTAGGGCCTGCTCACGCCGGGAACTGACTCCACTCTCTCGACAAAGACTTCAATCTGTCCTCCCTGTCTTCATTTCTGGCTATGCTGTACCCTCATCAGCCAAAGATGTTGGCAATCCTGCTGTCTCCACACCAGCCCTGCCGCATCTAGTCTTGCCGCCCCAGTGTCTATACTTCCACTCTCTTTGCTGCTCTCTATATTCCCCCAGGGCACCCATCAAAAGCTTTGTGTCCTTTTCATCAACACCACATTTTTGCCTCTTTTCCCCATCCTCTTCCCTGAACTTTCTTCCTACCCTTCCTTTCCCTTTACTCTCTTAACAGTGCCCAGTTGCTAAGCTCACCTATGCTTTGCTTTTCTGCTTCTGGGGATGAACAGGGAGCTCCCCTAGGGTACTGCCCAGAGCACAGAGGTAGGGCTGGGTGGATGGCTAGGCTCTACCCATAGTCCTAGCCCTTAATGGCAAGGCCCAGGCACCCCGTTCACTCCTGCTAGTCTTGCTCTCCCAGCTCAGCCTTTCTTGGGGTCTTGGCACCTGGCCAGGTCAGGGAGGATGGAGCCAATGCAAAACTCAGTATTGAGACACTCTCCCCTTGGATTAGTCAGAGAGACTGTGCTCCCAGGCACACCTCAGGCACCTTGATATTCCATACTCACCATAGACTAATGTTCTGCTTCCTCTTGAGCTGAGATGCACAATGGGCAGATGATGGGATGGGGGTAGAAAATGGGGAAATTGTGCCATGTTCCCAGGAAGAAACTGTGGCTTAGAGCCCTGAAGGGCCTGTCAAGAGATTCAGAAGAAGAAGCAAAAGAGACAGAGTCAACTAGGCATTAACCAAGTCTGGTGAAGGTTGGGGGACTGGAGTACCTTGTCACTACCCTAGGGGTGGGGCCAGGCTCCCATCTGCCTAGAATAAGAGGTCCAGAGCTGTAGGTGGGGCAGGCAGAGGAAATCTTCATTAGGTCAAGGGCATAGCACCTGGGTGACTCCTATTTCATGTTTAGGAGCTGTTGCCTCTCTAGTCTGCCAGTTTTCTGCCTTGTAATGACTGGAATTGAGACACGCTTAAGATGTTCCCTATGCTAGCAAGAGTCCTAAGGGCTGGCATCTGGACATGCAATCAGTTGCCTATACCACCTACACCCTAGGAGAGCTTGTGGGTGGGCAGGGTTGCTTTGTGTAGAACATGACTGTGTATTGCTGCTGAAGGCTAAAGCCGGGGCGGGAAGAGCCTTTGAGGACAGGTAATGTGGATATACTGATAGGAGGATGTGGGTCTGCCTCTAAGCCACAAGGGCAAGACAGCATGAGGAGGCTCTGATCCAGGCAGTAGAGACGGCTTCATAGCCAGCTGGCCACCTGGGTGTGGCAGCTGGGCCTGTCTGGCCCACTCCTACACTGGTTTTCTCTCCACCCCAAAGGACTTGGGTCTACCACTGCTTCTCTTCCCTACCCAGAACAAGGGCCAAGGTCCTACTACATGCAAAGTGAATCTGAACCATGGAGTTTAGAAGCCCAGATGGGTATACCAGCCAGTGACCATCATGTCAAGTAATTTGCTATAACTGACCAAAATCTTTTTTCAATCCCTCTAAAACCCTATACGGTTAGGGGATTGGCAACATGGTGGAATAGAAGGGAAAGGGATGCTGTGGAGGTAAGAAAGAGCTTTTTTTCAGCAATATTCTATAGCCCTCCAGTCACAGCATCAGATCCTCTGAAGAGAGATTTGTGATGAGGCTATATTTGACAATTTGCACTAGGATACTCTCCAGAGGACTTGATTTTTTTTTTTTTGTCACCCTGTTTTGGGATGGAATGGGGACTAGACTCCATTCCAATCTCCCTTTTGCCTGGGCTCACCCACCATGGTCTCTCACTTTTTCTCCCCGTAGAAACAAAGTACCATAATTCTGTCCCAGAAGTCACTTGTCCTTGATCCACAGGATTCTCAACATGCCTCCCCAGTGAGGCCAAAATACCAAGGAAACTTCCTTGTTCGACCCCCCCCAAAATACCTCCACACCCACCATGACTCCCCCCCTGCTCTTCCTCCTTTGTCCCTGCTCTTAAATACCCCACCCATTTTCTAGTGGGGGCCTCACATCCCAACAGTCTGGCAGCAGGCCTTCTCCATTGTAGGGAGGCCAGTTGATTGTAGAGAGACACCCCAGCACAGGACCTCACTCACACTAAGGAATAGAGGCAGTGTGAATGAATGATCCTGAAAGACTGAAGATGATCTTGGCCCTTTCCAGCTGAATGCATAAGGCTGAATCTCACTCCAGCCAGAGTTCCTGGCAAGCAGAAGAGAACCTGGTGTTGGGGAAAGAGTTTGAGAACCCCAAGAATGAGAAGAAAGGGGGCTCTTTGGGATTCGGAACCTGTTGCCTTGCTACTCTTTCTCCAGGAGTTGGGCTTAGGATGAACAGGTAGACAGACACAGTGACATCCCAACCTGATTTTACCTAACTGTGAGGGCAAGAGTTTGGGACAAATGAGCCTACTAGATACCTATCAATGTTAACATTGTCATGGTAACCAGGAATGGTATGGGTAAAAAAAAAAATATCATTCAAGACTCCTTTCCCACCACTGAGAAGTAACATCCTCCTGTTCTTTGAAAATTCCAGCATATGGTGTGTAGGAGCTCACACTTTGTTGGTAAGTGGGAGGAGATGGGCAGGCATATGGGTCAGTTGCAAGAGGACTAGGAAACCTAGTACCTCCAACTGATCAGGATTATCTGCTGTCTGGCTCCTTTCCAGAAGTTTCTCAGTAAGGCATGGAATGAGGGATAGAAGGCTCTCCCTTGATGCACCCAGTACCTCTCTCTATATCCTAGGCACCTCTGACACCTACATTCAGATAAATCCCACCTCCAATTCTGGTGGAGGGCTATACCTGACTGCCCAGCTACTCTGTCAGTGCCATAGTCACAAATAGTAAGATTTGGCCCTGGACAACAAGGTTCTGCTCACCTTGAGGCATACAGGGAAGCACACATCCTATCCCTCTATTTGACACTCAAGTGTTAGGCTGGAGCTAACTGACCTTAGAAGACAGCAGGAAGCAGGCCAGGTACAAGCTTACCTTTGGTGATCAGAGAAAGGAAAAACAGTGCCTAATGTCTCCTGTCTCTCACACATTTCCTCACCTACACAGTCCCAAGAGCCTAGCACAACTTGGTAGAAGGCAGCACTTTCCATTTATCAGAGTTGAGGTAGTGTTGCTCAGCAGGGCCCAATGCCCCAGGACGCTGCTGAGACTACACTCCATGTCTGCTCCTTGGCAGCTTCCAGCTCCACATCTGCAGGCAAGCTCCTAGAAGCTGCCAGACCTCAAGCTTTGCCCCTGCCGCCCTTGGCCTGGCCTGAATGCCTGGCACAACCCTTCCATGTTCTCAGAGACTGCCAGCACATCTTGCTTGGCTGTTACCCAGAGCTATCCTGCATGGAGAACTACACATGGCTTTCAGAGGGGCAGACAAGGAGGGCCCTATTTGGGGTGGTGGCACAAGCTCCAGGAGGCCCAGTCCTTTCCCTTGTTCAACCTGTGGTCACCAAGCTCAGCTCAACACGATGACCACTTCTTTCCTTTCCTCTGAGGAGCTGGTGCCCAGCAAGCTCAGAGCTCACTTTGATAGAGCATAAGGACATAGCCAAAGAGTCCAAAAAAGGTAAACTAAGGACTGGAAGCACCAGTAACAGGAGGAAGTGGAATGGGAGGAACTTTTTATAAGTCTTAAAGGGTCTGTCCACAGAGTGCCTCTTCCCGACTGTGACTTTGCCTTCATTCTCAGTGTATGGGGATGAGGGATCAGTTTGAGGGAGTTGAAAAAGGGAGGCATGTGAGACTATCCACAGCACCTCCTGTCACTAACACTCCACATGATGATTCTTCCCACCTCCTGACCCGCTGCATTACCTACCTACAGACCCAGACTTTCCTTCATCCATGGCCCAGCAGCAAGAATGAATGCTGAGACCCTAGAGTGACCAAAGCTGGACTCTGTAAACAGAAGACTTGGAAGAAATCAACTAGTTCCTTTTTTGTGGGCCTCAGTTCTCTCATCCATAAAGTGGTGCTACTGGTGGTGCAGACACCAAGAAAGTCTTCCTTCTGCATTCCCTTAACTTGATGGAATCCCCTTCTGTGGGCTCTGTATTTGGCATGCCCTCTTCCCTGATGAATATGGGTACTGAGTCTAGTGCCAGTTTTCTGAGTGCAAATGAAGGCTGCACTGGGAAACCTGCCTGACCCCTCACCCTTCAAGCCTTGAACTCTGAAAAAGCAGCCAAACTCTACCCTGCCTCTACATGGGCTTTGAGCCTCCTACCCCAGGTTGAGCCTGGACTGGAACTGACAACAGGCTGGGATCTCCCCTGTATCACTCTCTTAGTCCTTTGTGCATCCCTACAGTATGTCCCCTCAAATCTAGTCTTATCAACCCACCTAAGGTCCTGTAGCTCCTTTCTTTGAGTGGAGGAGGCTTTTAATCTGAAAAGGCTGCAGTGCCCACATGTCCTGAGTGTCTGAGGGCCACACAAGGCTTCTGGGGAGATTCCTGTCTAGGAAAAGGATGCCCTGTGGAGATTTCCAGGCCATTCTGTGTTCCAAAGCATCTGGGTTGGTTCCACACAAATGGTCCTCTGTCCAACTGCATCCCCAATCCATATCATCTCTCCTGATCTTGACCTCTGCAGGTGGACTGTGGGTCGCTGTAGCTCAGCTGAGCAGGAATTCTAGCTCTGACTCTTCTTCCTGCAGGATAGCAGCTTTGGCAGAGGAGACAGGCAGAAGAGTGGTCAGTGCAGAGAGCTGAGAGCAGCACCTCACTCTTTCCCTGCCCTTCCATCTTGCTCTTTGACCTCCCTTCAACCTTTTTTATATGGTCTTGCTTGGCTGCTTCTGCTCCTCTTCTCAGGCCTTCTGGTCCATCTGCCCTGGGCAAGATCCCCACCCTGTCCTGGATGCTGCAGGCTGAGGGAGAACTAACCTTTCTAGGTACCCTTGGGCCAAGATCTTCTGGGAGAATCCCATGTCTTGCTAGGCCAGGATTGGGTGGGCATATTGAGACTACTTGGAAAGAATGAGGGAGGCTGGACACTCCTCCAGCTGAGGACTTCCTGACCTTAGGAGTCATCAAAGAAATTGAGGAAAGCCTTTGTCTGTGTCCCTTACTTTGCTGTGTGACCTCTGAGGATCGGGAAGGCTGCTCTATTCTCTCCAGGAAGCAGCATTGCTCTAACCTCTGTGCAGGCTTTTCTGGCTACTGGTATTAAATGGGAGCCAGGGAAGGCCGTGAGAATCACTGGGTTTCAGTCTCTGTGTGTGAATGCTCCCTCCCCCACAAATCTAAGGCATTTTAAGCAACAACACAGGGTGAGATTTCTTCTGAGGCTGACAGTGCTTGTGCCTAGGTCTAACAAAACCAGGATGTCCCAGCCTCCCTCTTCTGCACACACACACACACACACACACACACACACACACACACACACACACCTCTGCTGGTGCTAAGAATTTCAAAGCAGCAAGCAGTCAGCATAATCCCCTTGTCAGCTGGGTTCCTTCCACTTTTGCCTCTAGCAGTTGAGTTCAGAAGGCTTATTTATCCCAGATGGAGCACCAAATACCCCAATTTCACCACCAACATGTGCCCTATAAGAGTACTCTTTGAGCTGGGGGTGCTTTAAGTCTTCCTATTTACCCCTACACCAGGGCAAGCCCAGACATCCATCCCTGGGAGGCTAGCAAGACCACCATGGATTCCTTATTTAGCAAATGAGGTGAAGTGACTAAAATACCCTGAGCCTTTGCCATGGACTTGGACAAAGACGAGTGGTAAGAGAAGCAAGGGCTCTGGCCTTGTCCTGCAGACTACACTGCTTGGGTGGTGGAATGCAGGAGAATGAAATGGGAGATGTGGCTGCTGGGGCAGGCTCAGGCAATGAAGAGTCTCCACCCCCATCACACTGTCTCAGCCTGGGGGGCCTACAGACAAGCCTGACCCTGCCCTGTTTCTCTGGCAGCAATCTACTCTCCTTGAGATCTTCTCCAGGATGCCAGGTCCATGGGCACAAAGAGAGAGTAGAACCTGGAGCTTTGCACCCTGAGTCCTGGGAAATGAGAGGAAGGAAGATATGAAGTGTTGATCCCCTAATTCCCAGGTCCCTTGCTTGATGCTGCTACAGCATTGAAGAATCTATTTCCCCTCCTCCCATCCCCCACCCCTATCTTCCTCTTTCTCTCCTCCTAGTTCATGCCTTGGCCTCTGGACCTTCTCAGAGCAACATGGGCACTGTGGAGGGACTCAGGCAGTGAAGGGGGTGACTCACTCATTGCCCAGTTAAACTAATAGCATCCAAATCTTCCAGGCTCACTCTCAGAAGGGGTGACCTGTGGGGCCAATAGCTGTGTTTCATCTCAACCTCCAATTGGCCTAACTGACCCCCAACCTCAGGCAGTGAAGCGGGTTCTGGCTGACTCATGGGGAGGTAGCCTTCAGCTAATTTCAAAGACATTTCATTGCCCAAATGAAACCAAGTCCTTCCAGGAAGGGGAGGGGAGTGGAAAGAGACACCCTCCTGGCCAGCCAGCACTCCTACCCTGACTGGCGCCTCTTACCCATGTCTCCTCCCTCTCTGCTGCCATCTAGCCATCCCTGGTTAAGGTTGGCGAAATATTGTGTTTCTCTCTCTCTCTCTCTCTCTCTCTCTCTCTCTCTCTCTCTCTCTCTCTCTCTCTC
>NC_034613.1:62098985-62126771 GCF_900095145.1 Mus pahari
GTGTGTGTGTGTGTGTGTGTGTGTGTGTGTGTGAGAGAGAGAGAGAGAGAGAGAGAGAGAGAGAGAGAGAGAGAGAGAGAGAGAGAACCCTAGCTACTACTGCTGGGAGGATAAACTAACCTACAGCTTTTCTCACTTTTTGCTCCCAGGAACATTGACCATGAGTCCCCTGTGGCTACTCACCTTGCTGCTGGCCCTGAGCCAGGCCTTGCCCTTTGAGCAAAAGGGCTTCTGGGACTTCACTTTGGATGATGGGCTGCTCATGATGAATGATGAGGAGGCATCAGGTTCAGACACCACTTCAGGTGTCCCAGACCTGGAATCTCTCACACCTACCTTCAGTGCTATGTGTCCTTTTGGTTGCCACTGCCACCTGCGGGTTGTTCAGTGCTCTGACTTGGGTGAGTCACTAGGCAGTTAGGGTAAGAGTGTACAGAGAAGCACAGGCCTTGCCTGGGAGCCCCTACTAAAAAGAATACATTTGCTATCCTATGAGATGGGTTTAGAATTGTAGGAGCGGGGAGGTTGAGTCACCACAGGCTGAGATGTATGAGGGTGCTCAGAGTTCCTGCATTTCTCCCAGTGTCTTTGTGTGTGTCCATATGCATGTATGTGCCCACCCCCTTTACACCAGCTGTGACAACAGACTGGATGAGCCAGGCTTATGCTGGTGATGGTGCTGGCCCCCAGGTCTGAAGACTGTGCCCAAGGAGATCTCACCTGATACCACACTGCTTGACCTGCAGAACAATGACATCTCTGAACTTCGAAAGGATGACTTCAAAGGCCTCCAGCACCTCTATGTAAGCCTCCTCCTGCCTCCTGCCTTTTCTGAGGAGCCAGGAGGAGTTTGATGTTCCTGTGACTTGGAAGAAGGGTACTCACAAATGAGGTTGGGAAGAGGGGTGGGAACCAATGGAGTCCTGAGATAAGTCTGGAGCTGGCTGCAATGAGAACGCCCCAAACCATGCATTATATATATGGGTACAAGACAAAATCTGTCAGGTCCCATTTTTTTTTGACAGAAAGCTTTGCATTTTGTTGACTCATCTAAACAACACAGAAAGTGTATCCCATCATAGCTCTTAGAGAAACTGTCTAGCAAAGTATGCTAGGCAGTGATGGAATTACCAGGGCAGCTTGGAGCTAACATCAGCTCCTTGCCCTACACTCTACTCACCAACACAGACCGATCTCCATGAGTCCATAAAGGTTCAAATGTTTCTCAAGTGCCATCAGTAGCAAGTTCAGGAGGCAGAGGAAAGGGGAGGTGGAATGGGGGGATGGGGTGCTCACCTTGGTTGCCTGCCCTGCTTTAGGCCCTGGTCTTGGTAAACAATAAGATCTCCAAGATCCATGAGAAGGCCTTTAGCCCTCTGCGGAAGCTGCAAAAACTCTACATCTCCAAGAACCACCTGGTGGAGATTCCTCCCAACCTGCCCAGCTCCCTGGTAGAGCTACGAATCCATGACAACCGTATCCGAAAAGTGCCCAAGGGCGTGTTCAGCGGGCTCCGGAACATGAACTGCATTGGTGAGATTAATCTGTACCTTAGCATCAGGCATAAAGGAGACAGGTAGAGGATATCTCGTTCAGCCAGGGCAGCTGGGTCCTGGGCTGCTCCATGTAGTCATGGAAAAGCCCTGTGTGCCTCAGAATGTTCCAGATGTTTGTTTTGGGACGTGAAGAAAAAGACTGTGGTGGCTATAAAAGTTCAGTTGAAGAAAGAGTCTCAAAAATAGTCTTAAAAAGCCCAGTATGTTTCTGAAAAAAATATGGGTAAAAGAAAGGTATAGAACACAGGTAGACTGGACTGAGAGAGAGAAGGGAGAAGAGCAGTGGACCGCCACAGCAGCAGGCATTGGATGGCTTTCTGGAAGCCCTGACTTTATTTCTGGGTCCCCACAGTTTCCTCTTGCTTCCCAGCTCCCAGAGACCAACAATTGTGGCAGAGGCCTTGAGCTAGTCATGCTGAACAGCTGGAATTTGTAGTTAGCAGTGCAAATTCACAACCTGCTTTCTATGGAAATGGGAAAAGCCAGTGATCAGCAGAGCTCCAGTACAGAAAAGAACAGATTTTGGTGGTGATTGGCTTCAGGACTCACAGGACTTCTCTCCTAGAGATGGGCGGGAATCCCCTGGAGAACAGTGGCTTTGAACCAGGAGCCTTTGATGGCCTGAAGCTCAACTACCTGCGCATCTCAGAGGCCAAGCTCACTGGCATCCCCAAAGGTAGGAGAGTGACAATACCCAACCTCCAAAAGCATCGATGGGCCTTGCGCAGTGTACTTGAGCAGAGAATGGGCCTTCTATCTGTCCCAGACCCTGCACTTACCTCCCAGCATGTTCTCTTCTGGGTAGATCTCCCTGAGACCCTGAACGAACTTCACCTGGACCACAACAAAATCCAGGCTATTGAGTTGGAGGACCTACTTCGCTACTCCAAGCTGTACAGGTAGGGTTGGGGCAGCCCTTGGGGGCTGCAGGGATCCATTAACAAATGAGGCAGGTTATAGAGTGGCACCCAGGTTCCTGTGCTCTATCCCAGAGTCCTCCTCTTCCCCAGCCTCTGATGACCTCTAATTCATTTATTTTTCAGGCTGGGCTTAGGCCACAATCAGATTCGGATGATTGAGAATGGGAGCCTGAGTTTTCTGCCTACCCTGAGGGAACTTCACTTGGACAACAACAAGCTGTCCCGGGTGCCTGCTGGCCTCCCAGATCTCAAGCTCCTCCAGGTGAGAGATGACTCTCCAAGACTAGATAGGGAATTGTAGAAGGCCCATTCTCTGCACCAGCCTCTTAACTGCCTGGATTTTCTGTCTCCCTTTATACAGGGGCACAGGGTAGAGAGCAGAATAAGACCTAGATTCACTTCTAGGTCTTATGTACTCATCTAGGACTCAGTGGAATAGTGTCTGCTTCATGTTTGCTTTCGAGGAAGGGGAGTCTCCTTCCCTGACTTAGCTTCCAAACACATGAGCAAACTAGGTCTTTCCCAACCTTACTCTGGACCTTTATTTATTTATTTATTTATTTATTTATTTATTTATTTATTTATTTATTTATTTATTCGTTCTCAGATCCATTCATAATGGTAGAAAGCACATCCATCCTCCTCTAGGGCAGCACTTCCCATACCAGGCTGAGAGCACCCTCTAGTGGCCAGTAACCTTTCTATCACTAGTGAGCTCCTAACCTAAGGCACCATCTTTCCTACACAGATATCATGTCAGGATCAATGCTTGCTTCATTGATCCTACAGCCTCATTCTACCAAACACAGCCTCCACTCCACCCATCCCAACTCACCACTCGTTTATACACTGCACTTGAGCCCTTCATCCTGACCTGAGTCCAGCCAAACACTTGTGCCCTAATCAGAGCTTACACCCACTAACATATTCCTGTATGCCCTCCTCTCAACCCTGAGAAGAATCACCAGCTGACCTCCAAAGGGTGACTATGAAATGACACTAAGAAGTGATTGATGGGATCCCATGTGAAGGCAGGCCTGACCTTTCTACCCTCCATCTTGCCTACAACTTACAGAAACTACCCAGGCTAGGGCAGATTGGGATGGGTGGTCTCTGTCACTGATCCTGAACAAAAACCTCAGATACATTCCCTCTGCCCCCAGGTTGTCTATCTGCACTCCAACAACATCACCAAGGTGGGCATCAATGACTTCTGTCCTATGGGCTTCGGAGTCAAGAGGGCCTACTATAATGGCATCAGCCTCTTCAACAACCCTGTGCCCTACTGGGAAGTGCAGCCTGCTACCTTCCGCTGCGTTACTGACCGCCTGGCCATCCAATTTGGAAATTATAAGAAGTAGAGGCAGTGATAGCCACCATGGTGGCCTTGGTGAGAGTCTCTGAGGAACATAGCCAGACGAAGAAGCAATACCTTTGTTCCCCAATATTAACTCACTGCCCCACCACAGCTTCCCCCTGACTCCTAAGCATGCATATATGCACATGGCCTGGCCCTCTCACCCATTCCCCTCAACCTTTGAAATTTAACATTCATCAACCATGTCCACTCAGAGACTCCCTATAAATCTTTCTTCTTGCTCATCCTGAAACTCAGATGTTTATGGCAAGAGGGGCTAGGAAGGAAGGATAGAGCACACTGCCACAGCTACTGTTCCATCCAGGCATGTGTTCCTCCTCTTCCTTGCCCATGTCTGACTTCCAGCTCTCCTGGGTTCTGCTTGCTGCCCTTATCCTCTGGTGTTTTCTCTTCAACAAGTTCACTACCTGTCCATCCCAGCTACCACCTGGTTGTACTAAGTCCTGGATCTTTCCCTCTCTCCAACCCTGTTATGCTTCCTGGCATTTTTCTTCCTTCTGTAGTTATTGATCTGTCCCCTGCCATCTCTGGACCTAGTTCATATTTCTCTGTCTTTGTCTCTTTCTGTATCTCCTTGCCTATATCTCTCTCTGTCTCTATTTCTGTCTCTGCCTCTCTGTCTCTGTGTATCTTTCTGTCTTTGTATCTGTCTCTTTCTGACAACACACACACACACACACACACACACACACACACACACACACACTGATCGTCTGCCCCAGGTTGGTTTCTGCTTCACAGGTCTCTGGCCAGTCCCTGCACAAACAAATATGGGGCAACTATCTTCCTGATTGCCCTACCCAGCACTTGACCCCCAACCCTGGAGGAAGCTGGAAGGTGGAGGTCCAAAATCCTGTCCATATTGTCCAGGAAAGGGTCCATACTCTGCTATCAAGATGAGGATCAAGGAGCTTCCTGGCCCTGGAGAGGCTCAGCAGGCCACCAGAGCCCCCAGAACCAGTTTGCATTGGTCCCTGCTCTCTCCCCAAAATGGCTAGGTCCCCTCCCTCACCCCTGGGTCCCTGCTGTGGTAGGAGGTGATGGTCAGTTGCACCCAGCAAGAGGGAGTGCTGCTTATGAGGTCAGTTGTCTCTCAATTAAAGAAACACTGTGCAATACGACTCTGTGTGCCACTTCTTTGAAACATCACTGGGCATCAAGAGAAGAGCAGAGGTGAAACAAGGGCCTCCTCAGGCCACTTCAAAGGCTCTGCCTTTCCATCCCCAGTGTACATCATTATGCTTCCTCTTCACTGTTTCCCTTGCCCTCAGAAAAAGGCCTTTCTCACCCTCAGATCAAGAACTATAAAAGCACATCCCAAATGACCAGACCCTATCTGTTTTCCTCTCCTTTCTCGGTCCTTCCATTGCCTCAATTGTTCTTAAGCTGGACCCAAAGAGCAAGCCACACCTGAGGTGTCATCTGTCCTCCCAGAGTAGACCATTTGTCAAGGACCTGCTCGCTATAGGATACCAACGTAAGTCCCACTCCTTTTACGATGGGAGCTTCAATACCCCAGCAGAGAGAATTCTGTCTGCCTGTCTAGATGGAATTCAAAGAAAAAAGTAATGCCAAAAACACTGTTGTAGTCTGGGCTATGACTAGTACCTGTGCTAACACTAAGAAAGGGCAGAGGGGAGGAGCCTTTGGTCTTAGGCAGTATATTGATACAGCTACTTGGGCCAACCTGGGTTGCTTTCCCACCAGTACTATATAGATCCCTGAGAGATGAGAGCAAGTTGCAGCTAAATCCTGACGGAGGTTCCAGTTCAGGTTCATGGAAGCATGCCCACTAGGGACACAAGCTGCCCTGGAAAGTAATAGACCCCCAAAGGACTGAAGTAAGCCTGGACTAAGCCCAAGCCCTTCTGCTCAGGTCATGGAAACTGGGGATTCCCTATACAGCAACAGCCAGGCAGCAAAAATAGAGCACCAAGACCAGTGTGAGTGACAGGCAAAAAGGGGTGCACCCACAGACAAGCTTCTGGCTTCTCACACACAACTATACCCTCCTAGCCGGGCAATCCAGGGCACCCAATGTCTCCAGCTTACTCCTTTTGGGGGTGGGAATCACCACTCAATGTTGTGGCCCAGCGATAGTATGTCATCCAGCAGCATCATAGCACTATTCTGGGGCATGTGCTCCACAGTCTGGCAATCTCTGCTGAGCTGGGCAGACACAGGGCAAGAGCACTGGCCAAAGGCCAGGAGTCAGGGCCTCAATCTGGTCCCCATGCTGGTAGTAAGGAAGGACAAGCAGCAAGGAGACCTGGTGGAAACAGAAAGATTAAGCCCTCAGTGTGTTTCTCTGAGTGGGGGTGTTCTGGGGGCATGATTCACTTCAACAAGCTGTCCATATAGTTCCGCTGCATCTCCCTTCCCTTCCTGTCCCTCTCCTTGGCTATTCACTTTTTTTTCCAATTCAGCTCTCTCTCATTTCAGAAAAGTTTACAAGGCTATCCTCTGCAGGTCTCAAATCAGGTACCCAGTAGGGCAGTGCAATCATCACCAGTTGAGGGGACAAGTGTTACATAGGTGTTAAATTCTGAGAAAGGATTCCATAGAAAGCTCCACACTATCTAGACCAAAAGCTGTAAGGTCCCAGGCAGGAGCCCATGAGACTGGTAGGCCATGGTTAAAGGTGGGCTCCATCTTCAGAGCACTTGGTTTTGGCTACAAGGATAAATTTCTCTGCCTTGTGACTAGAGAGATGGCTTAGCAATTATGAGCATTTGCTGTTCTTTCAGAGGGTCCATATGTGGTTCCCAGCACCCACATTGGATAGCTCACAACCATGGGATCCAAATCTCCTCTTCTAGGTACCAAATGCCTTCTTGTGTGGACACCAGGCTTGCATGTGGTGCACATACATATACTTGGGCACACACAAATGCATAAAAATAAATATTCATATATGTATATATTCTTCAACCTCACTTTAGTATTGAGTACATTTCAAGTTATTAGACAATAATGAACTGAAAAAAAAAACACAGTGAAACCAGGAGTGGGAGTGCACACTTAATCCTAGCACTTGGGAAGTAGAGGCAAGAGAATCAGGAGTTCAAGAATGACCTTGGTTACATGAGACTTGATCTCAAAAAATCCCACAGTATATTAAAATAGTCACCTACTGTCATTTTCATTGGGTTGGAAGATAGGATTATATCCTGGGCATTGGCTTTGGTCATAGGAAGCTCCATGGTGGTGATTCTATAGAGCACAAAGGACAAGTTCCAGCCCAACTTGTGAGTACCCGGACTTTGGGACAGACTGAATGATGAATGAAAGGAAGAGTACATTGTAGGGTCATGGCACTAGAGCAGCCTGATGTGCTGAGCAGGGGAAAATGTGGTAAGGGGGAAAGAGCTGTGAGCCCCAGAGTTACCAAAGGTAGTGGGCATGTTCATATGGGGCTCAAAGCAGAGGCCAGCTGGGTGGCCATCAGACTGGTGAACATTCACATGTGAACACATGAACACACTGAGACAAAAACGCATAGATGCACTCATAAGCTTGTGCATGAACATGCATGAATATGTGCAAACATATATGAGCACACATGCACAAAGAGCAACATACATGCATACAAACACAAATTAACACACACACAAGTACACACAAATATACATACACACACACATATGCACATACAAGTCTGTGTGTGAAGACAGAAGCTTATGTGCATAATGTGCATAAAAACTTAGGAAAGCACACACTAATGATACACAACATTGTCACACATGTATGCATGAGCATACATAAAACAAACATACCTACATAGGTATGCCCATTCATGTACTGCATACAGAGCAACACACAAATAGACACATGAGCATGTAGAAGTACATACACAGATGCATAGTAATGTGCCATTGGAAACTGCTATTCTATAAACAGGGTAGCTGCCAAAGAGTGGTCCTGGGAAAGGGGATTTTTTTCTGAGCACTTACTACAGGTCAGGTGCCTTCTGCATTCAGTGCGCCCCAGCTGGAGCCTAAGCCAAATCTACTGCTTAGGTTTAAACAAGTCGGATCTTGTAGAAGGGGCAATTGGCCAGGTATCCTAGACCAGGGCCTAGATGGAAACAGGGGCCCTGGGGAGAAAATCCCTGCTTGAGAGTCTGAGGGTAGGAGGTTAAGGGCCTGGGAATGGGGGCAGCAGGGTTGCTCTGAGAGTGTGGACTCCAGGCTTTTGTATACTCTCAGGAAAACAGAGACCATAGAAGAGGTAAAGATTCCATTCTGAATATAATAAGGTAGAGCCTGTGTTTCCCTTGGCTTCTGAAGACACATATACCTTGGGAACCCAAAGAATCCAAGGTAGCCTGGTGTTGAAAGGTGCCAGTACCCACTGCACAAGAGGTGACGACAACAACAACAACAACAGCACACACACACACACACACACACACACACACACACACACACACACTCCAAAACGTAGCTGACCAGGGTTTTCCAGAAGTTCCAAGTGTGGAATCTACTGAGGCCAAGCAGGCTGGAAGACTGTAGGTATACAGTGGACAATCAGTTAAAAGGTGACTCTCCTTGGTGACTGAGTTGAGGTTTATATGATTATCCTGGGACTTCTGTGACAAGTGATCACAGATAACCAAAAAAAGTATAATTTATTCTTTTGTGGTTATTGTGACAGGAGTTATTGTGACAGGGAGGTACTTCTTGATGAGATCTAGGAGGACATATATTGCCTCTTGTAGCTCCTGGTGACTCCTGGTGCTCCTTGTTTGGTGGCTACTTCACTGAGCCTCTGTTGTTCATGATCTCTGGCTCTATGTGCATGGAAAATTTCCCTCTGCCTCTGTCTTAAAAGGACACTCTCATTGTACATAGGGTCTGCATGAAGCACCAGAGAACATCTCAGCTCACCACCCTTCATTTAGTCTCACCTGCAAAAACCCCATTTTCAAAGAAAGCCTGTTCCAGCTGTGAGAACCACCCAGGATAGCTTTTTGGGTTGCTGTCAACCTGCTCCAGGCTTTTGGGTGGACACTGACCATGAAGCCTGGGTTGGGGGGTTGGGGGTAGAGCTATGGTCAACCTGGAAAGATTAGAGATAAAAGTGGAAATAGAACAGGGTCCACCACAGAGACCAGTCATCAGGACCCCACCAAGAAACTGCCATCCCATAGGAGGCTTTGACAGCCACACTGAGTGGCAGAAGGGAAATTGAACAGGCCAATGGAAGCAAGGTGGTCAGCCAAAGGGTCTATAGAGAAAGGGTGCCTGGTGGTAGTGACAGAGAATGAACTGAGGACTCAGGAAAATGAAAGGGGCTGGGCATATGGCGGCCAGCTGGAGAGTGGCCAGCTGGCTGCTTCCTGTAAGTTTCTTAGGCTAAGGTGACCTTTTCTTAGTTTGTCCAAGAGTAGCCATGAACAACAACATAGGAGAGGACCAAGAATAGGTTCTGGAGTGGCTGGTCCAGACACAGTGTGCTTAAGGGTAGGACCAAGAGGAAAAGAGGAAAAGAGATGGGAAGGGAGCAAAGAATCAGCCTAGTGGCTGTTCCCATCATGAACATCTCTGGATCTAGCTTCCTAAAGATTCACAGTGTAGGGAACTGGCACAGGCCTTAGAACATTCTAGCAAAGGCCACCAGGAACCTGTTCCTCCCTCTTCTTACTCTGGAGCTGGGGCCTTCAAGTCACAAAGGGGACCCAGTCTGATGAATTGGGCTGGTTCCATTTTTAGTTTCCCTATTCTAGGCAGCAGAAGTCATGGAGTGTGCTATGGGGTTCTGAAAGTATACCCAGTCCCTAAAGAACCAGCTGCTAGTTCCAAGCATGTCCAAGTTCCAGGATAGCCATGGAGCCTCAAGCAGAGCTACAGCCAATGACACTGTGCTGGGGCTTGGGGAGCTCTCACCTGGAGGATATCCAGTACCCAGGGAAAGCCACCTCTGTTGAAACAGAAAGAACGGGTATATGGGGGGGGCAGTGTCATGTGTGAGCACACATATGTGAACAGGAGTGTGAGGGAAAGTGAGTGAGCATTTGTGGACAGTAATTGTCCAAGTGCTCATGTGTGAATGAATGTGTGTGTGTGTGTGTGTGTGTGTGTGTGTGTGTGTGTGTGAGAGAGAGAGAGAGAGAGAGAGAGAGAGAGAGAGAGAGAGAGAGAGAGAGAGAGAGAGACTCTTGTGTGGCATACAGCTTTGAGAATCATAAGCATGTGTGGGTGAATGTATGCAGGCCAGCTTATATGGGTGTAAGAAAATATGTGTAAGTGACCTTCTGTGAGTGTACATGAGCATGTGACCCTGTGTAATACATGAATGTAGGTATGGGTGAAAATGTAGGTGGTGCTTAATGAGTGTGTGGAGTTGCAAGTGAACATGTGTGTGAGTTGGATGAGCATAAAGTTATATGGATGAACATGTGAGGATATGTGTTGGATGAATGTGAGGTAATATGAGCTTACAAATATGCATATTGGGTAATTGGGGTGTGGATGAGCACTTGAATGTACATGTTAGATGAGTGTAGGATGGGATGAGTATGTGAGTGTACCTGTTGGTAACTATGGGTGGGCATGAATGAGTGTGTATGTTGAGTAAGAAGTGTGGATAGGTGTGAAAGAGTGAGCACACATTTTGGGTGAGTGTGGGGTAGGGACAAGTACATGAGCATGCAAGTTGGGTGGGTGAATGAGCATGTTGGTGAACGTGGGTATGTATGTTGGGTGAGTGTGAGTTGGGGTAAGTAAGCACAGGAGTGCATTTTGGTAAGTGTGAGTATATGTAAATGAGTGAGTGTATATGTTGGGGGAGTATGTAGGAAAGCACATAAATGAATATGTTGGGTAGTGCAGGTGAGCATGTGAATATGCATGGTGAGTATGGGGTAGGTATGAATATGAGTGCTCATATTGAGTGTGAAGTGCATGCTGGTGAGTGTGGAGTTGGTGTGAATGTGTGAGTGTTCATGTTGTGTTAGTATGGGTAGCTGTATGAGTATACGTGAGTGTACAAGCAGTCTGCCTGTGCTGAAAAGTGCCAGTATCACCCCTGGCTTTCTAGGACACCAGATCTCACTGGCCTTTCCAAAGAACTAGCTGCTTCTTGGGAGAGGAGCTGGCTATAGGGATGTGACCTCTGGCCCAGGCTGAGACCACAGAAGTGCCATTTTGTGCTTTAGATAGGTGTCTTACATGACAGCAGCTCCTTAAAAACAAAATGCCTTCTCTGAGCCCCAGGACCATTTTATGTCATTCCCAGTTAATGGTTTCTCCATATCCCTTATCCCAACTATCTGAGCAGTCACTGTCTGCCAGGCACTTCCTTTCAGCAGATACCATTGTATCCTCACCACCCAACCCAGCCAGGTGCATAGGCTCCCTTGGTGCCCTGTGTGTTCAGGCATCTCCACCTCCTCTCTCCAGCAGCTCTAACTGGTGAAGTGACCCTTCACCATAAGTTTGGCCCATAGCCTTCTCAGAGGTTCAGCCCCTACTTCTATTCACAGACCCAAAGCAAGGTAGAATCTGGGGTCAGAGCTTCTGCTGTTCCAGAAGCTGGAAAAAATTTAGTGGCAGGTACAGCTCCCCTCTGGAAGTACAAGGGTACACATGGTGGCTGCCCATTGGTGTGCATGCATGTTGGTAGGTACATGTCAGTGTCTGATCTAGGGTATCCCCTGTGTCTTTCTCTGGATATCCACTTCTGAGCAGCATTGCCTACTTTGTCCTGGAAAAATGGTGTTTACTTGATAACCTTTAGGGATCAAAGAATGAAAATCTGTTATAAGCTCCAGCTTCCCTCTGGGGAAATGTATTTGGATGCCTGCACTCCCAATGCTTACCAGGCAATTTCAGATAACCACCAACCACATGAGCCCACCAAGAGCCCAGAGACCCCATGCTACAAAATCAGCTCCAACCCCCATGGGTAGATGGTCTTGAGAAGTATGGAAACCTGCTGCTCCAGTCACTTTCGGGGGCTGGGGCTTTCACTCTGCACCAGTTTCTCAGCCCCCACTTTCCAACCATATCTACCACTACTCTGCCAGTGTCCTCGGAGGGCCATGCCAGGCTAGGAAGTGCTGGCATTCCCTCGCATCCTGGGGACAGAAGAGCGCACACCTGGCGCAAGGCTCAGGAGCACCTTGTCCCCCAGAGCCTGTTTGCCAGTGCACTGCCCCTCTATTCGCTGCTGCTGCTGCTGCTGCTGCTGCTGCTCCTCCTCCTCCTCCTCCACCACCACCACCACCACCACCAGCAGCAGCTCCCTCCCTCCCCCACTCCTTCCTCCCTCCCTCCGCGCTCAGAGCTGCGGCTGGAGTCGAGCGCGCAGCGTCGCCCGCCGCCGCCGCCGCCGCCGCCGGTGCGGAGCGTGGGGAGCACTCGGCCACAGCCCTCGCCTGCAGCGGAGGGTCCTGCTCCGCACTGCTGGCCAGGCGGCCCAGTGCCCTGGCCTTTCTGTCCTTGGGGCTGATCGTTGCTTGCCGGGAGCCCTCCCGCAGCAACAGCGAAAGCCACAGCAGAGGCCGCGGGGGCGGCTGTGCCCATGCCGGGGTAAGTTGTGCGGGGCGCAGAAGGGGTGGGTGCGCGAGCAGGCGGGGGCTAGAGGGCGGCCCAGCAGGTGGCGCGGCGGCAGGTGGGGGGGTACGCAGGATCCCGCCCAAGACACCTGCTCCCTATGGGCCTGGCCTGTGTGTCCTTGCGGCACTACGGGCGCGTGTCACCCCGGGGCCTCAGAACTGGCAGACTGCGCCCCGCACCCGCACTGGTACCCTCATCCGCACCCTGCACCCCGCATCCTGCGCGCACGCGCATCTGTGTCTAGGGAACAAGGCCGCTGGGGGCTGCGGGCTGCGGGCTGCGGGCTGCGGGCTGCGGGCTGCGGGCTGGGGATCCAGGCAGGCATAGCCAGGGGCGCCAGGCCTGGGCCAAGAGTCTAGCCTCTGCGCACACACCTTCCCAGGGCTTCGAGGTACCCCCTCCCGCGCCTCTTCGCACTGTATCATCCTCCTCCTCACATGTTCCTACACTGTCCCCTGCACGCCCACATAGCTACCCAGCTGACCCTGACGCTGGCATGAACAGTGCCACCGGCAAGTGGCAAGCCACACTTGAACAAGTCCTTCATCTCTGCCAGCAGCTGCCTTCTCTTCACCTGTGTGACCTTGGCCAGAGGGTTTCTGTGATGGGAAGACTCAATGTTCTTGGGTTTTCAAGGCTTCAGCTCTGCTTTTCTGGTATGTGGAGCCACTGGTGGTATCTCTGGAACCCAGGAAGACCCGCTCCTCTCACTCCTCTCTCTATAACTTGGTCTCCCTAGCCTTCTGTAAATCACTATGAGGCTTGGTGACTCAGCCAACAGAAGAGGGGCAGAAGGGAGGGTTACGGGTCAGGGTCCTGGTGCCTCACCTGGGCAGGACAGATAAGCAGGGACTCCCAGACTGGTAGCTCTGACCAAGGACTCGGGAAGGGTAGGAAAGTATGCAAGTACCCCTCTGTCACTCTCCTGCTGCAAGGTAGGCAGGGCCAGGACCTCCCCTTCCCCACTGAATGTTTGCCTCTCCAAGGACAAACCCTGAATTTTTCACAGATGGGGCTTTGGGTTTCTGGCTTAAAGTGGGTCCTGACATGCTACAAGATCAAGTCCCCACCCTTCTCCCCTAGCTCTCTACAAGGAGCCAGCCTGGCAGATGCCACCTGCACTTGCACCCTAAACCATACCTCTGGGCTCTGGATCTTTATGTGACCATTTAAAGCAAGGGTTTGACTTTTAACCTACATGGGCTGATGCCTGGAACAAGCCTGACAGGGTGGGCACTTAGTTTCTGTATGGCACATTCATGACCTTGATTCTGTTGAATCTGCAGACTTACTAACAAGATGCAAACCCTTGATTTCTGTCTTCATTTACCAGACAGAATCATTGAGGCCCTGGAGGTGAGGAGACTTGGCAGTACACTGAGGGCATGGATGGAGATCCCTTTGTTTTTTGTTTGTTTTGTTTGAGCAGATAGCTGTGGGTGTTCCTATAGAAACATGGGGGATGTTGTATGAATAATATCATATCATCCCCCTTCCCAAGCATCCCCTACATCCATACATGATTCTAAGCAGATTCCTGGACCCCTGGTGGAGCGTTGCATCAATCATATTCATAAACTGATATGTTTATACCCACTGCCACCACCCTTCATAAACGAGGAGACAAAGGCTTCCTGGCTTGAAAAGGGGCACTTGGAGGAATGGTCCAAGAGGCTGCCAAATTCTACTAGGACCCAGATTAGGCCTAGCAGAAGAGCTAAGGGTGAAGCTGTCCCCTCAAGTCTGCAGCACAACAAACAGCTGGTCAGTCGGAAGGAACTGGGCACTTGTGGTCCTGGAGCATCGATTGACTGCCACTAGCCTCGAGGCAGGAGAGGGCCAAGGGCACCACAGTCTTGATCAGCTCCACCTGGTCCAGTCCCAGCCCTGCCAGGTGGTTTGAGTAGAGGCCAGCCATGCTCTGGCACAGAGGAGGTGAGGCAGGCAGATGGGAGCAGGGTGGGCGTGGGAGGGGCTTCTGCACAGAGCCAGAAGGAGAGCTAGTCCTTGGGGAAGGGAACCCCCAAAACTAGGAGCACGCTTGGAAGAGTGCCAGTCTCAGCATAGAGAATGCCACCATGAACCCCTGAGGGCAACCAGGGGCACCAGTAGCCTGTGGCAGACTCCCATCTTGGTCTCTAATGACAGGAGCTCCAGGGTGTGGTGCCAGCTTTATGCCTGATGGTTTCTATGACCTTGAGTGAGTCCTTTTCCTTACCCAAATCTGGAGGCAGGGTGCATCTTGCAGGTCCTGCACTGACATTTCAGGATCCTTAGCTGGAGATTCTGGGTTGAATCATTCAGGAGAACAGAAAGAGCTGAAAAGCTAGCCATTGAGTGAGCAAGGCAAACAAGTCAGTGAGCAGAAGAGTCCAGCCTGTGGATCACTGCAAACTCTATTCCAGTTGGGCCCAGCCAGCCAAAGAGGCAGCCAAAGTGGGCTATAAAGAGCTGCCAGAGCCCCTCTGAACATGGCTGCTGTGAGATGAGCTTGGCTGAACACTTAGAGCTAATGCAGCCATGTCCAACTTCCTCCAGCCATTTATTTGCCCTGTTTCCCCCACCTTTCAGTGCAAGTTGGTGTACCATACTCCCTTCTGATGTTAAGCTGGTAGATTCTGTGATTCAATAGAAGTTGCTGTCTCCATCCTAGGTTACTAGTACATCAAATATCAATAATGACAACACTAACAATGGGAGTCACCTTGTGCCAGATAGTGTTCTGAGTGCTACACAGATATCTCTTGTCCTGTCCTTCATTGAAATAATAACTGAATAAAGCAAGTGCTGTTATCTACATTTGACAAATTATCAGACTGAGGCTCAGAGAAGTTAGGTAACTTGCTCAAGGCCACCAAGCCAAAGGCCAGGACTGATCTGTCACAAAGCCATCTGTTATGGTGCCCTTGCTAGAAATTTCTTCTGATTTCTCTAGAAGTATGTGTTGAACTTTACAGAAGGGAGCACGGAGTGTTTGAACTGACTGTCTGGAGAACCCTTCTCAGGTAAATCTATGGATTCTTAGGAACATTCCTCATCTCAGGAGCTGAGATGTTGATGTCTCCACCCCATGTTCCCACTGAAAAATGGATAAAAGGTGATTTCTAGCTCTCCAAAGCACATGGAGAACGATTCACTTTCAGTAAATATCTATGTGATACTTTCAGGGGCACCCCTAAAAAAAAAAAAAAGAAAATAATGGATGGGGACCTGGACTATGGCACTGAAGTCCCCCTGAAGTCTCTCCAGTAACATCTCTGACTCCAGAGTGAGCCCTAGCTCTACCCCAGGCTGGCCATGGCAAATGGAGACCTGCAATGTGCAGATGGTTCCTCGTTGTTCCTTGTCATTTCCCAGCTTCTCACTGTTGCCCTCCTTTCTGCCATGACTGGGCCAGTGTAAGTCAGGCCAACAGTGCCCAGTTGGATATCCCTCCCCTGCCAGGACACCTTCTGTTGGGTGGGCGGTGCTGGCAGCAGGCCTGAAAGAAGCCTGGGGACAAAGGTCTGAAGCACACATCACCAGGGCAGAGAAAAGGAGGTTCTCAGGTGTAGAGGAATTTGGGCATCTGAGACTGTGCCAGGATTGGGAGGGGAACAAGTCCAAGGTCACACGGCTGAGTATATGGCAAAAATGAACCAGAGCTACATGGTTCAGGCAGATTCTTGAAGCACAAAAGATTTCCAAAGACTTGTGCCCAAATCAAACATGTGCAAAAGGGAGATAATATCATTTACCTCAAAGTTTGCTTTTTTCTTTTTAAATATTTATTTCTTATTTTATGTGCATGTGTATGCCTGAAAATATATATATATATCATGTGAGTGCATACCACATGCATGCAGGAGTCTATGGAAGTCAGAAGGTGGCATCAGATTCCCAAGACCTAGAGTTACGGGCAGTTGCAAACCACCATGTGGGTGCTGGGAACCAAACCAGGTCCCCATGCAAGAGTATTAGGTGCTCTTAAGCACTGAGCCATCTCTCCAGCCTGAAGTGTGTCTTTTTCAAAGAGATATAGAATCTTCTGTTCTTGGTTCTCCGAGGAGATGGACAACCATTCCTTGAAATGAGTTTTTTCATGAGCCACAGTCTTGAGACGCTTTCTAAACCAACATTGTCTGATATGCCAGCTATTAGCCACAAGTGGCAATTTAATTAAAATGAAATTACAAATTCTCCTCTTTGCATGCACTGAATGTGTTATGAGTCCTTGGTATGGCTGCTGGCTTCCCTATTGGATAAGGAGGCATAAATGTTCCCATTGCTGTCTTGTGGTACCATCTCAGTGTGTATGAAGACCTAAGTCCTGATATGAGTCCTAAAGCCATCTGTACTGCACTTCCCTGTGGCATTCAGGCACTAACTAGTATTGCAAGTATGGCTCAGGTTCTCTCAGAAAAGCTGCCAGAAATGAAGCCCTCAGGGAGTTCTGGGAACTCATGAGCATTTGAGGAAATGTTCTTTGATTAGCTAGACTCTTATTGGAGGGCTTAACAGATGAGGACACTAGATGCCAGGATGGGTTTGAGTGGGTTGACTCTAGGAATGAGTGTGTTCTATTGTTGAGATATGGCCAGCCATGCCAGGGGCCACATCTTATTGGTGTGATAGTCCTTGGGGATTCTGCTCCATAATCATTGTGCCCTGTGTCTGGTTCTATGAGAGCAGAGAGGAAAACTAAAGTGCTTCCCACCCTCACATAGCAAATGTGCTTCACTGTGTTCATCAAAGAACCCACCTGCCACTGAAGAACCCAGATGGCTGGATCCAGAAGCTTGGGTGGAGGCTGTGAAGCCAGGCTACATCTCTCAGGGCTCAGCCTCCAACTTTGCCCCTGCCCTGCCCAGCCTGGCTAAGCAACTCAGACTTAATGAGACAGCCTGAGCCTCAACTTCACAGGAGCCACATGGGGCTGGAAAACTAAATAATATCCAGTTGTTCCAGCATCCTCAACAAGGTGCCACTCAAAGTCCCTGCCACTCTCTCCTAACTCCTTGAAAAGGAGTAATGGAGGCAGATGTGGATACTCCAAGTTAGTCCATCCATACCTTGGAAAGACCATTAGGACCAGAGTGATGCTTCCCAAGGGCCAGTTCAGGTGCCTACACACTCAGGAGCATGAAGCCCACCAAATCTGAGCTGAAGGGTATTGTGTCAGGAATGGGAGCCCCAGCTGAGAGGTCCAGGAAGCACTGTATAAATAAGTAAGATGTTACTTCGGTTTTCTTCATATTGTTTTGTTTGTTTGTTTGTTTGTTTGTTTGTGACAGGGTTTCTCTGTGTACCTGTGGCTGTCCTGGAATTTGCTCTGTACACCAGGCTGGCCTTGAACTCAGAGATCTGCCTGTCTCAGCCTCCCATGTTCAAGGATTAAAGGTGTGCACCACCACCACCCAACTGTTTTTTTTTTTTAATTATGTTCTTCTTATTTAAAAATAATGCGTTATACAGACATAATCTTTATTTTTGTACTATTAAAAAAATAAAACAGAAGAAAAAAGATGTAGACAGCTCCTCTCCACCCCATTGTATCACCAAAGTACAAGACAGTTTTCTGTTGGCTTTTTCTACTGAACTTATTTCTGCTCTCTTTTCTTTGCATAACCTATTTATTTTTCACATTACTGTAATTAACCCATGAGCTCAATTGTGTGATCTATTTTTTACTTCACATAAGCATTTTCTTTATTAATATAACCCCTTCTTAAATTAACTTTTTTTCCAAAATGGACACAGTTTAATTTGTTAAAGTACTTACCACCAAAAAAAAAAAAAAAAAAAAAAGTCTACTTGAACTGTGCCACAAAGAAACTGCAAATGATTACTCATTCATCTGACAATTATTTATCAGGCCCACTGATGTATCAGGGCATCCCTCAGTAATTACAATATTTAATGGCTGAATAGTATTCTCTCAAGAGATTGTAATTCGCTTAATTATTTGACTATTTTTAGAACTCTAGGCATCAAGATTTGTTTCACTCTTTTGCATGAGAATCTGCTGAGCATCTTAGGGCAGAACATTCACCCTGTCCTGAGGAGAGGACTCAGACAACAGCGCAGCCTAAGTAGCTCTCCAGAAGGGCATCTGAATGTGCCAGAAGGGCTCACTCACTGCAGCCTTGCCAACTTTAGGTATTCCATAAGCATCTAGGTCAGAAAACATCTAATTTGCTTTGTCTTCAGCTAGTTGCCATTAAGGACAAACATTTTATACAAGTTTCTAAATTGGATATATTTTGGTTTCAGTAAACTACCTGGTCTTAACTTTTATTTACTGGAGTTTTCAATGTTTTTGTGTATGTGTTTGAATTAAGAGAATTAATTTATATAAGGGGAAATGGTGTGATATATTTGCTGTAAAACACTTTAACCTTTGGTTCTTTGTCTTTTGATTTTTGACCACTCATAAGATAACCACTTTTCTGATGTCTTACATGGAGTCTAGGCTTACAGAATCTCTTGTATTTAATATTTTTAAATTTTATGTGTGTGTTTTGCCTGCATGAATGTCTGTGCCTGGTGCCAAAGGAAGCCAGAAGAGGGTGTCAAATCCCCTGGAATTTGAGATCCAGATGGTTGTGAGGCTCCATATGAGTGCTGGTAACTAAACCCAGGTCCTCTGTAAGAGCAGCAAAGAGCAGCCAGTAGTTTTAACCACTGAGCTCTCTCTCCAGCCCCATTACATGATTTCTTTACAAAAATCTAAGAGCTATGAATTCTAGGTTTATTCTCCCCACTCCTCATTTGTAGTTACATTTAAGATAGTTAAAACTTTTTATTTCTGTACTAGGGATTGATGTGAGGGCTTTAGGCATATACCCCTAATACTTCCCTATCCTTTTTTATTTAGAGTTTTAATTTATTGCCCAGACTGGCCTTGAACTCACAGTTCCCTGGAACTTACAGTCCTTTTGACCTCAGCCTCTCCAATAGCTGGAATTACAATATGTGATCCCATGCCCAGAAAAAGTATTTAAGTCTCTAATCTGGGAGTCAGCATCCTCTTTGGTAAAGTGTCAGATGGTATATTCCACTTTGCAGAACACATGGTCTCGATTACAACTGCCACACTCTTTATGGAAAACACAAACATAGACACAGACCATATGAAAATGAATGGGTATGACAATGTGCTAATAAATCTTTATTCAAAAGCACATTTTGCTGCACTTGACCCTTGAGCTGTTTATACTAAACCTTATTTCATGCAAAAGAAATTCATTTCAGGACTATGAGGTAAGAAGGCAATGTGTCCCCTCAGCCAGGTTGCCACCAGTCCCCATTTCCTTTATCAAGTTACTTTTTCTTTAAAGAGTTTGTATTGAATCTTTCATCTTACCCTCAAAATAAACCCCATTGACATGTCCCCTAGTGTCACTGGAGTTCCTGGACAGCAAAAGCACAACCAGAGCTTCCTGACTAAATAACAAAAAAAGCAAAGAGGGAATCAAGGAAGAAAAGAGATGTGGCCATTCCATTCCAACTGATACCTACCTTGAATGGTGACCACTAGCCTCTTTGTTTCTCTGAATGAACATTTTTGAGAATGAGCCATCCAATTTTCCCTTTCTGACCTCACTTGGGAACTTTGTTAATCCCTAGACTGTCCCAGAACTCAGAATTCCTTTCACACTAGTATTTTCCCACAAACCAGAACCAGGTTATACAAATATGTTGACGTTACTGAACTAAAGTTTACATGAATGGATGGCCAGGGCCATGATGGTGGTATGGGGTGTAATAGAGCAAGGAGGGATTCTTGATTCAGATTAGGCCATCTCTACTAAAACCATTTGGTGTTTGCAGAGCACAGCTCTGTTTCCAGGGCAGAGCTATGGTTGTGTCACATCGCAGGCCTCAAACTGACTGCCTCTTCAGGCACAAGGGTCTTTTTCTCTCCCCATGGGCTTCATCTCCATTTTTCCCAGTAGACTATGGGACCAGACATACTTCATCTTGGCATGGAGCCACAGATCTGAAACTGATGACTGTGGCCTAGGAATAGCTGGTCCAGGGTTCAAGATTCCTAGGGAGTGCCAGGAGGGAGGCTGCCAGTGGGAATGGGAACCTAGTGTGGAAAATGAGGGAAGGGGGTATGTATGTATGGCACATGGTAGGGACAGACTCTCTTATCAGCACCCACACAATCTAGTCTCCCTTATGGCCTTGAGGCCGTCTAGCTCAATGAACAGTGGCTGGGCCTTTGTTTGAAAAAGGCCCTATCCTGGGGAACCAAGCAAGAATAGCCACTATAGTCTATTCTTTGGGTCCAGGGAGGAGAGAAGGCCTGGGGATTAGGGGTAGCTTCTTGGGATCCTTGGACTGATGGGCCCTGGGAGGTCTATTGAGCTGTCTGGGTATGTGAGTGAGTCCAGACAGGGTCAGAACTCTCAGGCTGCAAGCTGTCCCCTGTGTCTTTGTCACCCTTCCATAGAGGAGGAAGCAGAAACATATCATTAGAATCTCCTTAGGGGATGAGTGGAAAATATCCCATATGCCTATCTCTCAAGGAGAAGCTTTTTGCAACTACACTACCCATCAGTGCCTCTCCCAGCTCTCAGCCTCAAGGGGCATCTATCCATGAACATTTAAGGGACAAGTGGGGAAATCTCGGGGAGGGCCTGAGTTGAGCCCATCATGGGCTCTGAAGCCTTCTGAGGAAGCACACTTGGATCCCTGATTTAGTATTCATGGCTACCCCGTGGACACTGCAGAATCTTTGAGATGCAAAACTCAGTCCATGTAATCCTGGTGGCTTCAGGTCTTGCTGTCACAGCCAGTTGAGGTTGGTGAGGATGTTGGAGCTATATCTGGCAGCCTTTCAGTTGACCCTCCCTTGGCTGTAGCTTCTAAGGCATCCTTTCTTGGGGCTACCATGTGTCACTGGCCTTTACTTCCTCTGTTACGGCATTTGACAACAGGCAGCAGGTTTGGTCAACCTGTGAGAGGGATGCCTAGATCTGAGTGTGTTGAGTTGTTGCTTCTGGGTCACAGAGGTATCAGCAAGAGCTGATTCCCATATCTAATCTTTTCTATCCCCAGCATTCTTGCCCTCTCCTCTGCTAAGAATATCATGGTCAAGGATTTTTCAAAGGAAAGAAAGGTAGCTTTGAGGGTACTCCTGTACCCTCAGAATTCCACACAGTGGTAAGCTTATTTTTTAATAGCTCTTTTTGTACATGGGATTGGTCCTCTGGGTAAGTTAAATCACAAAAGGAGCACAAAGAGGATACTTTATAAGCATTTGAGGCTCCCATACATTCAGCTCCTGACCTTGATGCCAGTGAATTCCTCCTACCCCTGACCTCTGACTGTTGGCCCAAGGACTTTAACCTGCTTCGAGAAACAAAGCCCCTACACATGGGGCCCATTTTCCCAGGAGGTCACACTAATGCCCTGTCGTCTTCTTATCTAGTACCAGCTTGTCCTAGCTGAAAGGACTCAGACTAGCCTGTAGCCCCAATGGACTCCAGCTGTCTATAATTTCTTTAATTACCTGTTTAGGTCTTGGCTATTTCCGGTTGCTGGGCTGACTCTGAGATTGGACTGGTACCTCAGTAGCCAACAGAACTAAGAGACTTGGGTGTCCTTCCTTCCAGCAGGGAGTTTTCTGGCTCTAAAGAGCTGGAGGACTAGAACCTGCTGCCTCCTGTGCAAGAGGTTTTCACAGAGGCTAGCTATGGTGGCTTTGTGTCTCCTTGCCTCTCTAGAAACTACAGGGTATCCCACCTGTCTGTGCTTTAGGGCAGGAGGGAAGTGAGGGCCAGCATGTGCAGGATGCATTCGGGGGTGGGGCACAGGGCTGGCTTGGCTCTTGCTGCAATGCAGCTTTCTGCCCGCAGCTTGCTGTAATTGGATAATTAGTGTCATTATGCTTCCTGCCTATCAGCTTCTCCAACTCCTGCTCCCCAGCTCTCTCCTTTTTCAGCTTCTGCCTTCTATGATAGAAAACAAATGACTGTCCCCTTTCTCTATGGAGAGTCATGACCCCAGTAACCATACTGCATGGCTCTTGCCAGAGAGGAGTTTTCAAGTTCCCTTTGTGACCCAGAGCCATTTAGCACTGTAAGAACCACTTGTGTGGGCATGTTGACTCATCCCACAAAAACATTCTAGGGACCCCAGAGAAATGTGGGAACCAAGCAGGCCTAGGGATGGCCTCTAAAATGGGAAAACATCCTAAAAGGCACATGAGCCTCCTGGTCAAACAATGTTCTGACCCAGTGGAGCCTGGCCCTGATCTTTGAACTATGGGGCCTGGCTGATGTCAGCTTCAGAATGGACAGAGATGGAAGGTTTTGGAAAGACACAGGAGGCAGAACTGACAAACTGAATAAAGTCCTTGCTCTGACCTGATTTTCTTTCTCTGGCCTCCAGAGAAATGGATCAAGCACCTTGAAGACCTGTACTGGGTGCATACTAACTCATCAAGAAAAGACAAAGTCCTGTTTCCAGGGAGGCTGAGTGACTCTGCAGCCAGTGCTTGAGCTGTACAAGGACACAGCCTACCCAGTCACTTTATTAACTCTTTGAATTAGTTCTAATCAGGTGTCCATTGCTTTCTTGGATGTGTTAGGCAGTCACTTAGCAGAGGAGCCATACAGAATCCTCTGAAGGCAAGTTCACATCTGCTTCTACTCCTTGATGGTGATATGACCTTGAGTAAGTGCCTCAGTCTCTATACCTTAGATGCCTGTATTCCAAAGTAGGCATCCTCATCCCTTGACATAGAACCTCTTTGTGCAGAGCAATCATAATCATTCCCACAATGCCTTGGTGCACAATACTCAGCATGGTCCCTTTGCTTGGCTTGCATTTGACAGGACTGACCTTGCATCTCTTTCTTATAGTCCTGTCTCCTCCTTTCTACTTTGACTAGAACATTTATGACAGTGTCAATACAGATAGATGAGAGGGATCCAGGCTACAGGTGGCCACATACAGAGAACCCATAAGAGTATGAGATTTAGAAGGCCCTGGAAAGTTTGGGAAGCCTCCTAACTCCCCATAACCATGCCTAAATTGGGCACATAGTGAATGGGGATGCTTGAGTTTTTCCCTCTGTATCTCCAGTTTCTTTAACTTATGGTGCTGTCCTCTTTAGTGGAACCAGGAATAATAGCAGCTCTGTCAGCAAAGAAGTTCATTTCTGGCTCAGGTAGAAGTCTAGCTTCACAACCTGTGACTGCTGTGATGACTTCTTTATATATAGGTATCTGGGCTCCTATATGATACATGTAGATCCATATGCAAAATGACACAAGAAAACCATTACCACCTGATTCTCCCACCAGCATTTCAGCCAGGAGGTTAAAGAAGAGCAGGGGAGAACATGTCACTTCTCTTTCACGATTCAACTTGAACCTTGAAGTTGTTCCTGTCACTTCTATTTATATCCAGTTGGCCAGAGTGTGGTCACATGGTTATATGTAGCTGCAAGGGAGTCAAAAGAATACAGTCATTGACTAAACAATAAGACTTCTAGCTAGGAAAATATCATATAGTCTCTTCCAGAACATTCTAAGGGTCCATTAGTACTTCCCAAAGCCATTTTGGCAGTAGGGGTGGAACTCAGGGCATCATGATGGCTAAGCTGTATCCCCAGACCTACTTTTACTTTTTTTTAAATTTTGAGACAGAGTCCCACTAACTTACCCAGTCTAGTCTTGAATTCATTCTACATCCCAGTCAGGTCTTGAACTTTCAATCCTTCTATCTCAGCCTGCTAAGCACCTGGAATCACAGGCTTTAACCAACCACCAGGCCCTGCTTCCAAAGTCACATTTTGTGTATAGAATTCACTCATCTTGAGGCCAGGCTTTCCTCCAAGTGATTAGACCATCCCTTCTGAGGATGGACTGGGCTTGCTACTCCCAGAGAAGCTATGCTAGTAGCTACAGAGAGGGAGTACATGCCTGTTCCAACCATTCCCAAGTAAGAAAGCAATTTAGGCATCATAATGGTAGACCACTTGCTTAGAATGCTTGGACCAGAGGGTCTACCCCTAGCACCACAAGACATAAACAAAAGTGGTCCAAGTGAGTAGGCAATAATGGTAACAGCAGCCAGCACATAGCAGGCAGGGATGGTGTACACAGGCTGTGGGATGTGTGTAGGTCACATGGGAAGGGATTACTTAGGTTGCCATTTCCCTGACAGGGGTCTCCCTAAATGCTCATTTCCACATGAGCAGAATGGACTGCCATTTTGACTTGTCTGAGGAGTGAGATAATATGACTTGGGACACCACAAAAGACCACTCAAGCTCCCTATATACCACCTTGGGCACAAATAAGAAAATGCAAAACAGGACATTAGAGCCATTAGAGCCTGAAGCATGTACCACATCCTCATTGCTGTACCACCACAAACACCATCAATCTCCAGAACTTGCTCATTGTCCCAAGCTGCAGCTCAGCCCCACTAAACACCAGCTACTTATCTTCCTCTCCAGCCCTCAGCACCCATCATCCTACTGCCTGTCTCTATATAGCTAGTGACTCTCAGGACCTCCAAGAAGTGAAGCCAGACAGGCTTTGTCCGTTTATGTCAACCACATTATAGAATGTGTGGACATCCCCTTACCTTTTAAAGACTAATTTTCCATTATAGGCAAATGGAGGGACACCCAATCTGTTTGTCCAGTCATCCATCTATGGACATTGTGCTGCTTCCACCTTTTTGGCTACAGTGAATAATGTTTTGCATGGCTATACAAGTCTCTGTGGGTCTTGGCTTTCTACTCTTAGAAGATGAAGAACTGCTGTAATATGATGCTGAATTTTTTTTTCAGAAACTGCCACAACATGTTGCATTGTGGCTGCAATATCTATCATTCTTTCCTGAGGCCTATTTTGACTGGAGAGCTTGGAGCCCCACCAGAACCTATAAAAGCAGGCAAATATGTGGCCACAAACTTGGCAGAGCACAGGATGCCCTTGAAGGGTGTTTGATTGGGTGGAGGTCTCAAACCCCCTTTTGGAATGGGCAGATTGCCAGGTGGGGAGGGTCATGCAGGGCTTGCCTGGGCTGCCCTAGGTAAGACTAAAGTGATTGACTATCAATTAGATGTTGAACCACCCACAAACAAGGGTAGAATTAGGCATTGTCTGGATCTGTACCATCCCCATGATTCTGAATGTAGGTTTTTCTGTGATCCATACTCCTTTATTGGAGCCTCTTTTGTGACTTCTTTTCCTATGTGCATCTGTTTTTCCTTGGGATGAGAAGGGTCCCTATGGCCTTGCTGACAGCCCCCCCAGCCAATACTCCAGGTGGCCTTGGTAGACATGCCTACAAGGGCAGGACTTCAGTCAGGTGGATGCACAAGCAAGGAGGGGTACCATGGTGTCGGCTGATCCTCTTCTGTTGTTATTGTTTTTGCTCAAAGCTGTTCTGGGCTTTAGAGCTATTCTGTGGCGGTGGCTGCAATAGCAGAGTGTGCACAGATTGTAACAGGAACAGGGGGAGGGCAAGGGTAGAAAGGTATTGGAGGCAGGGTCTGTCCCTTTAAATCTGTTTTCTCGGTTTTATTTCTTTCTCTTTTCCCATCTTCCTCCCTTGACCAGCAAATGTGGTGGGGCTGTGAGGACCCAAGAGCTGCAGTGACAGTGTCTCTGAAATATTAATGAGGCTTTTCTCTGCCTGGCTCCTTCCCTCCCCCTCTCTGGCTGCATGCTGGCCTTGTCCTTGGGTGGTCACCAAGGTGTATCAAGCAGAAGGGTGGGGCAAAATTGGACAAGAAGGCAAGGGCCCTGTGGTGAAAAGGAAGATGTGAGAAATCAAGGGTTAAAGCATCATCCTCACGCTCCCAAGCCAAGCCTGTATCTGCCCCCATCATGTAAGACCCGGGAGTGGACAGCCAGCTGCCCTGCAAGATTCCCTCCTCCCAGACTTTCTCTTCACCTGCTCCCTAACTGGGCCCCAGGCCCCACCCAGTGTACAAGTGTGGCTGGGATATCTGACTATAAGGCAGGAGCTAGGCCTCTGCTCCTATTCCTGGACCTTCTCTCTCCACTACATGGGGCAGGCTGGTGTTTTCTAGGTGTCTGGAGATAGAGAGATGCTGGAGCCTATTAATCCAAGGACTGCCCCCCTCCTCAGTGAGTCACACTGCTGAGCCCTAGTCATATCTGGAAGGAGAGGCCTAATTTGGTGAGTCCATAGAGAGATACTAGTGGGTGGTGAAGGGGCCCAGGCTTCTGCCTCCTGACCATCTAGATAGACTCTTGCCTTGGGTCCTAAACCTGGCTCTAGCACCATGACATTGGTAAGCCCAGGAGTCATGTACTGGATTTTATTTTCAGGGGAATTGTTCTTGTCACTCAGAGCCCAGAAACTAGGAAGTAACTTGGGACTGGGACTTCCTGGCCTGCAGCTGGTGCTGGTGTCCAGTGGTATCTACCACAGGAACAGTGGCAGTATTTGGTGGCCATATGTCCCATCACTGGTACGAGACATGTGTTCACATAGTCTTGCTGGTGCTAGGTTAGAGCAACTCTGGACTGTTTCCAGTCAGTATAATGAATTTTAATGGATTTTTAAAGTTCTGACATGGGGGATAGCAGTGGACATTGCTCTTTATTGCTTGACTATTCTTAACATGAGGCTAGGCAGCCCTACAGAGTAAGTAGAACAAAGGATTCTTCTACCTGAGCCTGTTGGAGAAGCTACTCAAGGGTAGCAATGAAGTGTCTTAATGTGGGCAACTAGGACTCACCTCTGACCATCAAACAAAAGCTTAATGCCTAAGGTCTCTAGTTCCATCTGAGCCCCAATTCCCCCTGTGAAACAAGTATTGTGCACAGTGAGCTGCAGTAAGGGTTGGTGGGTTTTATTGTAGGTATTGTTATCCCATGGACATTGACAACTCAAAGTTTAGTGTCAAGAGTGGGGTCACAAGAGGAAGCCCAGAAGTAGAGAATTCTTCCCTCAGGCATTGCTCAAGGGCTGCCTTGGCTCAAGGGAAGCAAATATATGAAACCCAAGGAACTGGCAGAGAACCCATTCAAGGTGGAGAGAGAGAGAAGGGGAGAGGGAGAGAAAGAGGAAGAGGGGAAGAGGAAGGAAAGAAACTTGGTCAAGCTTGGTCAAATCTGGTCAAGCAGATTTGACTCAGTAGAAGAGTAGGTGCTCCATTTGGGCCTCAAGGGATTAAAATGTCCAGGTCTCACTGGATGGAAGAGTCCAGAAGGCATTTTGGGTGATGAGTCTGGACTTGTGCTATCTTCTTCAAGACCCTACTATCTCCTAGGGTAGCAACCTGTTGACAGTAACACAGTGAGGGTGAGCTGAGCCAGAGAATCCAATGCAAGTTCTCTCTCTCTCTCTCTCTCTCTCTCTCTCTCTCTCTCTCTCTCTCTCTC
>NC_034613.1:62126816-62182835 GCF_900095145.1 Mus pahari
CTCTCTCTCCTCTATGATGTTGGTCAATTTGTGCCAGACTGGAACAAATGCCAGAAGGTCCAAGTGCCCCTCTGTGGAGGTTCTCAATTTAATTAAGCCAATTAAGGTCTGAAAGATGAAAGAGCACAGAAATGGTACCTTCCCCGCCCTTTTGATGCCTACAGGCCGTTCTCGGCAGCCAGCCCAGGCCAGAAAGTCTGTCAGGCCTGCAGAACTGATAGGCCAAATCACTTCTGTTCTTGGCCATTTCAGTGATGGCTGCTGTCCTTATTAAAACTGGGGGAGGCCATCATCCAGGTTTACAGACAACCCAGGGATGAGGAGAACATATGCCTTCTTCTCTCTCCAGCAGCCAAGAGTCACTCAAAGGGACCTCCCCTCAACTGATGTCTTCTATCTGTCCTGTGGCCTGTTGAGTGAATGAAGATGAGGAAAGTTTGAGTAGCCACCCATACTGGCTTCATGCGATGCAGGATAGTGCTACCCACCTTACAGAGATCCAAGATATTCTCTCTATGAACCAGGCCCCATTCACTAATTTCTCCAGCCCTATGGCCATCTGGGATAGATCACTCAGTGCATTTTGGCAACTCAGTGGTGAACAATGTGTCTCAAAGAATTAAGGATGCAGGTAGAGGTATTTCTTGTTCATTGCTATGGCCAGCCCTGGGAAGTAGGAATGGACTATGGGATCTTGGGCTCAGCAGCAATTAATTATGTCCAGAAAACTAACTGGTAAATATATTCTAGAGAATGTTCCACAGTAACTGTAACTAATGGAAGCTTTTTGGATGTCAACAGGTGGTGACAAGAGAGAAGGATGTGTTGCTGAAGCTCAGACATGGTCTCTCGTAGAGCCAGTGTGGGGCATGGGGAACAGGCCAAAGTCAGAGGAGGGGCTGGGGATTGAATGGTTGTGTGGCAGATCCAATCACAGATTATGGGAAGACTTTACTGGAGTGATGGTGCCTACGCCAGGGAAAGGAGGTTTCAGGGCAGTATGGCAACCAGTTGCTAGCCTTTAGGGAGATCTGTGTTGATAAACAGAGTGTCATGTTTGCTTTGGGAGGAGAATGGGGAAAAGGGAGCTAGCCATGACTGCCAGTCAGGGTGTTGGGGGATACTAAAATGGGGAGGACAACTTGACCCCAGGACAGTCACAAGGAGCAGGGGTTCTATGAGCTCCAGCAGTCCCTCTGGATACAAGGAGGTAACATGGCTTGACCTCATCAGAAACAATGGCCTTACCTTCCTATCCAGGGTCCTTACTATGAGACATTGAAGATCCAGCCATCTTCAGCAATGACAGCATTCCAAAGCCAGGAGCACCTCTACATTGCAGGTCAGAAAGTGGGAGGAGGAGGTACATGACAGAAAGGTTCCAGTTACATTAGGGAAGTCCTGGCCTCCTCCAGGACTCCTGGGCCTGGGTGACTGTATCAGTGACCTACAGGTACCTGCTCTGAAGAACATGTACCCATCTCAGAGCCCAATAGGCTGTTCACTTCACATTCCAAGCCTAAGAGCTCCCCCATCTCCAGGTGGTCAGAACAGCTGAAAAGATTAATGGGCTTCCAAGGAGTAAAATCCTTCATCTGGCTTTCCTTTCCCGAAGAGTCCCTGTGGAGTCTTTAGGGAACTCAGCTGGGAACAAGCAGGTCCTCAGATGGAGCCCCAGGCCTTCAAGCTCAAGAGAAATAGGCCCTTACCTGAGACAAGTACTGACTACCCCTCCACAAGAGCTGAAAGTGCCCCTTCTCACATTTTCACTCGACAGTACCTGGGTACATATAGCCCTGTGGATCTGACCTTTCCTTGCAGCCTTGCCTAAGAAGCTGACTCATAGGGGGGCAGTACTGGCTGAAGCCAGTGCCTACACAGACAAACCAGACCTATTCATCTTCTCCAGCAACCAGCAGGTTGGGAGTGGCAGAAGTAGAGGACAGAACTCAAAAATGACAGGTGCACTCAACTGCTTATGCACTGGAATATCAGGGAGCAACTCAGCTCAGGTCAGAGAGGTTAAGGTAGTCAGGATACTACCCTAAGCCAAGGTCACCTGGGGTAGGGGTTGAGAGAGGCAGATATCACTTGAAAGCTAACATAGCTACCTTGAAGTAGCAGTCTCAATTTCTTCTGGCTCTGTTGTTTCCCTTAACCAAGCCTCAACTTCCTGTGCTGACAAGAGAGTGATATTTATCACCGTCTCGTAGGTGGTTGGCATGGCACATTCATAGATCACCAGTGGAAGGAACACACTCTGCCCAGCTTCCCATGGGTCCACTGCTTGTCCCTGGCATCTCGGAGCCAGTGCTTCTGGCTGCTGCTGCTCAGCCAAGCAAAAGGGCTCAAGTCTCTGCCCCTCCCCCAGCCTTGCTTAGCCACTTCTCCTCCTTTCAGTCTTTTCTTCCCCTTGTCCTTCCTAGAGGCCTTTCCTGAAACTCCAAGGTTTTGGGCCTCTGAAGGGAACCTTATTTCTACAGCTCAGCCACACAGAGAAAATCGACTAGTTTAATCTTGTGGACCTCTAACACAAAAGGCCAGTGCTTGCCATGTAGTAGATGCTCAATAAATATTTGTTAGATGACCAACTGGGAGATTTGGTGAGAGAAAGGTACATAGGATTGGGGAAAATATGGGGAGGTCATCTTGTATTTGCCATTTTCTTCCCACATCTTCTAGAAGTGAAGGCTGCTCCGTGTAGAAACTGATGAAACGGTTAACACTCAGGTACCCAAATTGTGAAATGGTAACCACTTGGGATGGACACTCTAAGTCTCCCCTTTCCCACCCACCACCCCTTGTCAATGAGCACACACACTTCTTCTTGAGAGTTGAAGCTCCATGTTTGGAGCATGAGCGGGAATGTTTTATTGCTCCCTAAAACATCTGCTCTTCCTCTAGGTGTGATACTCTCAATTCATGGCAATCCATAGGGCTCAGAGGAACTAGCCTGGAGAACAAAGGTCATGGAGTTAACCGTCTCTATTTTAGCTGCATAAAGGCCTTTTTGCCTTTCTTCTGGGGTCCACATTACTTTTTCCCCACTGGTGATTCTACATCAGAAACCTAGATGGATTTCTGAGTTCTGATTTTGAGAGGATTGTTCTGAACCAGTTTTCCCCCAAAGGTGAGAGGCCTAGTCTGGCCAAGCATATTGTTTACTGATAAAGGCCAAAGCCTTGTGCTCTGTGGCTAGTTCTAGGGGAACATAGCCTTGAGGGAGGAGGAGGACAGGTCCAATGAGGTCTAATGGCTACATTCAGACCCCATGAAGGCCAAAGATGCAACTCCAGGGGATAGCAGTTTCCTAGGTAAGGTAAGGTGCACTGATGAAGACGATAAATATAATAAATACAATAGCCTTGGGAAGCCCTAAAAAAGGGACGATTGTATGACCTGGTAGTGCTCTGGATGTTTTCAGAAAGGAAGACCTTAGCTCCTTTGTCATCTGGGTGTGGTAGTAGTGTGTCAGCAGTGTCACTAGTGGCCTGTGATTGCTTTGGGCTTTCTCCACATCATTTCCCTTGTCCCTACCCTCCTTGCCCTATCCATTCCTCTTTACCTCCTTCCCTACCCGCCCCCTTTTTTTCTACTATCCACTTGCCACTGGGCTTCCTCCCCTCCTCCTCCTACCCCCAGGCACTTTGAGGGCCACAGAAAAACCCTCTACACTCAGCCTTGACAAGGAACCCATCTGGCTCTCTTCGTAGCTCAGTCTATCCCCTGGAACCTTGAACAGCCCAGACCTGAGCCAGTGAGGGCTGCTGGGTATTTAGAGCAGAGCAGTGGGCACTGAGCAAGTCTTATTCAGGCAAGAACAGGAAGTACGATGGGAGGGTCAACAAGAAGCTGGTGATGGGCACTGATCTCTTGTGCATATGAAGCAAGAGCAGCTACTCTTGACCCCAAATGTATTGCCTTCTTTCCAAATGGGTTTTCAAGTGGATTAAAGAGGCAGTGAGAGCTAGCTGGTGCTTCCCCACCTAACAAACCCTAAAACTCTGGATGGTCATAATAGGCAGGACTTGGGGGGGGGGGGGGAGGATCTATCTAGTGAGGCCTGGGAGATTAATTTGGCACTCGTGAGTGATAAACCACACTGAATGAAGATCTGCAGCATAATCCCAGAACCCTGGTCCTTCATTTTTGTTTGAACCAGTCTCTTGGCATTTTCTTTCCTCCTCTCCAGGTGTTCACACTTAGCCTCTTTTCCACCACCACCTTGCCTCACCTCAGCACTGGGATCTTAGGTGGACACCTGTCCCTAGCTGCAATTGAGTTGAAACAGCACCTGTGAGAAGACTGACAGAATGGGCGACATGGCAAACAGTTCCATTGAGTTCCACCCCAAGCCCCAGCAGCAGCAGGAAGTGCCCCATGTGGGTGGCTTTGGATGCACACTAGCAGAACTACGAAGCCTAATGGAGCTCCGAGGTGCTGAGGCACTGCAGAAGATTCAAGAAGCCTATGGGGATGTCAGTGGGCTGTGCAGGAGGCTGAAGACCTCACCTACTGAGGGTAAGCCACTAGGTTGGACAGGGAAAGGGATAGCCTAGGAACATGGGGGTTTTCTCCCCCCTGGGGCACACTCAGGGGTCTGTGATACTGCTACTGCTATGGTTGCCTTGAATGGCTATGTGAAAGTAAGGACCAGTTGACCCTTGGCGGACACAGAAACTGGGACCCTGATTATTACCCTCTGTTCAGTCACTTTCTCTTGCCTGGAAGGTACTTTGTGCAGGGGGAGATTATCACCCACTGGGCAACTAATTTCTGAGAGCTTGAGTTGAGCCCTCATCTACATCTCTGTGATCAGTCATTTTCCACCCTACAAGAGGAAAAGAGAGGGGAGGGCGGATTAGGGCCACTAAAGGTAGAGGATCCAAATGGAGACCCCCAACTTCTTCTTTCCAAGAAACAGAGCAGTGCCAACTGTCTCCTACTGAAGGAAGAGGAAACCATTACCTCTGTCTGTATATTTGAGTTTCATGTGCTTAAACTTGGGCTTAGTTAAGAGGAACCAGAAAAAAAGGGGATTCAGTGTGGAGCCCTCTGTGGCTCAAGTCGAAGGGGTCCTTCTCCATGCAAGGAAGGGGTGGCCTAAGGATTGCTTAGAGACATTTGAGTCTTGTGGGAAAGGCAGACCAAAACTAGGGCCCAGTAGTCACATGGTACCATTAGCAGTGGTGGTGATTGGAACTGGGGTGATTGCCCAGTAGGTGAAGTGCTTGCTCTGCAAACATGAGGTCATGAGTTTGGGTTTTCAGCTCCCATTTAAAAAGCAGACCATGGAGTGTGTTCCCGCAGTCACAGCACTGAGGAGGCAGAGATAAGAAAATCTGTGGGGCTTGTGTATCAACCAGTCTGGCAAATCAGTAAACTGTAATTTCAGTGAAAGACTGTCACAATTTGGTGGAGAGCAACTAAGGAAGACCCTTGACATTTACCTTTAGTCATTAGCATACATGAGGACATGCATGCACGTGCGTGTATACACACACACACACACACACACGAACATAAGTGACAACAATAACAAGCTGTCCCAGAGAGATATGAGCCTAAGGCAGTGCAGGTCTCACACCAGTGAGCCTCTGGATGAAACATGGTGAGAGTACTCTAGAATATCCAGAGTGTAGTAAGTCTGACTGCCATCTTGGGTCCTTAACTCCCTGGTGCTGGGGTTTTCTGTGGTGAGACTAGGGTCCTCAAAGAGTTAACTCTAGCCCCAGATTTCAAGAACTGGCATCCTTTCAAGCCCATCTGACACTAGCTTGGCAGGGTTACTGGACCTAACCCATCCTGGTGCCAGGTTTGCTTCCCAGCCAATGCTGATTGATTTTTATCAGCTGCACATTTAGTTGTGGCACTTTTGTGCGTTCAGTCCTGCAAGTCCTGGCTACTACCACTTGTATTCCTCCTGTTCCCTGGATCCCCTGTCCTACCCAACCCAGAGCCTCTACGGCGGGCACACACCAGATGCTCTTACTCTAGTCTTGCCCCAAGTGGATTGAAGAAAGCATCATCTGTTCATAGGCAGTAGTGCATGGGCCCAAGGGAGCATTAGAGATAGGGGAAGGCAAGCCCATGGGCCAGGTTAAGAACTCAAGGTATGATGGTCTCTTTGGGCCATCTGAGTCTTCCTGAACTAAGCTGTAGAACTGGTACACCCATGGACAACCTACTCAGCCTGCCTACCACACATGCCCTCAAATGCACACATGCATGCACGCACGCACACACTCACCAGCCTGAAGCAGCATTCTGTCAGGACAGATGGCTGGGCTCCATGCCAAAGGATCTCTTTCCTTCTCCTTGCCCACCCCCCTCCCGGAGGACTTAGGGCCTCTGAGAAGGCTGGGGTACAGGGCTATTTAGATGCAAGGGCTCTGGCCTCTCCCAGATCAAAGGAAACAGATGGGCTTCAGCTGGCAGCTCTTCCCTCTGCCTGTCAGGCCTTGTTAAATATTTAAAATGTCAAGGCCCCTGGGAACCTGCCCGATTCTGCCACAGAGCTCCAGTGCTCATCTGGTGCCTCTAAATGGGGTGGGTATAGAGAAGAGCAGGTGCCCAGGTGGGTAGTTCAGCCCTGAACAAGCCTCTGAGACCCTAAGTCCCTATGGCAGCTTAGGGACCAGACCTTTCCCCCAGGCTCCTTGGGCCTAGCTGTGTGAGGCAAGGAGCAGGTGACTCTCACTCCTCCATTTCCTTGGCTCAGCAAACCTTGAGCAGGCAGGCTCTTCAGCAGGCCTTCTTAGAGGGAGGGGCAGGCTTAACTGTACTCTGGGACCCATGCCAATCCCCTGGAGCCCATAAGGGGCTTGACAGAAGACAAGGGGGCCATGTTGGTAGAGGGGACTTTGGCAGTTATTGCCCTAATCCACTAATCTTTTAGCCTCTGTAGCGATTCAGAGGATTCCAGAACCCATGCTGAAGAAGGGCCTACCTGCTGCTCAAGAACCTTGGGGTAGGCTGGTAAGGGGGCTCAGTGCCATGCCCCTGTCTTGTCTGCTCTCCACAGGCAGTCCAAAGAAGGAGGGAGCAGATTAGCTGAGAGCCAACACAATGTGGTCCTAATCCAATTCTGATGGCATCTGGCCTCAGCTCTAGGCAAGCAGCCCATGTGTGTCCGTGCCAACCATCCACCCTCTGTCCCCATGTCTTGGACCTGCTAGGTGGGCACGTGCTTGGAACAAGAAGGGCCACAGCTAGCTGCCTTCTCTACTACACACAAAACATGGCAGTGTGGCACCTGTTAGGACCCCCAATCCCACAGAAAGGCCCATACTTCAGGGTCAATCTGAAGGCAGCTGCCAGTGTTAGGCAAGGGAGATAGTGAAGCATTGCTGCAGTGGGAAGGCCAATCCAAGGCCAAGGGCAAGGCAGAGGAGGGGAAGGGAGTGAGTTCCTGGGGGAAAGGGCCTAAGGGCCTTACTGGCCTTGGGGACAATCTGGGCATGTGAAGTAGGATAGTCAGGAAGCAGAGTCACATGGTGCCATGGGAATCATGGGCTTTCTAGAAGTTAGAATGGGTCACTTCCTCTCTCTGGGGGCTCCAGGCTAAGGGCAGTGTAAACCCCAAGTGTCTAGGAGCTCAGAGTTCTGGTGCATCCCTTGTAATGTTGCACCTCTCATAGCTTCTTTAGTTGAAGGAAAAAAGGCTTAATCTGGAGGAAAGGCTGCCCTACCCCCAGCTTGGTCCTTGTCCCTACTACTGCTACCACAGAGACTGAAGCCTCCAAGACATCCTACTGGGGAAGCTTCAGGACTTCAGAAAGAGGCCTTTGGCCCCAGCAGAAATTTGAGCTGCCAGCCCAGGCCAGGCTCAATGAGGCCAGGGGGAGAAAGGCAAGAACAGCTGCAGCCCTTCTGGGTGGGAAGGACACTGTGTGGCTAGATGGTGTGAACATGCCAAGGCTGTGCTGGTTATGACTTTTGCTCTTCTCAGTTCTTCCACTTCATTCAAGCTCCACCCTGATCCTCTGCAGATGGCCCACTGCCAGCACTTCCTTATTGGTGGTTGGTCTGTGACTGAGTCTTATAGGCCTTATTGAACTCAGCCTGCTGTGCATGCCCCATGGATTGGGTGACCCTTTTTCTCACCACTCAGCTCCCTCAGCAGGTGGTAGAAGATATGCCAGTGACTGCTGATGGGAACTTCAAGCTGCCATCCATTAGGTGTCAGTATGTAGCTGGTCCCTTAGGGGCATAGCACTGGAGTCCTGGGTGAACTTAAGAAGGGACTGGATCAGCCTGTAGGAGTGTAGCATCATCTCACTTGCCTGAGATCTATGTAGAGATTACCTCCAGGGCCCTGAAGCCTAGAGTTAAGGTCCTCTCTGCCTCTGGACCCTGCATTGACTGAAGTGTCTCATGTTAAGACTGAGAGGGCCTGCACTGGAACCTCCTTTTCCTCTCCCCTCCTTGTTCTCTGTATTGACAGTCTCATTAGCCTCAGTTCTCATGCTCAGGGATGACAAGTGACAGAATTGGATGAGAAGGGGTCATTGTGAGACCAAAGGAAACCATGAGGCTCCTGAGGAGGTTGGCTACTGAATTTTGCAGAGCATCTCCAGGTGTAAGTTTGTGTGGTCTCTAGACTAGAGCTTATGTTTGGCCCCAGGGCCAAGCTCTGAGAAGGTGTAAAGTATAGGGAATTCGTTAGCCTGGGCACTTCCTAGGCACTGTGGGCACCAGACCTTGGCTTATCCTCTCCTCAACTCTGGCACAGTAGCTCAGCCTCTGTGAAACCCTGTTGTCCTTTCCTGGTGCTACTCCTTTCAATCTCCCCCTCCACGCTGTACAACAGCCTCCATGCACAACCTAGTGGATTGGTTTCTCAGACCACAGCTTTGTATGCAATGCCACAGACCTCTGATTTTGCTTCTTATGGCTGGCTGGCTCCATACTTCCACCTCAGCGAGCTTCCAGAGTCTTCCTCATCTCCTCACAAGATAATCTCCTGTGTAGGTCACTGGACCTAAGAACTTTCTCTCACACTCCTTCTCTCTGCTCCTTCCATGAGAAACTTCTAGAAAGTAGGCCTCCATCCACCTCCAGGAGACTTTGCTCTATCTTTTTCAACAAGCTATGCTTCTGGACACTCCCAGGTGCCTGGTTCCTGGTTCCCCTGTGCTCCTTTCGCAAGTTAGGCTATGTGGCCCTGACTGTCTTTGAACCAAGTAGGCCATAGAGTAGGGTGACCAAGGTCCAGGGGCTGCTTCACTTTTGAGGTGCCAGTGTCACAAACACTTGTCTCATCTTGCAGGCCTGTGTGGGGCCTAGTGGACATCACTCTGCAAAAGACATAGAATCTAAGTGTTAGAAAAGAGACAGCTTATCTGATCTCTTTGGAGAGGGCCCTGGCCATTTCTTTGGCACTTAGCATAAAACTTGGCTAATATTACCTGGATCCCCTTGATTGATGATATCTCCACAAATTCACTGAAGCCATCTAGGTATTGGTTCACCTACTTTCCACCCCCAACCCAGGAAGCCTCTAGCTGCTGTCTTAGCTATCCTTGGCCATGTAGTACCATCGTGGGTCCTTGCTATTCTCTCCCTTGTTGGGTGTTATCACTTCTCTGCCAGCATTTCTCCCAGATAGCTTAGACATGGAAGTGACAGCAGACATAGAGGTACATGGCCTGGGTTAGTGTTTCAGTAATTGAGACATCCACAGACCCAGGGCCTCCCTCCCTAGGCCTGTTGTTTTATAAGTGCATCAGAAAATTGATAACCCCTTTCCTAAGCTACCATCCCTTTCTTAGGCTAGGTACTCCCTGTGAGGGCTGTACTTGGTCCCCATGCTTGGTCCTGGGGCTTATAGTACCAGGCCTGTACCACTCTGCCTCCTCTAAGTATCCACTCCAGAATTCTAGAGGCACAGGCTTTGGTCAGAAAGCCACAAAGGCCACTCTCACAGCAGCAGCAGCAGCAGCAGCAGCAGCAGCTTAATCAGGGATGCTTAATGTCAGCAAGGGCTAGCTGGTATCATCTACTTCTTCTGCCACTTTCTTGGGGCACTGTGTAGGCCTGGCAGACAACACCAATGACTTGGAGAAACGCAGGCAGATCTATGGGCAGAACTTCATCCCCCCAAAGCAGCCTAAGACCTTCCTGCAGCTGGTATGGGAAGCCCTGCAGGACGTGACTCTCATCATCCTGGAGGTGGCTGCTATCGTCTCCCTGGGCCTCTCCTTCTATGCACCTCCTGGAGAGGAAAGTGAAGGTAAGGGGTAAAGATTCTGGGCTGGGAAGAGGTCCTAGCTCTTGGTTCCCATGGCTTCACCTCTCCTTCCTTTCTGTTCTCCTTCATCTTTGGACATAGCCTGTGGGAATGTGTCTGGTGGGGCAGAGGATGAAGGAGAGGCTGAAGCTGGCTGGATTGAGGGGGCTGCCATCCTACTCTCTGTCATCTGTGTGGTGCTGGTCACAGCCTTCAATGACTGGAGCAAGGAAAAGCAGTTCCGAGGTCTTCAGAGCCGTATTGAACAGGAGCAGAAGTTTACTGTCATCCGAAATGGGCAGCTCCTCCAGGTCCCTGTAGCAGCCCTGGTGGTAGGGGACATTGCCCAGGTCAAATATGGTAAGTGAGTCCATCTTCATCTGCTCTGCCAAGAAAGCATCTGAATACCATTTCTGGGAAGGTTGAGTCAGTGAAACCCCTTCCAAGCTCAGACTGTCTCTCCACTAGTCTGTGTGTTTTCACCCTGAGATTGGCACATAGGGGCTGTAAGGAGGGGCAGAAAAGGAGTTTGAGACACAACAGTGACCACACTGACCTCATAGCCTCTGAGGAGGTCTTCTCCCACTACTCCAGAATACAACCATTGTCCCTGTTCCATGAGAGCTGGACAATGTGGGTACATGTGGGTGATCCCCCTCAAAGGAGGAGGCTGAAAGAAGAGAGCTCCCCAGATCTTTCCCAGATGACAGGACCTCCCCTGGGAAAGGTGGGAAAAAGCAAAGGTGGGGAGGTCCCATGAACCCATAGCCTCTGATTCTGGTCTGGGATGGCCTATAGGAGATCTTCTGCCTGCCGATGGTGTGCTCATCCAAGGCAATGACCTCAAGATCGATGAGAGCTCCCTGACCGGCGAGTCGGACCATGTTCGAAAATCAGCAGACAAAGATCCTATGCTGCTCTCAGGTGAGAGACACCTGCCTAACTAGCCAAGTGTAAGGTCACTTTGAAAGCCATTTGGCCCAGCATCCCCAACTAAGTCATCCTGCCAGACTTGCCTTAGCTAGGGTCTCCCTGAGTAGCCCTTTGGTTGGGAAGTCTAAGAATGCTACCCATTGCCATGCCAGAGCAGGTTACTGAAGGCCTGGTGGTGTGGCTTCAGCCATAGGGAAAAGACATGGGCCTTCCCTGCTCAAGGGAGTCCTTGGTGTCATAAATAGGACATCCCAAAGGGAGAACATTCTGAAGTCTATATTGTGTTCCTTCCACATCCAGACTAGAAATGACCCAGTGAGTGCTTTGTTCCTTTTCTAGAAGGTTCTCATTCAACCCACTTTTACCTTAGTGGGAAATGGAAAGAAAATCTTAGATGAAGGGGCCAATAGTCACACTGACTTCTGTAAGATCCATACCTGCCTCAGGGAAACCCTCAAGAGCCAGTTTATGGCTGCTGAGTATGTCCTACAAGGCTGTACAAATCTCTATCTTAGTTCCTCTGTGTTTCTGTGCCAGGAACTCATGTCATGGAAGGTTCTGGAAGAATGGTGGTAACAGCTGTTGGTGTGAACTCCCAGACAGGCATCATCTTTACATTGCTTGGGGCAGGTGGAGAGGAGGAGGAGAAGAAAGACAAGAAAGGTAAGGCAGCCATGACTTCCAATGTACAGCAATGATGATGCAGTTGCTTCTATGTCCCTGTTATTGCTTGTTCATCTGCATGCTGGTTCTTCTGGTTCTTCTTAGGGATCCTTCTGGTATTTTTCCATAGGAGCCAGCAGGCCAATAACCCCTGTGTAGAGGCAGCTTTCCTTAGATGTCTATTCCCTGATGACTTTGGTACATCTGTCCCTGGGATGGAGTGTAGTCACAGAAATGTAACCTCTTACCTCACTTTGAAAGATGCTGCTGGAAGCTGGGCATGGTGGCACACACCTTTAATCCCAGCACTCGGGAGGCAGAGGTGGGTGGATCTCTGTGAGTGTGAAGCCAGCTTGGTCTATATAGTGAGTTCTAGGACAACTGGAGCTAGAAACCCTGTCTATATAGTGAGTTCTAGACAAAGAAACCCTGTCTCAAAAAAAGAAAGAAAGAAAGAAAGAAAGAAAGAAAGAAAGAAAGAAAGAAAGAAAGATGCTACTGGGGTCTTCAGGCCCACTTTCAAGGTGCTCAGCTCCCACACAAAAGATCTTAGAGGGGGAGGGTGTCATAAAATCCAAAGTGGAAGTCTCCTGAGAAAATAGGAATAAATCTCAAAATGATAACCAGGACCAGAGGGTGCTGGGTGATGTTGGAAAAGTAGGCTCTCCAGAAAGTGGTAGTCCCGCCCTGGGGACAGTAATGGATAGAAACAGAATTTTAGAGAATCTACCTTTCTTATGACCCCAGGCTCCCTAGCACAAAGCTACTATACTGCCTTCTCCCAGACATGGTACTTAAAACCATGGAGTTACAGCGCTTTCCTATACAAGGCCCTGGTCTTCTGTGACTCAGGCATACACCATAGTTCTGGTAAGCAATCTATCTTCAGTTCTTTCCCACAGCCCAAGGTGACCAGGGAGCAGACATCTCCAGATGCATGCATGCCCATCTTAGAAGACCTGGAGCCAGAACAATTGGTCTTAGGCTACACAGGGACAGACCAGCATGAGGAAAGACAAGTTAGTAGTCCCAGCCTTAGGTCACCTCTTAAATCTTCCTGTCCCTAGGGGCAGAGAGACATGAGCCAGCAGGGCTGCTATCATCAAAAAGCTTCCATTATCCTTATCCTTGTTTCCTGTAGTCTGGTCCTGTGCCTCCATAGATGGATACTTCCCTGCTTTTGGTAGGTAGGCCAGGTTTCCTTCCACTTGCACCAAGCCCCCTATCTACACTGAGCTCCTCCTAATGTTATCTCACAACATACATACATACATACATACATACATACATACATACATACATACATACATGTGTGTGTTATTTTATTTATTTACACTCCAAATGTTATCCCCTTCCTGGTTTCCCCTCCGCAAACCCCCTATCCCATCCCTCATCCCCCCTGCTTCTGTGAGGGAGCTTCCCCACCCACCCACTCCTACCTCACTGCCTAGCATTCTCCTACACTGGGCAACTTTAATGTGTGCTCCAGGAATGCACAGACAAGCTCAGCTGAGCTTAGTTTGAGTCCCCAAGATAAATGATCTTGCTTGGTGCCCTCTTGGTTCTGCTTGATTGACGGGGAGTCCCTCACATATAAGACCCTCTAGGAAATGCACCTTCTTCTCCCCTTGAAGCCAAGGGTCTCTCCCTTGAACTGCCATAACCTGCACCTTTCCTGGCATCCCCTGTATCTCCTTTCTAATCTCCTGAGCTCTTGCTCTGTCCCTTAAATATTCTTCACAGCTTGGTCCTAGGCCCTTCCCTCCTCTTTGAACTTGACTATTCCTCATCCAGATACTCCCACACAGGCTATTTGCACTTCTACATCACTCCTAAGTTCTAAGACCTAGGGATTCAGAGTGGGCCAGCTTCCTGGAGGAGTACCCTGAGGGACTGGGGGAAACAGCATTCATCTCTTCCTATGTTTCTCTTTTCTACCATCTCACTTATTCCTGTGGTTCTGTCAACTCATTGGTCATGCTCTGAAGTTGCTCCCTGTTAGTCTGCCACCCTTTTTCTCTATTCCTGCTTCTTAAAATAATCCCTATGTACCCTTTTCTTCCAGAGTTCCTCCCTCACTTTCCATGTTCTGCTTTATTCCAAGCTACCTCTATTAGTGATGCTCACCCCAAACCTCCCTTCCTCTATCCTCTGGAGCTCATGCTTCCCTCCATCCATCCACCCCCACAGGTTGGCATTATAGTCAGCCTTTTTCTTAGATGTCTACAGACCTAGAACTTCCTCATTGTGTCCCACTGTCATTTCATTGTCTTTCTGTATCCATGAGTATCTCTCTTCTACTCCTAGAAGTCTGTCTCCTTCATGAAACCAGAGAGATGCCTCTGTGGTTAAGAGCACTTTGCTTCCCAGTGTCTTATTGGGCTGTAACTACTGCAATTGCAGATCCAGAGGCCTCAATGTCCTCTCCTGGCCTCCACAGGCATGGACAGACAGACAGACACACACACACACACACACACACAGAGGGGGGAGGGAGAGAGAGAGAGAGAGAGAGAGAGAGAGAGAGAGAGAGAGAGAGAGAAATATAAGAACTCTCCCTCACCTCTAAACTACTCCAAACATGCACAGAGGGTCCAATATATGCCATACTTCTGGTTGCAAGTGTCTCTTTCATTCTTGGGACCCCAAACCCAATGTGTCTCATTGTCTAGAAGCTATGTGACACCAAGTCTGTCCTTTGAGTCTCTAATGACATGAGCTACTGGTTTAGAATTGATCCCATGTTGGCAGATTCCTCCCTAAATGGGGGATAGGGCAGATGTGGCTCCCAGATAAATTCCTCTAACTGCCACTGGAGCTGTGCAGTCCTCAGAAAGAGTGGCTATCATTGTGGGCTGTATCAAACCTGAGGCTTCAGACAGAGCCACCTGGAGTCCAGTCTTTGCACCTTTTCCCTAGTGCTGCTAGGTGCCCAATACTTAGGCCTCCTGGACCCATAGTTTGAGTATACTCAACAGGTCCCTCAAACAGACAGAGCCCTTATCCCATTAAAACACACATACTTTCTATCAGTGGTCTGAAAGAAGAGTAAAAGGATTGGGTTGGTGAAGGGCTTGGGAATTACCTCCTTTTGGGTACAAAAGATCAGACATTTAAGGAGAGGACCCACTTAGGGTAATGGGTCTTCCAGAAACTGTCCATAGATACTTTACCTGACCTGGGGCCCATCTAGGACTGGCTTTAGAAACTCAGTTGTGGGACTGACGTCAAGAAAACACTGGACGGGGCTTGGTCCTGGAATAGAACATCAAGAAAGCCCCTTCTTAGGAAAGGTCAGAGCTGCCAGCAATTGGGCGTCTCCTTCCCCTCTGCCCCATATAGGCACAAATTGCCATATGTGTCCAAGCTCTTCTTACTCTCCTGTGCTTCTGTGTATGTCATGGCCACACAGGTGTTCTCAAGTCTCTCCGTGTCTGTCATTCCTCTTCCATTGTAGGCAAGCAGCAGGATGGGGCGATGGACAGTAGCCAAACCAGAGGTAACGTGTGTGTGTGTGTGTGTGTGTGTGTGTGTGTGTGTGTGTATGTGTGTGTGGCTCAGGGTACCTGAGGAACCTGGGGGAGGAGGGGGACAAGGGGGAATGGGGAGGGACTACCTGCTACCAGGGCAGTAGCAGCACCTAAAGGCAGGTGAGTGGGTCCCAAAGTCCCATACTGGCTTGGCAGTGAAGGAGACATTCTTGGAGGCTGCTTCTACCAGACACTGCTTTCCCGAAGCCTAGACGGGCCACCTGGAAAACAGCTGGTCAGTACCAAGGCCATCAGGCATGGCTCAAGTTTGTACACAAATGAGAATTACCCATGAATGGACACCCTGGGACCACTTTGACCAGATGATGAATCTGAGGCATAGAGAGGGTAATTTGTTAAAATCCCTGGGTGCTAGTCCTGTGAGAATCCCAGGTAAGAAGAGTCAGCTGGAGCCTAGAAGATAACTGAGATTGGTAGAGCTTTGGGTAGAGGAGGCATTCTGATGGCTGGGACCCTTGCTTGGTAGGGTAACAATAGGCAGAGACTCTAAGCTAGAGTGACACAGCTAGACAGGGCCAGGCATGTCCTCAAGGCTGCTAGGAAGAAAGAGCTCTGGTAAGTGGCTTTGGGATACCAGGTGAGGTGAAGGGATGTATAGAGAAGAAAAAAAAAAAAACAGGGGCTACCCCCACAACTACTAGGTCAGGCAGCAGTTTTCTTAAGAAGAGTGGAGGAAGTAAGTTCAGGGGTGTGATTACTTTTAGCATCCATGTCACCTCCACAAAAGCAGCAAGAATGAAAATCGAGGAGCCTAAAAAGAAGGAAAGAGGGGAGCCCCCTGATTTAAAATGGGGTAGGGAAAGATCAGGACAGAACAAGGTTACCTGAAAGCACTTGGGAATAGGCAATTTGATCAAGGGTTCCTGGGCTAAGAGGAGTTAATACTAGAGCTCCTTAGTGTCCCTGGGGGGGGGAGTAGGGGTGGCTTGAACATTTGTGGTCAAATGAGTCAGATTTTGGTTCCAGAACATTCCTTGGACCAACCAAAGGACTTCTCTCAGGTATTGAAGTTTGGGGGCATTCCAGGATTAGTCAACTTGCCTGTGCACAAGTTCCTTGTGCTGGTGTCTGTCCACCCTTCCCACAAAAGAACCATCTCTCTGTCCCACCTAGGACAATGCTGCAGTTACTTGCCTACCTCAGGAGGGCCTGAGCTTAGTATGCAACAGAGGAAGGCCTACAGATTCTCTTTGTAAAACTTGACATTAAAAGTGCTCCATTAAATCCCACATGATGAGACATGTATTTCCTTGTTATAGTTCTTTGTAGCCCCTTTACCCATGCTAGGCTCTAACATCATCCAAGGGTTTCCTTTATGTACAGCTAAGAAGCAGGATGGGGCTGTTGCCATGGAAATGCAGCCCCTGAAGAGTGCCGAGGGTGGGGAAATGGAGGAACGGGAAAAGAAGAAAGCCAACGTACCTAAGAAGGAGAAGTCAGTCCTGCAAGGAAAGCTCACAAAACTGGCTGTGCAGATTGGGAAAGCAGGTAGGTTCAGGCAGAGGCAGCACGGCAGGAACCTAGAAGACACTGGGCTCCTGGAAGTAGTATCAGTTCCAGATGCTATGAATGCAAGGAACAGAATATTGTCCTGGCCCTAAGGCAAGTTCATGTGCAGAGAGGTGGATAGTATTCCAGAAGAGTGTGGCATATACTATAGGGCCAGAGGTGCAGGCCAAAGTTAAATATGAATGTCAAGTTCTGGGTACCACCCTCCTCCCCAGTGTGGCCTAAGTCACACACTTACATATTAACTAGCAGACTCTCTAACTCAAGGCTTCTGGCCACATCACAGCCAAGAGGCAGCTAACTTTATCAAGAATCTGCTGTCCAGAGCCTCAACACCTGAAGATGGCTAGCCCCTCACAGATGTACATCTCATATACTCAGCTTTCTGCTCTTTTTTTTTTCTGCTCTTTTTTTTCACTGTCCTGGGGAAACTGGAATAAAGGCTGCCTTGGGACCTCTTGTTCCATAGAGTCATCCCTCAAATTGTTTATCTCAAAGATGGCTCAAATCCATCGACCCCTTGCAAAGGCCCTGGCTGGATTCAGGCCAGCCATGACTACATTGCCCTCAATTTTTCTTCCCTCCTTTTCTCCCCCTCTCTACCATGGCTGGACAGGATTGGTGATGTCTGCTATCACTGTCATCATTCTGGTCCTCTACTTTGTGATTGAGACCTTTGTCGTGGATGGCCGGGTATGGCTGGCAGAGTGCACACCAGTGTACGTGCAGTACTTCGTGAAGTTCTTCATTATTGGAGTCACTGTTTTGGTTGTGGCTGTCCCTGAGGGCCTACCTCTTGCTGTTACTATCTCCTTGGCTTATTCTGTCAAGGTAATAATACTACTACTTACAATTAACTCCATCACACAGACCCCAAAACTGGAGTGGGATGTCATTGGGCATCTTAGGTGTAGAGGGGACTAGGGAAGGCTGGGGATGCCTTTGGAAGAAAAGAAGGTACTGGGCAAGATAGACTTCACTAATACATCCTAGCAGAGGGTCCCACTATACCCACCTAACCCTCAGACACAGTGAAGGGAGCAGAAAACAAGCTGAGAGACCTCAGAAAATGTTCTGGGACACTAAGAGATAGTGGGAGAGTAAAGGAGCACCAGTGGAGTGTAGAGGGAAACAGAGATAGCAGAAAATCGAAGAGGGAGCTCTGAAAGATAATTTCCAAGTAGTTTCCTGGAAGCTCACTGTTCCCTGTCTGATGGAAGTTGTTGGATCTTACATATCTACTCTCTCAGTTTGCTACCACCCAGCCCAGAGATGACCGATGTCATCAAATGGACTGTTACTGTTACTCACATTGCCTTGATCCTTATGAGTAAATAACTGAAGCATCTCCCACACAATCTTTGCCCATTACAGAAAATGATGAAGGATAATAACCTGGTACGCCACCTGGATGCCTGTGAGACCATGGGCAATGCCACAGCCATCTGTTCTGACAAGACGGGCACACTCACCACCAACCGCATGACAGTGGTCCAGTCCTACCTAGGAGACACACACTACAAAGAGATTCCAGCTCCCAGCGCCCTGACCCCCAAGATTCTTGACCTTCTGGTTCACGCCATCTCCATCAACAGTGCCTACACCACCAAAATTCTAGTAAGCATGGCTAGGACGGCAAATTAGAGAAGGGGGCAGGGCTGGTGGCATGGCATAAACTTCCCTGAGGGGTTTATTAGGTCCACTTGTAAATTTCGGGTTGCTGGGAATGTAGCTGAGTGGTATTGGTAAAGAATTTGCCTACTGTACATAAAGCTCTGGGTTTGCCCCCACCATACTGTAAAAGGAAACACAGAGCAGAAAAGCAAAGCAAAGACCAAGGTTGAGGAGATGGCTCAGTCAGTAAAGTCCTTGCTTTACAAGCATGAAGATTGGAGTTCACTCACCACAACTCATGTTTTTAAAAGAAAAAGAAAGAAAGAAAGAAAGAAAGAAAGAAAGAAAGAAAGAAAGAAAGAAAGGAAGGAAGGAAGGAAGGAAGGAAGGAAGGAAGGAAGGAAGNAAAGAAAGAAAGAAAGAAAGAAAGAAAGAAAGAAAGAAAGAAAGAAAGAAAGAAAGAAAGAAAGAAAGAAAGAAAGAAGAGGCAGGCAGATTTCTGAGTTCGAGGCCAGCCTGGTCTACAAAGTGAGTTCCAGGACAGCCAGGGCTGTACAGAGAAACCCTGCCCCAAAAAACCAAAAAGAAAAAAAAGAAAAAAGAAAAAAGAAAAAAAAAGAAAGAAAGAAAGAAAGAAAGAAAGAAAGAAAGAAAGAAAGAAAGAAAGAAAGAAAGAAAGAAAGAAAGAGCGAGCTAAGGCAACAGCTTGCTTGTAATCCCTGCACTGGGGAAGCAAAGACAAGTAGGAATTAGGGGCTCTAAGCCAGATCCCATCTCAAGAAAACAAGAAAAAGCAAGAACTTTTGACAGAGTACTCTTAATGTTGGGTGGGACAGGTGGACTATAGACATCCTTTCTAAACATGGTAAATAATGGAAAAGCTATAAAGAGCCACTTTGCAGACAGGGCATAGCCTGTGTAGTCAACATGGGTGCCCTCCCTGTGTTCCATGCCACCACCCCATAGCTACACAATGGCCAAGATTGGATGAGAACCTTGGCCTTAGGGATGGAACAGAAGGTACTCTGGGCCCTGATGCCAAGCTGATTATTCTTACCTACAGCCTCCAGAGAAAGAAGGCGCTCTCCCACGCCAAGTGGGCAACAAAACAGAGTGTGCTCTGCTGGGCTTCATCTTGGACCTGAAACGTGACTTCCAGCCTGTACGGGAGCAGATACCAGAAGATCAGCTTTACAAAGTGTACACCTTCAACTCAGTTCGCAAATCTATGAGCACAGTTATCCGCATGCCTGATGGTGGCTTCCGCCTCTTCAGCAAGGGAGCCTCAGAGATTCTGCTCAAAAAGTGAGTGTGTAATAGGAAGAAGGATCCAGGGGTCGAATGGCAGAGAGCTAGTTAGCATTTGATTCACCCAGTGGTCTACTGTCAGACATCTGGATTGTTTCCACATTTGGGCTCTTGGTCATTCAATTACAGGTTTGAGTATGCATTCTTAACTCTATAGGGCATACACTGTCAATCAGCTTTCTGTTACTAGAATACTTGAGCTGAACACAGTGATGAACACCTCTCTTCCCAGCTTCATCAAATGATGAGGCAGGAGGATGTACAGAATTTAGGAGTTTAAGGCCAATCTGAGAAACTTAAGGAGGCCTTATCCTCCTACTACCACCAAAGAAGGAAAAAAAAATAAACTCAGAATATTTATTTAGCAGGGCAGTGGTAGCAACACAAATTTATTATCAGCACTCAGAAGAAAGATCTGAGGATCAAGTCCAGCCTGGTCTATGGATTGAATTTCACTACAATCAGGGCTACACAGAGAAACCTTGTCTTGAATAAACCCAAAGAAAAATTTTAAAGATTTATTTGAACTTACCATTTTAAGTGTATCTGCCCATAGTCAGTTCCACTACCTCCCAACAGCACAAAGCTGGAGACTAAACATTTAACACATAGGCCTTTTGGAGGTCATTCTAGATTCAGAGTAACATTCCATATATGGTCCTCAAAGTGTCATGTCCATCTCATGATGAAAAACGCACTCAGTCTACTCCCAAGATTCCTTAATGTCTTAACTATTCCAGAAGTCCATGTTCAAAGCCTCACTCACACGTAGTATTGAATCCCTATAAAATTCAAAAACAACTTATGTACTTTTAACATACAATGGCACAGAGGAAATATTCCCATTCCAAAAGGCAAGAATGGATTCACAGCAAGTGCAGGTTCAACCAAAGCAAGACAAAAAGCCAGTATAACATTAAATCATGTAGTTCCTTGCTCAATGGCATCTGATACATGTCTACAAAGGGCTCAGATAGCCCTACCTCTCTATTCTTGATGCCCCTCTTTTGAGTTGGCTTTCTGCATCTTTCTTCAGCAGAACTTCCATACATAGTGTAGGCATCTCCAGCTTCTTGCAGTATCCACTGCAGCTTCAGCTTCACCCTCATAGCTGTGTGTACTATGTAGACATATCCTGACATGACCACACATCTATCTCCTGGCTCCCTGGGATTTCCTTTAAAATCTAGGTGGAAGCATCTACAAGCCTGCAACTCTTACATTCTGAACATCTGCAAAATCACCACACACAGTATGCTGAGGCCAACCACTAGTTTGAGCTACATATGGGCCTACATGAACCATGGCTGCAGTGGCTTCTGAGTCCCTTACTAGATGAATAAATGGGACAATCCCAGAAAAATAGTTCACTAGACAGATTGGGACAAGCTGGGTATCCTGGAGCTGTCGTTTCAAAAATCTTAGAGACCCTACATAGTCTTTGAAAACAATTTGTATTTTTTTACATCCCTGAACTGTGGCCTTCCTAATTTCTAAGATTCTCTCTAGACATCATTCTTATCGTATCAGTGCAATGCTTGGCCTTCTAAAGTGACACTATCATTCAGCAACATGCTTCTTGGCTGGAACCTTATAACACAATTTCTCTCTCTCTCTCTCTCTCTCTCTCTCTCTCTCTCTCTCTCTCTCTCTCTCTCTCTGTGTGTGTGTGTGTGTGTGTGTGTGTGCGCATGCACATGTATGTGCACGAACATATGTAGCAGCCAGAGGACTAATGTGGGAGTTGGTTATCTCCTTCCACAATGTGGGTCCTGGGGTCAAACTTAGGTCATCAGGCTTGAAGGCAAATGCTTTCACCTGCTGAACCATCTTGAAATTTCTTCTGCCAGATTAATTAGTCTATCACCTTTAAATTTAACCTCACACTGAGTATGAGAGCATGGGCAAAAGTGTAGACATAATACAAATACATAGCATAATACAAATGGTCTCTAGTCCGATTTTCAGTATTGTCCTTGTTCTCATTTGAAATCTTGCAAGCACCGGCTTTACCATTTGCATCCCCATTAGCATTCTAGTCCTCTGAGTTCCCACCAGAATTACCTGGCAAGCTCTTAGAACATTCTAGGCTTTCTTTAATGCTGTTGTTGCCATTCTATTGGGTGGAAAGTAGGGTCTCTTGGTAATTTCAATTTACATTTCTTGAAAATTAGAAATACCACTAAAAATGAGAAGATGTTAGAATATTTCTGTTTCTGATGGAAATATAAAACAGTATTACCAGGGCTAGGGAGATGTCAATTGCTCAGTGTCTGCCACACCAAGCAAAAAGACCAGCTTTCATGTAAAAGTTGTGAGTGGCAGTAGCACACATCTGTTACTTGGTCCATGGATAGAAAGTGGCAGTGGTGGTGGGGAGAGAGACACACAGTTGACTGAAGTTCATTGGGCAGGCATTCTAACTGAATGGATGAGCTCCAGGTTCAGTGAAAAACCCTGTCCAAAAACTAAAGTAAAGAGCAATTGAGGAAGGTATCCAGGGTAACCTTTGGCCTACACATGTGTGTGCATACATGTATTTGTATACCTGCTTACATATGTATACACACACACACACACACACACACACACACAAACACTGGTAATAATGTTGGAAAACATTTTTTATATTTTATGGTTTCTCAGGAAGTTAAGCATGGCACTGCCATGTGACCCAACTGTTTTATTTCTAGGCATATATGTGATAATTCACTTTGGTTGTTACCTTAACTGTACTGAGGGATATTTAGGAAACTGGTACCAAGAACTAGGATCACTGCTTTCACCATAACTGGTCCCGTGTAAGAAAATTTAGGATTAACTTGTGATTGGAGTTAGGAAATGTTTGGAAGACCATGCTAGAGAGTTGGGTTGTCTTTTACTTGTGCTTTAAAATCTTTGCTATAAGCTGGGCATGGTGGCGCACGCCTTTAATCCCAGCACTCGGGAGGCAGAGGCAGGTGGATCTCTGAGTTCGAGGCCAGCCTGGTCTACAGAGTGAGTTCCAGGACAGCGAGGGCTGCACAGAGAAACCCTGCCTCGAAAAACCAAAAAAAAAAAAAATCTTTACTATATACTGACTACTAAGTCCTTATTGAACATACACTCTTCCAATATTGTCTGTAGATGCACAGATAGTGTCAAATCATGATGAAATCCAATTTGCCTGTTTTTCCTGTTGATGTTTTTATATTTACTTTATTATCTTTGGTTTTATTACATTTTTAAATTATTGTTGAATTATGCGTATGGATGCCTTGTCTACATGTATGTCTATGTGCCATGTGTGTACAGTGCCCATGGAGGCCAGAAGGGAATATTGGATCACTTTGAACTGGGGTTACAGCAGTTACAAGCTTTCATGTGAGTGCTAGGATTAATCCATGACCCTCTGGAAGAACAGCTACTATTCTTAACCATCTTTCCATCCCCTATTTTATTTTATTTTTTGATGTATGTGAGGATTTTGCTTGTTTGTATGTCTGTACTACACATATATCTGTGCACCACATGCATACAGTGCCCATGGAATCCAGAAGGGGGCATCAGATCCCCTGAGAAATGGGGTTAAAGGTAATTATGTAGGTACAGGGAATTACAATCCTATCCTCTGGAAGAGCAGCCAGTGCTCTAAACAGTTGAGCCATCTCCATAGCTCCTAGTTTATTTATTGTTTGTGTGAGTTCATGTGTGTACATCATGTGCACATGCATGTGTACATACAAGTGGAAGTCACAGGACAAGGAAGTCTGTTTTCTCCCTTTACCATGTTGGTCCTTAGGATTGAACTCAGGTCATCGGGCAGGAAACAAGCACCTTGATCCTCTGAGACATTTCATCAGTCCTCATTTGGTTTGTTTTTTGAAACAGACTCTCCACTATGTAGCTCAGGCTAGCTTGGAACTCGAGGTTCTCCTGCCTTAGCATATTTTTTAAAAAATATTATTTTTTAATGTATATTAATACATTGTAGCTATCTTCAGTCACACCAGAAGAGGACATCAGATCCCATTACAGATGGTTGTGAGCCACTGTGTAGTTGCTGGGATTTGAACTCAGGACCTCTGGAAGATCTGTCAGTGCTCTTAACCACTGAGCCACCTCTCCAGCCCCTGCCTTAGCATCTTAAGTGCAGGGACAACAGCCATGTGCGACTGTGACGTGAGGTTTCTTTCAGAAATGATGAAAATATTCTAAAGCTGACTGTGGTGAGAGTTGCATGCATCTGAAGATATACTAAAAATTGTTGAATTGTACACTTTAATGGATGAATTGTGTGGTTTGTGAATTGTATCTCAATAAAACTATATACGAATGAGGGAAGGTGTGTGAAGCCTCACCCCTGAGCATCCCTGCTTCTCCTACCTCTTCTCATCCTGCACACTTCACCTAGGTCTTGGCCTTTCTCTTTTCCTGAATCCTTCTGCCTCACCTATATGGGTCCTTCCATCTATCCTCAAGGGCCTTGGAGACAGAATCCTCAACAGGACACCGGACTTCTCAATTAATTAACAGTAATCTAGTTCATTCTTGCTTTTTCACGAATACACACATACACACACACACACACACACACACACACACACACACACCATAAATTTATTACCTCGAATTCCTGGTGGCCAGAAACCTCAAGTCAAGATGTGGTCTAAGTTGTGTGCTCTCTCTTAGAGTGGGAAGAGGGGATCTTTGTTTACCTCTCCCAAATTCTGCTGCTAGTATGCAGCTGCATCCCTCCAGTTTCTCAACCATGGTCTTCTCCCCTATCTGTGCACCTCTGCATTGTGTGTGTGTGTGTGTGTGTGTGTGTGTGTGTGTGTGTGTGTGTGTGTTTAATAACATCATTGGCTAAGGTCCTATCCTAATTCAGTATGACTGGCACTGTTTCCTTTTGTTTACTCCCTGTCCCTATCTACCCCACTACTCCTCCCCTGCCCCAGGTGTACGAACATCCTAAACAGCAATGGTGAACTCCGAGGATTTCGTCCTCGGGACCGGGATGATATGGTGAAGAAGATCATTGAGCCTATGGCTTGTGATGGCCTCCGCACCATCTGCATTGCCTACAGGGACTTCTCTGCTATCCAGGAGCCTGACTGGGACAATGAGAATGAGGTGGTTGGTGACCTTACCTGCATAGCTGTCGTGGGCATCGAGGACCCTGTGAGACCTGAGGTAGCTGCCCACTTTCTGGAAGCTGCTGTAGTAATTATTCCCCAGGTTCAAGGTTGTCCAATAGGTAGCAAGGTAGCTTTTTCCACACTGGATCTGCACACTGTAGGCTTAGAACACAAACACACATGGCCTCTTTCTCCCACCTTCCTAGATCTTACACCTCTTCCTGTCCTATTTATAGATAAAGCAGCATGGAAAACAGAGACTTGGAGTCTCTCAAGGCCATGGGACCTTCCTTAGTGCTTTTGATCCCCTTGCCAAGCTCTCTTGTCCTTGACCTATGGGAATTCTGTGGAACCTATGGAAATTTGCAGCTGTAATAGAGGCAAAATGGGGGGGGGGTAAGATCTCAAGGATCTTGTGGCTGAAGCAAACACAAAATGAAAAAGGTATGCCCTTGATGGCCTTGACATTGGGAAGTCACTAAAGCCTTCGACTTGAACATTTTTTGTGTGATGGTTATATTTGCAGGTCTTTAAAGATGGGAGATTTTTGTGAATGGATCCTCAAGAAAATAGTGTGAAAGGGCCCTCTATCTTTCCAGTCCTGTCTGTTGGTATCCACCTCATGTTAGACTATTTGATCCTGCCCATTAGCCTCGAGCTTTGGCTATGACAGAGGATGAGAAGCTTTGCATACAGGATCACAAAGAAAAGACATTCAGTTCTAAAACAAATACTCCCTGAATCTAAAGAGTAGACATGGGTTGCTATCAGCAGAACACCCTGTACTCAGCACAACAGGGCTAGGTTAGGCTGGCAGCAGAGTGAGCCCTGGAGCCAGCTGTGCAGTGATATTTTTGAAGATTTTCACCTCAGAAAATGTGAAACACAGATACATGTTGAGAAAGATATAACCAGGACCCAACCTCAGTGAGTACCTTGGGGAGTCCAGTGTAGAAACTCAGGACACGAAGAGCCTATTTCAGTCTCAGTGGTGACAGAGCGGTCCAGGGGAAAAGGTCAGTTCCTCTGTGTCTTAAAATGGTTGAGATGGAGTTCCGCCATAAAGTTACTGGGAAGACCTGACATCAGGTCCTGATTCTGACGCAAGCACAAGGGAAACCTCCATGGGTCTTAGTCAAATTTGCTGGGAAAGTACAGGATGGCCACCAGAGGGAGACAGAGAACTGTGTCCACAGAAAGTCCAGCAGATGGACTGGAGTGGACCTGGGAACTTCTACAGGCCTCTACTCCCTGCTGTGCTATGGGGGCCTTGATAAGATAGGGAATGGGTCAAAATAGACAAGGAGGGAACAGGCTGCTCTACAAAGGAGGGTATCCTTTGGAGGAAGTGTTCCTCCACCTGGCTATGGGACTAAGAACTTAGAGACTGCATATGTCGGTAGGCCTTGGAGTAATGGCTGCACCTGGATTCTGGGGTGACCCTATGCCAAGCTCCTAGCTCTTAGGCTTATTATGGTCACTTGGCAGCAGTAGAGAAGAAGGCTTACAGACATTTTGGGAAATGAAGCTGAAGAGTTGCCTCATTCTCCTGATTGACAAGAAGTTATCTTTACTGAAGGTCTTATGCAGCACCTTAACAACTTAAGAGAACAGGATGTGTTCTTGAGATTTAGTATAAGGAGACACAACACACACACACACACACACACACACACACACACACACATGGAGAGAGGGGAGTGAACTTTCACAGCTAGACTTTGCTCAAGGCATGTCCTTCTCTGACACTTGACAGTTCAGGCTTTGATTATTGGATCACTGTCAAAGCCTTAAGGAGCCTTAAGAAGAGGCTCCTCTGCTCTTGCTCACCACCCTCTATTTGCTTACTGGCTATCCCCAAACTGCTCTGTCCATCTGTGCCCACCCTACCTTCTCTAGTCTCCATAGGCCAGGGGAGTAGGCTAGATCTAGATACGTCCTACATTCTTTCCTCCTCAGGTTCACAGGGTACTCACTAAAGAATTCAAAGACCTAGGCCTTGCCTCATTCAATTCTTCAAACTCTAAACTGGCCCTCCTCACCACTAGTGCATATGCTATTCCATCTTGCCTGTTTTGTCCCTTATGCCTCCCCAGGGCCTAAAGAGCCACACATATCATGTTTGAAAACTGCTCTTTCCATCTGCCCAGTATTGGAATGATGTTAAAACCCCTAGGCTGGTCTCATGGCTTCCCACCCTGTTGGCTTGTTTTGTGCTTTGTGCTTGGGGGTTCTCTTTCTTTCTCCTTAGTTCTAGAATGCTATGCTATTTGAAAAAGAAATGCATGCATTGTAACCCCAAGTAATATTCCCCTTCCTCTAGTGAATAGATTTTATAAAATCTACAGCTCAGACAAAGATTAATTCCTGAAGAAAATAGTTGTGTTCTAGACCAAAAAACAACAAAAACAAACTAGACAAGAGAGGGAAACATTCATAGGTAGGTCTACGTAACTGCTCATTTCTGTGGCCAGGCACAGTGAAGGAGATGGCGGGAAACAGTTGGCTACTGGGCTGGGGAGGGTACCAGCCCACAGTACCTACCCACTGTAGACCATCCTCTGAACTCCTTCACACCACACTCTAAGAACCCTGAACTGGAACCATAGGGTTCACTATACTGATAGATTTGCTGGGACTTGGGTTCCTGCAGATCTGTACCAAACACAAAATATGAGATTGTCTTGCCAGCCCCACCCATCACTCTTACTTCTCCCAGGTCCCTGAAGCCATTCGAAAATGCCAGCGTGCTGGCATCACAGTCCGTATGGTGACTGGAGACAACATCAACACTGCCCGGGCTATCGCAGCTAAGTGTGGCATCATCCAGCCAGGAGAGGACTTCCTGTGCCTGGAGGGGAAAGAATTCAACAGAAGAATTCGAAATGAGAAAGGCGAGGTAGCTCCCTGCATCTCTGTCCTGAGCTTCTGCTTTCCCCATCCCTCTGCTAGCTTCCCAGTCATCCCAGGCACAGTGCCTGTCTGCAGTCTAGATTCTGATGTCTCTCTTATTTCCTCCAGATTGAACAGGAGCGGCTGGACAAAGTGTGGCCCAAGCTGCGCGTGCTTGCCCGGTCATCGCCTACTGATAAACATACTCTGGTTAAAGGTAACCAACTTTGTTCACCCTCTTCAACATGTGGCTATATCTGGCATCCCTGCATGTTGTCACTTGCTCTTAGGTTCTTGGTTGGAAGAGCTTAGAACCAATGACTAGAAAAATTCCAACTAAGAATGGCTTATAAAGGCTGCCCTGCCCTCCATTGGAACAAATGGGGAAACTGAGGCCCAGAACAGGGAGACAATCATCTAATTCAGACAATGTTAGACCTTCCTTTCTATCAAATCATGCTGATCTGTGTTACTGAGCAAAAGACCTTGGTGGAAATAGGAAGGTGAAGCTATCACAATAAAGCCAGGAGCCTTGATCTCCCATAAGTAACCTGGAGCAACAGAAGCAACCCATACCAACCTCTGGCATATAGCCTTACCCAGATACACTCTGTGTTCTAGGCATTATTGACAGCACGACTGGTGAGCAGCGGCAGGTGGTGGCTGTGACTGGAGATGGCACCAATGATGGGCCAGCCCTCAAAAAGGCAGATGTGGGCTTTGCCATGGTAAGCCACTGGTACTAAATCAGTTCATCACACAGATGAAATCCTGTCTCCTGGACTTAAGTTGGCATCAGAAAGTGGAGAGCCAGTGCCAGGGCAGGTGACAGAGTGCTAGAAGCTTCCTTCTCTCATATCTTGACCATTTGGGACTGTATGGGATCTGATCATTAAGGAATGCATATGTGATTTGTTTAAAGATATTTGGTATCAGTACATCAGAGGTTGACAGTGGAACCCAACTACACCACTGAAGAAAGGGAGGAAGAATGAACAGTGGCTTGTCAACAATGGCATCTGCCCACAATCACCTTTTCTCAGTCCACTCCAAGTAACCTCTGGCCCCAAGAGTGATGAGCAGAGACCACAGAGGGTCCTTCCTCTGGTTTCTCTCCTTCTGTTCCTATAGATCTAGCTTTTCTTGGTGAGCAGTGCCTTCTAGGCACTGCCCACCTGATGAACCATGACCCCAACACATAGGGGGCAGGAGCCTGGTGTCATCTTTCCCAACTCTAGCAGAAATGAAGACCTTTTCACTCAGTCCACATTTGGTGTAGTCATAGGGTGGAGTAATTCCTGGGCCTCACAACTGGGAGGACAGAGCAAGTTGAGTTTCCCAGAGTGGCTGGTGTCACAAGGCCAAGACCAAGACCAAGACCAAGATGGGGTAGGTAAGGGCTGCACAGATTTGATATGTATTGCTGTGTCCAAGCTTGCGTGGTGGAGAAGCAAGAGTCTGCCATGTAGCTAAATGATGGGTCCTTTACTCTACCTATACAGCCCACATTTCTCAGAGCTTTATCAAAAAGCCAGAGCAACAGCTAGCAAGTAGCCACTCAATGGCAGCTGGGCATTGTGGAAGCTCTATGGATGTCCACATTGTTAGCAACTATGTTGTTTAGTAGCAAAAGCCCCCTCACAGCCACAAGTGATATCATGCAGTTTGCAGCATAGGATGTTAGATTAAAACAAGTGTTATTCAACTAGGACTTTATTTAAAAGAGAAAGGCATGGAACCACCCCAGGTGGGCTGGGTGGCCAAAAAGAGACTGAAAAATAGGCACTGTGCTTGTGTGTCATCCCCCAGGGCATTGCAGGCACTGATGTGGCCAAGGAGGCCTCTGACATCATTCTGACTGATGACAACTTCACCAGCATTGTCAAGGCGGTCATGTGGGGCCGCAATGTCTATGACAGCATCTCCAAGTTCCTGCAGTTTCAGTTGACAGTCAACGTGGTAGCTGTGATCGTGGCCTTCACAGGTGCCTGCATTACTCAGGTGGGCACCAGGGGTTTCTAAGGGCAGTAGTATGGACTTAAATAGGGCCATATTGAGAACAAGTGTTTTCTTTGCTGCAGATTCTTTTAATTGAAATCAAACTCACATACCAAAAATCTTAACTGATCATGCTAACCAATTAGTAAACTTTTTAGTATATTCACAATGTCATACTATCACCACCACTACCATCTAGTTCCAGAATACATTCACCCATCCCAAAGGAAACCTTTCACCTACTAGCAATTATTCCACATCCCTCTCTAGGCACCTGACAACTACCACTTTTTTCTGTCTCTATTTCACCAACACAGAGACTTTCATGTGTACACACTTATGCATGTGAACGTGCACACACACACACACACACACACACACACACACACATCCTTGAAACANCCAAGCTGATCAGCAAAACCAGTTAAGTACTTGGTAACAATAACAAGAATCAATAAATTCTGCCCTCCAGCCAATGGGGAGGATGAAATCATTGAGAAAGGGGAAATCTAGCCAGGTAGTGGTGACACATACCACTCAGGCCATATGTTTGCACCTTTATCCACTGTGCCAGTTTGCAGGTTCCACATGTAGCCTTTGCTCTTAGCATCTCTCACTCATAATGTTTTCAGGAATAATCCATGTTGCAGCTTCGGCCAGTGATTTATTCATTTTCATAGCTGGATAATAGTCCAGTAGGCCTCATTTTGTTTGTCATTAATCCACTTACCAACCTTTGGCCTACTTCCACTTTATTAAGAACACTCATGTCCAAGTTTCAATGAGCATATGTCTTCCACTCTCTTGGGTCTAGATCTGGGAGGACAATGGATGACTCACAAAGGATCTCCAGATTTCCCCCTTTCTCTTTCTTTTTCCCCTTTTCTTTCTTTCTTTCTTTCTTTCTTTCTTTCTTTCTTTCTTTCTTGGGATTTTTTTTTGCTTTGTTTTTGTTGTTGTTGTTGCTGCTGCTGCTACTGGTGGTAGTGGTGGTTTTGTTGTTGTTTTATTGGTTTGGTTTGGTTTGTTTTTTTTTCCAAGGTTTTGTTTTTTCTCTGTGTACTCAGTTCAATGGCCTGAGTTCAATTCCCTGAGACCCACGGGGTAGAAATAGAGAGCTTACTCATGCAAGTTGTCCTCTGGCCTCCACAGATCTGCCTGTCCTAGAACTCATTATGTAGATCAGGCTGTCCTGGGACTCACAGAGATTCACCTGCCTCTACCTCTTGGGTGTTGGGATTAAAGGTATGTGTCACCACTACCTGGCTAGATTTCCCCTTTCTCAATGATTTCATCCTCCCCATTGGCTGGAGGGCAGAATTTATTGATTCTTGTTATTGTTACCAAGTACTTAACTGGTTTTGCTGATCAGCTTGGCTGTTTCAAGGATGTGTGTGTGTGTGTGTGTGTGTGTGTGTGTGTGTACGCTCACATGCGCAAGTATGTACACATGAAAGTCTCTGTGTTGGCAAGGTGTGGATGCATATGCATTCATGTTCATGTAGAGGTCAGAAGTCAATCTTTGGTGTTCCTTGGAAACTATCTACCTTGTTGTTGTTGTTGTTGTTTTGGTTTAGTTTTTTGTTTTTGTTTGTTTGTTTGTTTGTTTGTTTGAGAGACAGCCTTTCAGTAAGACCCCAGCCTCACGGATTTGGGCTGGCTAGCTGGGCAGCAAGTTTTAGGGATCTTCACATCTTCATCTCCCCATCCCTGAGATTACAAATTCACACCACCGTGCCAAACTTATTTGACATATGTTCTAGAGGTTGAGCTTAGGTTCTCATGCTTGTAGGCAAGCACTTTGCTAACTGAGCTAACTCCCTAGCCCTTCAAGGACTTTTTGTTGACACCTAAGTCATGTATGAATAACATCATAATACATCCTAACCATTTGTACAGAATTGCATGGGTTGGTATATTCAGTGTTATGCAACCATCACCTCTACTTGCTCTTAGACTATTCTCATAGTCCCCAGAGGAAACCTCACACCCATTAGTAGCCACTTCCCATTGCCTCACCAGTATTGGAAATGTTCATCTGCTCTCTGTCTGTGGACCTCTCAGCTTATTTTATTTCATTGACTCCATCTATGGTCTTGTACATCTGGACCCTGTGAAGCTGATTTTTTTTTTCAAAAACAATTTTTTATTATATATTTTCTTCATTTACATTTCAAATGCTATCTTGAAAGTCCCCTATTCCCTCCCCCTGCACTGCTCCCCAAACCACCCTCTCCTGCTTCCTGGCCCTGGCATTCCCCTGTATTGGGGCATATAATCTTCGCAAGACCAAGGGCCTCTCCTCCCAGTGATGGCCAACTAGGCCATCCTCTGCTACATATGCAACTAGAGACATGAGTTCTGAGGGTACTGGTTAGTTCATATTGCTGTTCCTCCTATAGGGTTGCAGAACCCTTTAGTTCCTTGGGTACTTTCTCTAGCTCCTTCATTAGGGGCCCTGTGTTCCATCCAATATATGACACTGAGCATCCACTTCTGTGTTTGCCAGGCACTGGCATAGCCTCACAAGAGACAGCTCTATCAGGGTCCTGTCAGCAAAATCTTGCTGGCATATGCAATAGTGTCTGGGTTGTATATAGTATGGATCCCTGCGTGGGGCTGTCTTTGGATGGTCCTTCCTTCCATCTCAGCTCCAAACTTTGTCTCTGTAACTCCTTCCATGGATATTTTGTTCCCTATTCTAAGGAGGAACAAAGTATCCATACTTTGGTCTTCCTTCTTCTTGAATATGAAGCTGATTTTTAAAGAGACACTCATTGAATTGACAAGAAAGCGGGTTGGGGTCAACATTTCTGCCTCTTCCTGCCCTATGAGGTGAGAGCTTTGGTTTCAAAGACTGTTACTGGGCAGTCTTGCAGGGATGTCTTGAAAGCCCTAGTAACTAAGTTGGGACTTTGTGGTTCCTGCAAAGGCCACACCTTTAAGATCACTGCCACTAGACAAGAAGAGAAGGAGATAGGTGAGAATCAGAACGCCCAGTGGAAAACTTCTGCCAACCTGAGGAAACTTGTGTGACAGGCTTCTGGGAATGAACTCATGACATTGGCAAAGTTGAGTTTCTTCTCAGTAGTAGCAGGCTTACCTATCCTACCCACCCCAAGGTTTCTCTGTGTGGGCTTGCATGACCAACCCTCAGAAGGATGACTGCCCCATCTCCACAGGACTCTCCTCTCAAAGCTGTGCAGATGTTGTGGGTGAACTTAATCATGGACACATTTGCCTCACTTGCCCTGGCAACGGAACCCCCAACTGAGTCACTGCTTCTGCGGAAGCCATACGGCCGGGACAAGCCTCTTATCTCACGCACCATGATGAAGAACATACTTGGACATGCTGTCTACCAGCTCACCATCATCTTTACCCTGCTATTTGTTGGTAAATTGGACCTTCAGCATACATTTCAGCCGATATACAAAGTTTTCAGGATACTGTTGCTGTGGCCTTATATTTAGACCCTGCCTATATCCTCAGTCTGGCACAGGATGGGATACAGCAGTTACACACTGAAAAGAACAGTCCTACTCTATACCCTTGGTCCATCCTCTCTGCTACCCTTCACGATGTGCCCTACTGTACATCTCTGGGGCAGATATGGTATAGGAGGGTGGCCACTGGTGTGAGGAGAGCCTCCCTCCTCATCCCCTACCTCTCTCTTGATTTTAGGGGAGCTTTTCTTTGACATTGACAGTGGAAGGAATGCGCCTCTGCACTCACCACCGTCAGAGCACTATACCATCATCTTCAACACATTCGTCATGATGCAGCTTTTCAATGAGATCAATGCTCGCAAGATCCATGGTGAGAGGAATGTCTTTGATGGCATCTTCAGCAACCCCATCTTCTGCACCATTGTCCTGGGCACCTTTGGAATTCAGGTAGGACATGAAAAAGTAGGGTAAGTTATATTTGGCCTCCTTGTCCCTGAATCTAGAGCAGTGGTTCTTAATCTTCCAAACATTGCTGGGCCTCATTTTCATCTAACCTACTAGCTCAAGAAAGCTATGGAAGGCCTTTATCCTCCCATCCTGCTCACATGGCACTAAAAATATTATTTCCTTACCTGTCTCTGGGTCAACCATCCACATTTATAGCACCTAACTACTTGGTATTCTATAACTGTGGAAGATTATTTAGGAAATACTTTCTGTACACATGGTTGACATACTAAACTGACTGCTACAACACTGTGGGCTGGTAGGCCAGTTCAACTTCCCAGGAGGGGCTGAAAGCTCTTAAGTATAGTATCTTCAAACAAAGCTTCAGATATAGTAAGTCCCACAAATCAGGGAATGACTATCATAGAAATGCAGTTCCCTGTTCATAGATCCCAAAAAGGCATGTCATACCTTGTGGCCACTCCCAAGTGCCAGTAAAGAATCCATGACAGGGGAATTTTTCTGTGGTTTCCAGGGCAAAATGAATGAGAAAGTCAACAGACTTCATCTTGGCTAGCATGAAATCATGTTAGCCCACCACAGAGTGTAGATAGGCCTAGAACCTGGCCCTGAGATGGTCGGGTTATATACTATGGATTGGTTGGTTATCATTTGAAAATCTTACCCTTGGGTGTATAACTACCCCTGAAGTAGACAAGAATCAAGACTGGAGGCCAAGACAGGGCAACCACTTATACTAAAGGGTCATGCAGAGCAGGCAAATGAAAATAGCCTTGCAGAAGCCGGAAAGATGATCCAGACAGCTGGGTCTCATCTGAAGACTAGAGGCAACAGAGGGGAGGTGGGTGTGGGTGTCAGCATGTGAAGCTACTTGCTGATCCATACTGATACCCTTGGCCCTGTAGACAGCTAGTCTGTGGAGTCTTTACGAATTTACTGAGGGAGAAAAGAAGGGAGTAACCTGTAAAAGAATGTCAAGATATTTCCCAGAATGTGGCTGGTCCACCAAGGGATAGGAAGCTAGCAAATCCTTGACTATGACCAGGCTGATCTGGCTCCTGGGAGACAAAGTCAATCTGGAAAGCAAGGTTTGTAGAAGTCTGAGCAGGACAGAGAGAAAATAGGAACTATCTTGACTGCTACTCCGTCTACCACTTTCCATTTTTTTCCCCCAGATTGTCATTGTCCAATTTGGAGGGAAGCCCTTCAGCTGTTCCCCACTGTCCACAGAACAGTGGCTCTGGTGCCTGTTTGTTGGTGTTGGGGAGCTGGTCTGGGGACAGGTGAGTGTCATCAAGTTTCTCACCATGGCTTTCCTTCTGGTTGCTTCTCTTGATGGACCTCAAAGTGGGTAAGAAGCCAGGCATCCTGTTTCACCTATGCCTCCCATTATCTCAATTCCCTGCCTCACAGTCTTGGAACCTATGACCGGGAAAGTGTGTGCTATGTGCTCAGGCTCAGGCCTATGACATAATATAACCTGAGGGCAAGGTCACAAGTCACAACTTCAGGAATGAGAGAATAGAGTTGAAATGTCACATTGTCCTGTAAAATCATCCACAGTTTCCTTTCTCATGGTAGAAGTCAAAAACAATCTCCTTAAACCTGGATATTTTGAATTGACAAATGGGATTATTAAAACTAAGAACCAAGATAGGCATGGTGGCACACACCTTTAATCCCAGCACTCGGGAGGCAGAGGCAGGCAGATTTCTGAGTTTGAGGCCAGCCTGGTCTACAGAGTGAGTTCCAGGACAGTCAGGGCTATACAGAGAAACCCTGTCTCAAAAAACAAAAACAAAAACAAACAAACAAACAAACAAACAAACAAAAACAACTAAGAACCTTTAGCCATAGAAAAGGAAATAATCAGCAGAGTGAAGGGGACTACAGCGTATCTGGGTATAGAACTCTTGCTTAGTTTTCATAAACTCCTGGAATCCATACCGAACAGTACAAGAAACAAAATAGAAGGAAGGGCAGCCTGTGGTACTTGGAATGTCCCAATATATTTGAAATTAAATAATACTCTGCTATAAAATCTGTGGTCAAGGAGATCTCGAGAGAAATGAGGTGTTTTGACTTAATGGAAAGTGTAGAAAACACTTGCAGACCTGAGAGCAGCAGCTACCCCCAAAGGAGCAGTGTGTAGATCAGGAAGCAACACTTGGGTGTTGGCAGCCAGTACAATCTCAGGCGCCAAGCCAGCCCCTTCCATGGTGCACAATAGACTTCTGAAAGCATTTTTTCCAGAGTTTATGACCACTGCTATGAGAAGCCATGGCCAGGACTTACTTCTCTTTGGGTCTTCATCAGCTCAGGCTGCCACAGCAAACTACTAGAGACTGATAGCTCTCTAGTTACAGTAAAGGCATGTATTTTCTCTCTTGAAGTCTAATATGAAGGGCAGCCACTTCAGTGTCTGGTAAGGGTCCCTTCATGGTTTCTGGGTGGCTACTTTCACACTATGTGCCCATATGGAGTTATCTGGTATCTCTTCTCATAAGGGCACAAATCTGATGGGATCAAGGATCCAACCTAATGACTTCATTTAACCTCTATTATCTTCCTCTTCCAAATACTTCCAAACTGATGGTTAGGGCTCACCACTAGAGCATAAGTAGGTATCATTTAGGTTATATCACTATGAGTTTTGTTTCTTTATCCATTGATGTGTGTCCCCAACCAAACTGTCCACAGAGACCCCCTTCAGCAATGGTAGAAGCTAGCCTCTGTTGACCCCTGGCATTAACCACTGGACAACTCATGAAATTTCTCCATCTCATTTTCAATAAATCTCTATCACTGAACCTCCCATCCTGTTGCACTTAGGCCTAATACTCCAATGAAGTCCCTTCATATTCTACAGCCTAAATTCCACATAACTTGACTCTTCCCTGCACATGCTAGCCTCTAGTTAACCTCTAAACTCCCTGATTTAATAGCTACTGCCGTTCTCCCCATGTATACATGCTGCCAGCCTGTAGCTTAGCCACCCATGATATTTTTAATTATACAAATAATATACATTCAAAGTGGCAAAACTCCAATAAAAAGGGAATCTCTGTGAAGGACCTTAGAGCCACTCCTGGCATGCTGACAGAAATGTAAGAGAGACAGGATGACCTACCATCATCCACTCAGATAGTGAAAGGCACATCCCAGCCTTCCCTTCATTCCTCCTACCCTTCCCAATGTCTCCCTCCTAGTTACTTCTTCCTCCCTGGCCGCCCCTGATCACAAGCACTTTTCTAGGTCCTTCTTTTTCCAGGCACAAGCTTCAGGGCATTTAGCTTTTCTTCCAGCAACCATGAAGGCCAGTAAATATGGAGTGCTATCAGCTAGGGAGCTCATCTGACTCCTGAGGTCAATCCACATAGTACTCTATACATGGGCTTTTCTGCTCCCCAGCCCTGGGTGAGGCTTAGTTGAGCAGAGTCTGCCATGTAGAAAGGAGCAGCAGTTTATAGTCTGCTAAGCCTAGGATGTGAGCTCTATCTCTGAAAAGTGGGCCCTCTGTTTTTTTCCTGGCCACTATAGAGCTTATGCTCATGGCCACCTCTGTTTGCTGCCCTCTGACTGTGGCTTTACCAGGTCATTGCCACCATCCCCACCAGCCAGCTCAAGTGCCTGAAGGAAGCAGGGCATGGGCCTGGGAAGGACGAGATGACTGATGAAGAGCTGGCCGAAGGGGAAGAAGAAATTGACCATGCTGAACGAGAGCTCCGCAGGGGCCAGATCCTCTGGTTTCGGGGCCTCAACCGGATCCAGACACAGGTAAGCTGCTGTTCCATGTGACTCCTATTTTGCTGCCTTAGAAAACAGGCAAGAAGCAGAAACCAGGTAGACAGACCCCAAAGTCAACAGGGAATTCCCTGGATCTGTCCTCCAAAGTATGCAGGAGCAGTGGCTAGTTCCCCTCTTACCACATATATGGGTGCTCGCCACTGGCTGGTCACTTAGATTACCTCTCCCTGACACCTCCCTTAGTGCCCAGGTAGCTTCTCTCGTAGCTGGATAAGAACATGTGATAGCAGCTAGTGGTTCTCTCAAGGGCACGCACTAGCACAGTCTACTTTTCTTGGCAAGACCTTCTCAGGTAATAGGCAAGTTGTATTTGGGTGTGTGGGATGAAAATGGCAACTTCAAGGAGCCTTAGGCTAGCTCTCTGTTCACTAGAGTCTGCTGTAATTATTGTGCAAGAGCCTCTGTAGGTAGTGGACTCTACCACCAAGTTAGTCCAAATCTCCATAGGCTAAACTGGTCAAGGCCAAAGCCATCAGCTATAGTTCCCAGAAACATCAGACAACCAACATGAGGTAGTAGTGAAGACTTCAAAAAACCCATGTGCCAGGCTACTTGCTCTCTGCCCAAGTCCCTTCTTGCCCAGCTTTCTTCTATAAGGTCCCATAGTGCTGCCTGTTTTCATCTTCCTCTCATAATTGCACTGGCCACCGCTCCCACGAATGGCTCTCACTACTGTCTGCAAGGCCTGCTCATCCTGACAGCTAGATGTTCCTTCTGAGTTTTCCATCTTCTCTCTGTCTTTATTTTCCTGGTATCTCCACCTCCCACCCCACTCGTGCTCTTTCATTCTGAAAATGCCTGGGAGAGCCTGCTAGGAAACAGCCTGAGCTGAAACATCCCACCAGTCCACTAGGCCTCCCCACATTGCAGCCTCCTGGACTGGCCTGTGCCATAGACAATTCCCCATGGCCTAACTTGTATCCTCTAGGAGACCTTGGCACTTTTACTCATCCATAGGCCTGGGCTACTTTCTCTCTGATGCCTCACTATCTCTGCTATAGGTGCAATCACTTTTCCTCTTTAGGAACTTAACAGCTAAAGCAGAATCACCTGGGTAGATTCTCCTAGGGAGTCTGGTAGTCTGGTAGGTCACTGGGGTAGGACTTGATTTCACACCCCTCCCGATGTATTCTTCCAGCTGTTTTGCCACACTTGGCACAGGACTCATACCCAAGCTGCACTTGGGGTACTCCAGTACAACCCCCATGATCTAATAGTATCCATTCTGAAGATGCCTCTCTTCCCCTTCTAGGCTCTGCAGGTATGACTGCCACTGGCAGGGCACTGTGATCACCCCTTGCCTCCCATCTGTCCTTATTCATCTCTACCCTTCTGACATCACCCTGGGGCCTGTGGAGTTTGTCTCCATTATCCCCTGGATGAAGTTTCAGCTTCTTACTGTGGTCTTCAAGCTCCAAGTTCTTGACATCAACCCCACATTCCTCTCTATGACTCTCTGCTGCTTTTCCAGATGTACACCCTGCCTACCCATACTGCCTCCCTGCTTGCTGCTGTCTGTGTACCCTCGGGACTCTCTCTCTCTCTCTCTCTCTCTCTCTCTCTTTCTCTCCTCTCTCTGCTGTAAAAGCCTACTTAAAGGTTGCCAAGTCTATAACTCCTTCTCACAGTACTCTCTCCTACCACCATGGGACATCTGTGCAACTGAGGTCAGGACAGGGAACCTGAATATGACAAAATTCCTTGGGGAACCTACTTAGAGAGTAGAATCTTTCAGGACTGGGTGAGGTGGCACTAAAGAAGTCCAAGTTGAAGGGATAGCTCAAGGACCAAGCATCCTGAGAACCTACTCCAGTATGTCCAGGGAGGGATATACTGGGCCCACGTCTGAGCCATGTTACACTAGATAGAATTCAGATGAAGCCTGGGAAATGGAGAACAGCCATTAGATCTCTAGCCTAAGCTTCCTCTTCCCATTAGGTAAGCCAATGCCTCCAGCCCAGTGCCCAGGACAGGAATGGGTCCAGCATAGGTAGCTTTGTTTCCTATAATAAATATTTACTCATTAGCATAAATGCATAGTAACTGTCAAGTAAAAAAGCCCTCATATCTCCCCAATGTGCTTGTGGCCACCTAAATGTGCCTTCCAGGAGACCTTGAGTGTGACCACACCCAGCACCCCTTCCTGATACCATTCAGGGCAGATCTTATCTGTCATTTTCCAGTTCTGATGCAAAGCCCAGCCCATGAAAACAGTACAGCAATGTGTCCACTCCACATCAGCCTCTTTTATTTCTGTCATGTAATGCAAGATAAGAGTTGGCATTTCTACCTGCTAAGACAACAACCCCATTCCAACCTAGAGAGTCAGTGGTAGCCTGGCCAACCATGTATACATGGTGTCTTTGTGTGTGCCTGTAAGCAGAAGTGGGTCCCATTAGCTGAAATCTTGGTGTTCCATATACTTCTGACTGTTCCCTGCCAGTGTCAATGCTTTGTACGCAAGGAGATGGGACCCCAAAGAAAAAGAGAGTGGCCCAAAACCAGCCAGTGAGATCTAGGGCTAGTACCAGTTCCTTAAGCACCTTCTTAGCCCCCAATAAAGCCATACTTATTCCTCCATGGGAATCTCAACTCCTATGGCATTTTAAGGTGGCTTTATCATGTCAGATTTACCATGCCTCTCAAGAATGATGAAGCAGTCACTTTAGCTCAAGTTATTCTATTTGATTAAAAAAAACTGCTTGATAAAACAGAACTTAAAGCCTATGGAAGGCTTTTCAGGTTGTATGTATTTTCCAGGCAACTGGCCCCAGATTTCTGGATCTTGTGAACCACAAAATTGCTCCCCGGATTTCGGAGGCCTGTACAACATTTTCTGTTGCAAAGTAACTTGATGCCCACTTTCACCACTGTTCTATACTAATGTATCAATGCACCAAATGCTAGAGTGCTGTTCCATAATAAAAGAGAGTGCCTCAAACCTAGAACATGTAGCTTTTTGAATGTTCATGACGTGGTCTGTCTTTTTTGTACTCACCAGTGACTGAGACTTGTTCCTGGCCAGTGCTGGTGCCTCTGGTTGGGAGTGGGCGGGATAGGATGGTAACGGTGATAATTTCATAGATATGGTTATCCCATGGGGAACATTATGAAAAGCATGGAGACTGATGAAAAACCGAGGCAGCAAAGTCAGGTTTTCTACCCCTTATCTTCTCTAAAGAAGCAACTCCATTCCCCAGAATCTGCAACACCACTGCTTCAAACATCTCATGAGATATCCAACCTTATATACAACATATTCCTCCCAGATGCAGTCACATCCTCAAAGCCTTCTCTTGAGGAAAGGAGTGAGGAAGTGAGCTATACTGAGTGAAAAGCAGGTTGAGTGGAAGGATGACAAGTCTTTCCACACTGAGTTCACAGTTGAAAGGCATTTTGTTTGGAGGAGGGTGTCAACAGTAAATCTACCTCTTTTGAAGAAACCCTGTCAGCAAGCCAGAGGAGACTGGTGGGCACTGACTTCCCACAGCAGGGCTTCAGGTGGACCAGGCTAGAAGAGTGCTTTAGAATTCGGAATGAATGTTGGTTTGGCTGCTTATATTATTATATAATATTATTATATTATATTATTCAATGAACTACATGGTACTTTTCCAGATGTTGGATCCACCCTCAAAGATTCTCTCCCCAGTCAAGCCATTGTCTGAGAGCCACTGTACCTTGCCTCTGGCCTCCCAGAGTCTACGCATGTAGTCTTCCAATGTCACGACACTAGTTGCGGTTGCTCAGCTGCAGTTCCTTCAGACCCACTTCCTGTATTTGCCACAATGTCAAAGACAGAGTCAGAAAACCCAAAGACAATGAGTCAGGAGGCTTCTAGCAGGACTTATCCACAAGGTTCTCCTATGGGTCTCATCTTCTAGGAAGCTCAAAGAGTGGGGACAAGGTGGAAGGCAGTTGTCCCTCAGTCCTCTCAGCCTACATTCTTGAGGGCTGTGGGAAGAATTCTGACGAGATGAAGCCTGTGCTCTTGGAAGCCTCTCTTCTGCCTAAATCTATCTACTGTTAAGAGTCCCCCTTAATTCAATGAACTGCAGAAATCTGGGTGGTTATCAACACTATATCAGCAGAGCAGGACAGAGCAAGAAACCCTCTAATAAGAGGACTATGAACAACGGCAGTGATTTCCTAGGGGTTTAGGTCAGATCCTCCAACCCATATACACAATGGGGAATAATTCCACTTTCTAATAAGAGCATGTCGTATCTCTCAGGTGTGTTGGGACAGAAAAAAATGTTGAGAACTACCGAAATAGGATAAGGAAGTATTGCCAGACAGGTACTTACTGAGGAGTGGCTCTTGATGAGCATTTCATGAATGCAAGTGACCTACGAAATGTTTGCTGTGTGTCCCCCACCAGTGACCCTTCCCTCTCACACTCCTAACTACTAACCATTTGCCCAGCAAACCCTCTCTTGGTTATGGCTTTGTTGAAAGCATTATCAGCTTCCAGGGCTTGGGGCTGACCTAGCTGAGGCTTTGCTGGCCCCATATGTCCCTAGTGTGGCCCCTGCTCACCCAGCCCCACCCTGTGTGGTAGCCTGGACCTCCATGCAAGCCAACCTTTATCTCATTTTCTTTCCCACAGATGGAGGTAGTGAGTACCTTCAAGAGAAGCGGGTCATTTCAGGGTGCTGTGCGCCGGCGGTCTTCGGTCCTCAGCCAGCTCCATGACGTAACCAATCTTTCTACCCCTACTCACGTAACTCTCTCTGCCGCCAAGCCCACCAGCGCTGCTGGCAGTGAGTCTTGACTTCCCTTTTCTCTCATAAATGGCACCTGGGGGAAGATAAAGCCTCCCCAACCCCCGACTCTGCCTTCTCTTTTCCAGTCTTGCATTTCTGCTCACCGTGGCTTTTCTGTTCCTTCTTTACTGCCCTGTCCAGTCCTTCCTGCCAGACGGTGTCTCTCCAAAGCTATATTCTCTTATGAAATGACCCCACAGCACTGCCGGACCTTTCGTCCTTTGCTTTATTTGGATTTTGGTTTGCATTTAGAACTCCTGCTACCATTCATTTTCTTTTCTTGAATTTGTCCGCATGTTCCCATAGTTCTTCATGAACTCAGGCTTCTTCCAGTGGTGTCTAGTATCAGGCTGGGGACTTGCTCCATGTTATGGGATGAGAATCAGGAAAGCATGTGGCCCAGGGCTACCCTTCTGGGGTAAGCAAAGGTCCACAGTCTGGTATCATTTACAGCAGAAGAATCCAGCCAGTCTCCTCGGGGAAGAAAGTGACAACTTCCAGCATTCTCCTTGAGGTGGCTTCCAAAGGATGCCCCTGTCTCCAGTCCCCAGGTGGGCTCAATGGTAACCAAGAGTGCTTCTCTGGAGCAGCAGGTGCCTGCCCTGTAGGCTCCACCCTGAGCCAGGATTTGTTAGAGGAGCCCTGATTACAGGAGCTCAGAGGCCAGGCAGGTGCTGTTTTGTGTGTCCCCAAGCATCTTGCTCTTTCCAAACAGGCCTCAGTACTGGAGGATCTGAACCCAATCTTATGCAATCCTCTCTACTCCTTCTTCAGAGAAGCCAGGACATTTCAATGACAAGTTCCCACCGTGCAATTCACATTTTGAAGAGAATCCTGGGGTTGGTCTGACTAGATAGAAGCTTCCATAATTGCATAATTGCTCACATCTTTTTACAAAGACAAAGAAGAGGCCACTAGACTGCTAAATTTGTCACCTTGTGGTACGTCCAACAGGAGAAAATGCAGGCAACCATGTGGAGGCAGGGTTGGGGTGGGATGGGCCTTGTACTCAGGTTGCCTGCTTTTGGTAACAAAGTGAGGAGATTTCAAAAATGAACACTAAACTTTCGAGTATGAGTCCAGGGCCCCTGCTGGGATAGTTCAATACTAAGTCTTTCCTTCCAGTGAGTCCCCTGCAGCTCCCTTCGGAACATGCCACTCCCACGCAGTCGGAAGGCCTTAACTACTTCACGTTTTTCCCATCACAGACTCTTCGAGATTCTTTTTGCTTGGTTTCTTTCTGTTCTTTTCTTTCTTTTCTTTATTATTATTATTATTATTATTATTATTATTATTTTTAGGATCTGGTGAGAGGTGCCCTCCTCTTCCTTAAGCTCTTCTTTTGGGCCACTCTGCCTTTTAAGGAAAGGATAACGGCCCCTCAAGAATAGCACAGATGTATGTGCACATACATCCCTTTTCCAAACCACAGGCTACATGCACCTCCAGCTTGTACACCCCCTGGGCCACAGATATGGGCTGGGAATGTACTATTGGTCTGGAAAGCAGCCAGTGCTCTTGGCAAACCCAAATGGGACCAAGATGGATCTCAGGGCTACTTTACCCAGACAGGCCAGCAGGATGTTATACCAAATCAGTTAAGGATAGACTGGCTCATGGCCTCCCAGTACCCCTTGGCCATGCCCAGGTGGACATCACCAGCTCCCTTCCTCTGAACAATATAAAGAATGGGTGTAGAATATACAAATCTGCATGACCGCTTTTCTCCCCAGTGACTTCTAACACATTTTTCAGTGTTATCTTTCTGCACCTCCCATCTGTTTGTCTGTCTGTCTGTTTGCCTGCCTGCCTGCCTGTTTGTACATCCATCTGTCTATCTGTCCATCTATTGCCTCAGTTGGAGGGCAGTTTACAAGACTCTGTGTGTATGCCCCAGACCTCTTCTACAGTGTTGGTCTTAGCCCTCACTGGAGCCTAACAGCCTCTGAGGGCCATCCTCACATGTTTACACTACCCGGATGAGGCCTACTGCATTTTTCCCACTTCCTCTCTAAATATGGTCTTTATTTTCTTCCTTTATTTTCTTGCTTCTCTCCCTTCTTCCTTCCATGGCCATCTGTTCCCTTCCTTCCCACCTTCGGATCCCAACAGTGCCTGGTAAGTACAGTGGGAGAGACACTACCCTCCTGCTGTTCATGAACTGTTCCAGAGGAACCTAAGCAGATGTGAGAGGTGGGTGGCAGGGTATTCTGAAGAGGGGGCTGCTGTGAAGGTATAGGGGTCCTGTTGTCCCAACAAAACAAGGTAGGCAGCCTAAGAAAGACTCACTGTGGAAGAAGATGCTGCTTGAATCACCTGACAACCCCAAGTGGGGCCCGCTTTGCTTCTGGAAGCCACTGGCCAAATATATTGTTGCCACACAGCAGTTCCATCTAGAGTTCAAAACCTAACTTCTAAGTTCTGAGAACTCTCACAAATTGCTGTACCCAGGACCCTCATAAACCAGGAGAAGACAAGTGCCCACAAGGGCAAGGACCTATTCAGGATCCCATAGGCAGCCAGGTCTGGCATAGTAGATACTAGCTCACCCTGCCCATCTTCTTGGAACTTGTCAGAGGTTCAGAGCTGCTGGAAAGGAAAGCAGAGTGTAGGCCATGATTGAGCTCCCCTGGACCACAGCTGTCCTGACTAGCCCCAGAGGTCATGTGGTTTCCTAAGGAGAAGCATGGCCCCATATATGAGGACTTTTCCATCCTCTTCATTTGCTTCAGGCCAGATTGCCTCTTAACCCTCAGAATCCAGAGGACTGAGCCTGCGGCTCTTGGGCATTGGAGAAGCTTCCTGTTGGAAGGCATTCCCACTAAGAGCCTCAGGCTTTCTAGGGAGAAAGGCCACTCATCCTGTGCATTTGAGGCCAGAGAACAACTCCAAAGCTAAAGGGAGAGGGGGACCAGGATCCTTTGGGCTCAGTATGCTTTTTTCATCCTTTCTAACTTCCCATACTATGTGCAAGCGGTCTCTTTCCCCTCCCTTCCTCCCTCCTTCCCTCCCTTCCTCTATTCTCTTTCTCTCTCTATGTCCTGCTGCTTCTGGACACAAGAGTCCTTCCATATCCCTACATGCCCCTTGCATAGACTGAGCTGGTCATGATCTCCTACTTGCCATTTTTCCTCCCTTGCCTTGCCTCAAGGCTGTCCCACCACAACCATTTCATTTGTAGTCCTCTGGGTCCAGAACATATTTGTTTTCCCCCTCATGGCTGCCACCTCATTTCTTGTGATCTGGACCATTTCCTGAAGACCAGTCTGGATGGATGGCTCAGGAAACAATAAGGCTGTGAAATTCTATTCCCTGTGAGTATTCATAATGTCCCTTCTCACCCCAGCCACATACTCACTAAAGCTGTAGGACTTCATTCTCCTAGTGATTGTCAAGAACTTCAAAAGGGTTTATCAGTCATCCAGCTTTGCAAAGAAGCAGAAAACCCAGAGCACTATGTATCTCCCTCCTAATGGGAACAAAAAGGAGCATGATCTCTTTGGAAAGACAAGCCTGGAACCTGGCACCATCAAAGCCTCTCTGCAGGCTCGTGTCTAAGAATTCTTCTGTCTCTTTCCCATGGGAACACACAGACACACCCTTGCCCCTCTCTCTCCAGCCAAGCAACAAAAGCTCACTCTGAGGACCCTTTCATTTCAACCAGCAGTGAAGCCCAGCCCATCCTTCAGGCAGCAGGAGTGGGCCTCTATACTCGAATGTTTACTGTCTCAGTAGTTGGAGATAAAATGCCTTCTGACTGACACAGGCCAGCAAAGATTTGAGCACCATATCGCCAGAGGGGCTTCTTCCAGGTTTTGATGAAGAATTTGGAAACCACTGGCCACAGCAGTTGCCTCATTTTAAAGGGATTTTGCAACACAGAAACCTTTCACCCCCATTGAGGGGAGGGAGCTAGACCACAACAGGTGAACCCCTGAAGCTTTGCCAGAGCCCAGGAAGTCATGCTCATCATGTTTCCACACCTTGACAAGGAGCTGGCATACAGTCTTAAGTTTGATCCATTCTCGAGAAGTTAATCGATGCTGAGCCACATCACCCTACTTTGGTTTCTAGGGAGAGTATATTGGCAATCTTTTTGTTGTTGCTGTTTGACAGTGTGCATACTGGCTCCACACTAGGAAAGACATCAATCAATTCTCTAGTTGGGGCTCTGTCATACCCTTTCTAGAACTACAGGCTAAACCCCAGGGAAACAAGCTTCCAAGAAATTCCTAAACAAAATGCAACCCTGGTCTGAGGCCCTGCAGGTAGGTGCAGTGAGTACTGCCATATGGGCAGCAGCTGAGAGCTTGTGGAATTTATTCAAGCCTTCCCTATCCTCACTGCTGCTGCTGCTGGCCTTGGCTGCTGGAAGGGCAAGGCAATAGGTAGTTCCCATGGTCCTGGACAGTAAGTGCACAAAAGTAAGAAGCAACTTGCAGCCATGGCCAGTTAAGTTTTTCTCTAGCCAAAGAATTAGAAGGTATCAGGCATTATCTACTGTTGTTTTTGCCATTGTGGTTCAAGACCCTTGGCTTATTTTTTCTCTCCTTTATTTCCCTTCTCTCTCTCTCTCTCTCTCTCTCTCTCTCTCTCTCTCTCTCTCTCTCTCTCTCTCATTCTTTTTAAGGGATGAGCCTTCCCTCAAGACCCTCAGTTAGTTTCCAGCTTCTACACTTTTGTTCAACTCTCCACCAACAGCCTGACCTCCACATGGAACCCCCCAAAACACTCACCCACACAGGCACACACACATACACTCGAAGGCTTAGGGAAGCACATGTGTAGCATCCTTGATTCCTTTCTGCTGCTGCTTATGAACTGCAGCTTGGTCTGCAACATCTTCACCAGTCCTGTGCCAGGTTAGCAGCTTTTCCCCTGCATGCCCTGCTGTCTAGGCCACATGGATATTATACATTGTGGCTTTTCTCTGAGCAGTAAAGGGAGTAACTGTACATGGTCACAGGCCTCCTAGGAGAAGTGAAGAGACCACTCAAAATCTTAGGTTCCAGGTTACTGAAGACAAGTTCTCTGAGAATGCAGCCTGGTTTGGAAAGAGAAAGGATGGCTATAGTAGATGTGGGATAATCTATGGTGGATCTAGGGGTAGGGGGGTGTTGTTCAAAGCTAAGCAGGGGTTGGGATTGGGAGGCTTAGGTGTTCAGGCAGTTCCAGCTATCTGGCTACAGCCAAGTGGGTAGAGAGCTTTGGAAGGGTGGAAAGGTGTCTTCTACCATAGAAGACAGAGGCAAGGCTGGACCAGTCATTTTATACTCACTCGCCAAGTATCTGATGAGTATGAACAGCTCACTGAATGTTGAAGACACCATTGAAGTCTATAGAAAAGTCCTACTTGGCATTAGTGGTTAGTTTCCACTGGGAGGACACAGAACAAAAAATAATACGATTGGGTACTTTTGATTGGGTGCTGGGGGACCCCCAGAAAGGTGGGGAGGGAGCCCTGAGGCTCACTGAGGAAGAATCTTAGTGGCAGAACAGACAGACAATGCCAAGGGTCTGGGAGAGGAATATGTCAGGGAATAGAAGTAGTAAAAGAGATGGAATGAGAGGCCAAGGCAGGCCCTTGGTTGAGGCTACAGGTCTTCTGTGGGAGATGCGGCTACTAATTCCCTGCATTGGTGGAGGTATTTATTGGAAAGGACTGACCAGCTGCCATGTGAAGGATAAACTGTGAGTCCATAACAGTAACATACATAACCGTAACAGTAAGAGACTAGGGAAGAAAAAAAAAGGCCCTGTGGCAGCCAGCTTGAGCCTGGTGTTGTGGCAGTTTTGGTGGGTGGGTGTGAAGTGGAAGATTCTGGATGTCATTTGAAGGAAAGAAGTAGTGGGATTGTCAGTGGCTGATACTGTATCAGAGAGTGAGATATGGCTCAGCCACAGACATCTGGAACTGAAAGAGCAACAGGAAGGCAGGTACAATGGAAGCTATGAGTACACAGGAGCACCTAGGCTAAGGAAGCAGTCCCTGGATATTAGGGAAGGGTCAGGGGGGAAATGCCTAGGGAAGAGCTCAGGGGAAGTTGAGGAAGCATCAAGTATTTTGCTTGATTAAGGACTGAAAAAGATGAAGTATCAAAAGTCTTCCTGGGACACTAGCCATGAAGGGTTGCAGAAGTGAGGCACATGCTAAGGAATGAGGTCGATGAGCCATAGCACCTCATTTGGGTGATAAGCAATTGGAGACACTCTCTTCCAGACCAACCTGATTCCCTTGTTTTTCCCAGAAGCCTCAGCCACAATCTAGGGTTTATCTTTCCTAGAGAAGTCTTTGATGTGAAATTACCCTGAAAAGCTGGATCTGGTGGTGCATACCTGTCATTCCAGCACTGGGTAAGGGAGCAATACTGAAACAGGAGATCTGGAGTTTGAAACCAGCCTGATCTGTATGCTGAGACCCTGACTCAAACAAACAAACAGAAAAGTCTTTATGCTATAGGCAAATGGGCTATAAATTAAATCTCCATGATTTACCACCCCCAGTCACCACCCAGGCCAATACTATCACCTACAAGAATATTTGTAGTTGGGTCAGGAAGTGACAGGGTCTGACTCAGTAGCCAGAAAGAGCCTGGAAACATCATTTGGACATGGGATGTTGCAGGCCACCATAGGGTCATCAGACCCTTAGTCAGAAGCTGTGTGTCAGGCACAGAGGCAGAATGAAGGCCCCAGGCAAACCAAGGTCATCAACGTTCAGGCAGGACATGGAGACTGTAATGGAGGAGGGCAGGGATTCTGGTGAAATATTTCAGGGTTGATCCCATTGGACAAACTGACAGTGAAATATGTAAACGGGATGGGCTAGGACCTAGTGAGGTGCCTCTGAAATTTGGCTAGAACCCTGGGCCCAGATGGTCATGAAGATGGTGAGGATGGGAGAGTGAGAGTTCCAGTGGACCTCCAAGGGAGGCACCTGGGAGCAGTAGGAGTGGGCTATGAAAAGCAGGCCTGATTGGATACGGTACTCAAAGCATTGATGGCATCTAGGTGGTCAGATAGACCTTGAGGGTTGTTGAAGGCCCTGGGGAAGAGTAGATGTGGAGAAGCTTTGTGTGTAGAACAGTGAAAAACCCAGACAGGAGGCCAAGGAGAGGCCAAGACAAACTGTGGGCTGGAGCATGGCATGGGCTCAACTCATCTTTGGCTGTAGCTTAGCCAGAAACACCAAACTCCAGATCAGGAAGAAGGAATCCCAGGGTCTTGGAGATGCCTGCAGGCACCTATCACAAGGCCTGCCTTCCAGAACAGGCGGTTGCTGCTTTGCCTGGACCAGTCAGTCTCCCTGGAGGTACCTGTGCCCTTCCGCCTTCAGGTGGTTGAAAATGCCCAATCTTAAGATCAACAGCCCCAGACTTCAGTGCCTGCAAGAAAGAAGCTGGAGCAGAGCTGATTCATTCTCAGATGTTACCCTCAAGATGACTCAAAACACTGGAGCCAGTAGCCCTCTGAACCAGAGGCACTGTACTCTTTCACACATAGTGTGCATGTGACATACAGGTGCTGGTACATCTGGCACTCTGTGCTCGGATCTAGCAGAGGAAGAAGCAACTGGAATAGGCCAGAGCAGCAGTAGCTATAAAAGGCAGGGAGGACCGTATGAGGGTTTCCTTGTGACCTGAATTTTTTCTTCAGGGAAGGACTTTGGAGTTGAGGCAGCTGCAGTGAAACCCATAAATAGGTTTGAACAGGGGGTCTGGCCTGACCACATGAAGTCCAATTAATGTGTTGTGGCCAATCACCTGGGCATTGCTGGAAGACTTAACAGATTCTCCCAGAGTCAAGGGCAACAATGTGCTGTTCATTTTCTTTTTTGTGACATGGTGATATAGCAGACAACTGGAGTTTAGTGATGTCCCCAGAATCAACATTCCAGTCTTGCCCTACAAAACCTAATGAAGCAATGTTGGCTTTGAATTATCTTTTTTCTCATTAAAATTGGTGATAGCTTTCAATTTCTATGTTAACCCTATTTAAGCAGCCAGTCTCAGAACAGCTAGCCATCTACAATCTAACAGAAAAAAAAAATCGAACTGGATCTTAGATGTGGATTTTGGAAATACCAATTTTCTAGAGCTTTTTGACTCAGTTCTTTGCATTCCAAAGGCTGTGATTTTGGAGCATTGTACTTGACCTGGCTGAGTTGTCACCCCTAAGGTCCTAACTAGAGAGCTGAAAGGGACTCATTGTAGTCTGGGTGATTCATTGTCAACTGTTCCTATAAAGGACCACCAAGTAAACATAGTTAACTTTTCAAGCCAGCTCTCTGCTGCAACTGCACAACCTACCCTTGTAACATGACAGCAGCCACAGACAGTACACAGATGAATGGGCATGGCAGCTTGCCAAGAAACTTTATTTACAAAACCAGAAGCGGTCCAGGGTTCATTCACCTTTTGACCAGAGTTTATAAATACATTACTGAAACCATGAAAACCAAATCCTAGCTCCTTGAAATGACTTAGAAGTTATAAAGTGCCCACTGCCTCACACAGGGAGGAACTAACTGGACCCAGTTGTCCTCCTGGAGAATTGGTAGTCCTTCTACACTACCAGAAGGCCATCATGGCTAGCTTTGTGTTTCTAGGGACAGTTGATATGGGCAGCTGTGCTGGTACTGGCCTGTATAAGATCTAGCAGAAGCCTATTCATTGACCTCTGGTTTTAAAAGCACAAAGGAATCCAGCATGTGGGGCCAGGGAGATCAGAGAGGCAGCTTCTCTGTGGCTTGAAAACATGAGACTGGAGTGTATGAGTGAACATGGAAAATCCAGAGGAGGAACAAGCTGATTCTCAGGCAAGTTCTAAAAGCTCTGCCCTGCAGGAGGTGCAGGTGGCTGAAGGGAATGTGAGTTTGGTTCAGGGCACATGGCCATAGTGGTGGGAAGGTCCAAGTATTATGGGAAGCACTTCCTTGGAAAATATAATGCTGATGTGAATTGGAAACAAGAGTGGGGTAAATAAAGAGCATGTGGACAAGCTGTCTGAATAGAAGCTCAAAGAAGAGGAAGAGGATAGGGGTGGTTTGGAGGAGAGCAGACAGAAGGCAAGATTGCAAAAGGCTGCTGAGGCCACCAAGTATCTAATGATACCAAATCAGACACATGTAACTATGATACAGAGCTGGCAGAAGACTACAAAGATAACTGGTAGATCAAGACAGCTGAGTAAGAATAGGCTTGGTACATGCAAACCCATGTGGCCATTTTCAGTCTTGGCCTCCAGGTTAGACTCAGAGCTCTGAAAAAGAGACAGTGACAGCTGTGACATCCCAAGACAAAGAAGCAGTACAGGAAGTGATTTCAGAGCCTCTGGTAAAGTAAAAGAATGCCAGGCAAGAACAGTGTTAGGGAGGCTTGAGAAGTTTTCAGAAATGGGAATTCAAGTGTGTGGTATGCCCCTGAAAGAAGGACTAAGATGTAGTTGCAGAAATGGCCACTGACACATTCTTTGGAGAACCTCAGTATATTTGTCTTTTACCAAACTGGAATTCATATTGAGGAAATACCTCAGGTGCCACCTAAGCCAGTCCTGTTTCCAGAGCAAGAACCAGGAAGGGAACAGGCATAAGCCCATTGTTCCAGGATATCTACCCAAATCAGGGATGTTTTCAACATGAAAGCCCAGACCTGCAAACCCTTAACACCGTCCATCAAAGCCATCTCACTCCCTACAAGTCCCCCACTGTGTAAATATTCATCATGCAGTGTGCCAGCCGCTGATATGGGCACAACTTTCCAGCACCAGCTAGCCATTGACTGTCTCCTCTCCTTTCTTCTCCTTCCTCCTCTCCCTTTTCCTCTTCCCTTCCCCCATGTGGGCTCTGCTCTGTCCCTCCCCCTCCACTTCAGATCCGGGTGGTGAAAGCATTCCGTAGCTCGCTTTATGAAGGCCTGGAGAAACCAGAATCCAAGAGTTGCATCCATAACTTCATGGCAACACCCGAGTTTTTGATCAATGACTACACCCACAATATCCCGCTCATCGATGACACAGATGTGGATGAAAACGAAGAGCGCCTGAGGGCCCCACCTCCCCCACCCCCTAACCAGAACAACAACGCCATAGACAGCGGCATCTACCTGACCACGCATGCCACCAAGTCAGCTACCTCTTCAGCATTCTCTTCCAGGCCCGGGAGCCCACTCCACAGCATGGAGACATCCCTCTAACCGAAACTTTTCTCAGCACGTGTACACACACACACACACACACACACACACACACACACAGTCACACATGCACCCAGCGAGGGGAACCCGTGCACCTGCCAAAGAGGGAAATGACTAACATGGCTAAAGACTTTATTTATGTGGTATTTTCAGGAAGCCAATTGAATTCAATAAGGGCACAGCCTACTAGGCTTCTTACTAAGTTCCCATGAGGTGGGGGAAGGAGAAAGAAAGAAAAGGGAGGGAGGGAGGTTCTTCACCCAATGTGAAGGAAAAGGAGAGCATGACACAAGATATGCTTCCCACCATTTTTCTACTGATGCTTATTTTTTTAATGAACACTAGTTCTACCAGGTGTTCACCATTTGGGCTGTGCAATGCGGTAGGGGCTACCAGAGCCTATTTGGAGCCTTGCTATACCCATATCAAAAAAAAAGAAAAAAAGTATATGAAAACCAAGAAGGAGGTCATTGTGCAGATCGGCCACCAGAGGGAGCCACCTGTAAAGGTACCTTCTACTGCAAAGCACACAAAACCCATCTGCAGACCGCATGTGTGTGCGTGTGTCTATATGTATGTGTCTATATGCATATACATATATATGACAAAATTCATATTTAAAGAATAAGGAACTATTTACTGGCATGATATTTCTATTCTTCTCACCAGGCATTTCCCTTTTGAAGTTTCATTTTTGAATGTAGCAAGGTTCTTTTCAGGGAACAAGACTACAAAAACATCCTCTTGGTACTGTACTTCCCTCCCAAGCCCCTGATCCGAGGATCTCCATACCTGACCCTGCTGAGATTCCAGAAGAGGCAGTCTGGGGAGTGTTGTGCAAAGCCTTGCAGTTAGAACCTTTGTGCTTTGAGACCTCTATCTGTAGAGGAGAAAAACTTTTCAACGGCATTTTTATTTAAAAGGAAAATACCAAAGTATTGATGACAGTGGTCCCCTCCAGTGTGCAGCAAGGCAAGTTTTGATTTTGGATTCCTTCCACTTCATTTCCAACACCTTCATTTTTGGCTGGCAGCTTTCTGTTTTCATACTCCAACTTTAAAAACATGATGAACCCTAGGAAGAGCTGTGATGGAGCAGAGACAGATGCTAGGAAAGGTTTGTTCCTCTGAACTTGTACTATGTGCTTTGGCAAATGACAGCAAGTACTCACTGGATCTCCTCAGTGTCTGCGAGGGCATGGGTGTGTCACCCACCAAAGTATGCTTCCAGCCCAGGCCTTCTTGCCCACAGGACAAATCCAACCCAGAAGGCATAACTATAGAAACAGAACATTGCCACTGTTCTTTTCTGGCTGTTGCCTCTTCTGGGCCTGTGAGGACTGAGCATGGGGTCAGTCAGCAGGCCTTGGGTCCACCTAGACAGGTAAGACTAGAAAAGCCAGGTCTGGAAATCCTGAGATATTTTCTTCCAGGAGCCTGTCCTGACAGTGTGGGCACCCATTGTGCCAAGCCTGCTTTCCTAGAAAGAGTGATAGCCTGAGAGAAGGCAGATAAAAGAGGTCTAATGTCTGCTGCCCCTCCAGGGAAGCCCAGGCTGATGACTCTCTTCCTAGTGAAAAGCTGACCCTCCCCTATGCTCCAAGGTCCTGAATCTGGACACCCACTGTAACAGAGGTGAAATGGGTAGCATCCTGCCCTTGAGGTTTCTTCACCTTCTGAACTTATGGATGTCACACTTTTCAGGAAGATGTCTAGAATATCACTCCACTCTTAAATATGCCTGTCACTTGAGCTCAAGGTTTGTCTGCCAGGAGACAGGTGTGAATTGAGAGATAGACAGGAACTGTGTTTGTCCCACTCCCCTCCCACACCACTAAAAGGTTGTCTCAGCTTTCTGGCATCCACAGAAAGTCAAATGGAAACTTGCTATGTTCCCACTGGTCACACCAATGCCATGTCACCCTGAGCAGGAGTAGTCACATCTCGGGGAAAAAGAATTTTGGTTACAAGAAAACTCCACTTTAAAATGCCAGCTACAGATCACATAAAGCCATCCCTTTTTTCTAAAGGGCATATTGAGAATGTTTCCCATTTGTAAATTGTTCCCTGATGTCCTTGTTTAAACCACCACAGCAAAAGGGCAACTTGGTTTGCTGAGGGTCTTTGTGTTCTTCAATAAGTAATCAAAATGTGGAGTATGTGACTGAAGCAGGTCAGCTGTGTCCAGCTATGCTCATGGGCTTCTTGTCATCCTCTGTTGTAGACATACACATAGAGCAAATGGCCACTATGTATTAAAAAGCCAACCCTTGATGATGCTGTGTAAAGTTGCCTGATGTCAGTGTCAATTGTGTGATATCCAGGCTGCCTTTATGCTGAGCTGTGGGGTTCAGAAAAGGCCCTGGGAACCCACATCATCTGTTCTGATTCTTGTACAGTCTTCAGGCTGAGAAACCTGTCTCATTGGAAGCTTCTCTTTATAAAGCATTATACTATATGGAATGGCTTGGTCAACTGTGTTCAGTTCATAAATATGTTTTACATTTTTATCTGCCTGTTAAAAATGAACAAAATATCTTAATGAGGAAGACCACAGATGCATAATAAATTAAAATCTGTAGTTGAATTTCCTAATTTAAAGAATAGATCAAAAATTTTGTGTATAAAAAAATGAATGGGTCTGAGTCACATGTGTAATTTATTATTTGGTAACTTCCCATGTGGAACCAAACAAAGGTGTCCGCATGCCATTGAGCCATGGCAGGAGAAGCCACTGGCATGGCCTCCCCTGTGCCTGATGTCCTGATGAATTCTATAGCAAGAAAGAGCACTGACCCTGTGGGCAAGAGATGCTACACCTGTGCTCCCAGTGACTGGTTCAACCACGTAAAGCCTGCTGAAAATATTCAGGCCACTGTCTTTTTATGGATCAGTGGGAGCATTGTGACAATTTTGTCTTCAGAAATTTTTCAGCTTTTCTAACTTAAACGCCATGCCATTTACCACCAACTTCCCATTTCTCTTCCCCAGAACCCTATTCTATTGTCTATTGGTAAATCTGGCTGCAACATTCTCATATAAGGTCTCTCTTAGAAGTAGGATGAGAGATGTGTTTTTCCTTTTATCACTGACCCATTTCACTGAGCATCGTATCCTGAAAGGTCATCCATGCTCTAGCAGGTGTCAACCTTCAGTTCCTTTTTAAGGCTGGATAATATTCCATTGCTTGCACAGACATGCTGTGTTTAGCCACATAATCACAAATGCTTGCATTGCTTCCACATTTTAAACATTGTGACTAATGCTACTGTGAACCTGGGTACACAAACTGCTCTTTGAAACTGGTTTTCTTCAGGAAATTATATATACCCAGCCACAAGTTTGCTAGAACTTGTTGTATTTAATGTATGCATACATGCACACGGACATGTTCATATATATAAAGGTGTGAATGTCTCTCTGTCTCTCTGTCTCTGTCTCTGTCTCTGTCTCTGTCTCTGTCTCTCTCTCTCTCTCTCTCTCTCTCTCTCTCTCTGTGTGTGTGTGTGTGTGTGTGT
>NC_034613.1:62182920-62231304 GCF_900095145.1 Mus pahari
TGTGTGTGTGTGTGTGTGTGTGTGTGTGTACATTTTACACCCTCATCACCAATGTGCCCAATTTCTAATCATTGACTTCCTCTTTGTCCTAAAGCCACAAAAACAAAGCCCAGCATTTCATCCTCACTTACTCTTAGTGCCTCTTTCCTACCTTCTTCAGATCCCCTTGAATGCCTATGTATAGATATCCATGTTCTGTAGCACCCTCTTTGGGCCGGGAATAGCTACATAAATAGTTCTGTGGCTGAGCCTTACAAATGACCACCATGGTTGCAGCACTCTACACATCCTCCCCACCTTTTCATCATGATATTTCTATTTTCTTTAAAATTTAATTCTCTTGATGGGGCTATGTGTATGGGCATGCATGTGCAGTGCCTATGAAGGTCAGAAGAGGGCACCAGATCCCCTGGAGCTGGAGTTACTAGCTGTTGGAAACCACTCAGGGTCCCTGAAGGAGCAGCAAGTTCTAGCAACCACTGAGCAATCTCTCAGGAGGCCATCTTCATGGTATTTCCATTTCTCTGATACACACAGTGTCCTTTTATATTTATTAGTACCAGAAGACAATTTTCCAGGGCAAGAGTCAAAAATAAGAGCCATGGTTCCAAAGATCCCTTAAGTCTCTGCTTCAACAGCTTGAGTCATACGACTAAGGAAGTCTAGACAAGACAGATTTGATATCAACACAACTGGCTCCACATGAAGAGATAAGATGTGATGTTGCCCATAAAGCATGAATGTGTCCTTAGTCAAATGGCTGGGAGCATGAGCATGAACACACTATAGCAGCAGAGTCTAGGGAATGGAAGGTAGGTCTGTATGTCTTGGAGCAGTTTTGAAAGACTTCACACTGGGCCAGAAAAAAACAAGAGAAATGTATCCTCTTACAGTTCTAGATGCTCAAAGTCCAAAACCAAGGCATTAGCAAGGCCAAGCTTCCTCTGAGGGCCCGTGAGGAGAATGTGTTTCAGACCTTTTTTGTTTGTTTTCTGGTAATATCTAGGTGTTACTGGATTGGTAGACCCTTTCCACTACTTCTGCCTGTCTTCATCTCACCCCTTCATCTGCCTATGTCTCTTCTCTTACAAGGACGGTGTTTGTGGCTCAGAGCCCACCATAGTGACCTCACTTAGCTTGATTTCAGGGCAAGGACATGAGTTGAGAAACACAACTCAATGCACCATCGCCAGGAAGAAAGGGGCCAGGCAATTCCCAGGACCTGGTTGTCCTCCTCCTCATTCCATTGGGTTCATGGGCTACTTATCACTATGCTGTAAGATATGTTCTGCACCAAAGATCCTGGAAGCTTTGGGCTCTAGAATATCTTATCTCAGTCTGTCATTGCTGACCTTTTAAACCTAAAAAAAAAGGAGATGGAAGACTGTAATTTTTTAATCTCCACTATTCTGTTTACAAAAGCCTTGGCAACAGGAAGAAAAAAATCCAAAAGACCCAGATTAAGACAATGTCTTTAATTTCATAATGCCTAGAAATGAGGCTTTTTGCTCACTGTGCCATGGGCCAAATGACAATCACTGAGCTGACAGGCTCAGAGGTCAGCACACAAATAACACCAAGTAAGGCCACAAGACTTCTGGGCAATTTGACAGGCACACAGCACATGGGAGGATTCTAAAATAGCAGTCACAGTCAGGTTATCTGGTACAACCAGCTTAATTTACAAAGTAGAAACTGAGTCCCAAGGAGAGAGGGGAAACTGCTGATAACCAGTGGGAAAGGAAATACCAGGTTTCTAGGTGCTGTGCAGTGAGTGTATGGGGCACTCTCAATGGGAGGGATGCCTGTTCCAACCCCCTGCAGAGCTTTATCAACTATCCCATGCTGTGCTCTGAAAAGGCCCTGAGAAGGCAGAGTGAAGCAGAGCCCTCTTTAAGGTTAAACAGCCTCACCCATCCACCACTGCTATTCCAAGGGAAGGGTTCTGCCTTCCGAGAACTGAGAAAACACCTTTTGTAGGACAGATGACCTCAAAGCATCAAGATGGCTACAGGGCTGAGGTGTAGCTCAATGATAGAGCACAACATGAAATAAGTAAAAATGTGGGCTCAGGGAGAATCATTGGAGGCTGAAGCCTGGGACAGGGGACTCAAAGTCCTGTCGGGGAAGAGAAAAGAAACCAAGAGTAGAACATCTGTCCTGAAAGTCTGTTTAAGCACAGTTAGTGCGGTGTGGGGGAGGGAGTGGGGGCAGGGTAGTCAATGCTAAAAACAGGTCAGGCAAGGAACTTGAAAACAGCAGGACAGCCTGGATTTCAGCCCCTCACTCTATGCTCGGAGCCCATACCCTAGGCCCTAGGCCTGCCACAGGTCTCCTTCAGGAGTCCCAGCCACACTGGATAGGTAAAGTGGAAAAGGGGCACTCTTGTAACAGTGAGATTCAGAGGTAGATCCATTTGTACAGTTTATAGCAACCAGTCATTCAGGTTAAAGGCTAAGACAGAAAAGATAAGAAAGCACAAGATGTAAATCAGGCGTGGTGGCACACGCCTTTAATCTCAGCACTCAGGAAGCAGAGGCAGGCGGATTTCTGAGTTCGAGGCCAGCCTGGTCTACAAAGTGAGTTCCAGGACAGCCAGGGCTATACAGAGAAACCCTGTCTCGAAAAACCAAAAAAAATAAAAAAATAAAAATAAAGAAAGCACAAGATGTAGAACAGCCTGTAAGGAACTGAGGACTAATATGGAAATGACAGAGGTACAGGACAGCTGAAAAATGTGGCTGCACACTCCTCCATCCCATTACCTGGCTTGCTTGGAAGGGTGGCCTGTACCTCCCAAATCATGTCAACTGTGCCTCAGGATTGATGGCAAGAGGACTTAGGGGGCTTCTGTTAGGTCCACCACTGTGAGCACCCCCAGAGGGAACGTTAGAGGCCTAGCCCTCTTCTACATGCCTCTTGAAGACTCTCTCCACACCAGATATAGTGTCAAGAGGCCACTTTTGTATTCAGAAGAACCCAGAGGTCACCTGACCAGCTGTGTAATGAACAAGACACTTAGGCAAGTCACTAAGAGGAGCTCAGAGTCACAAAGCATGCAGTTCCACATTCCTGTCAGGTCATTTCTGAGACCTGAACTTCCTCCCATAAAGGTGTTCAGTGAAGAGATAAATGAAGGTGCTGCCTGTGTGTTCCTGAAGCCAGGACCCAGGCACATACTTGGACCTACTTTTTCCTGTCAACTCTGGGCCCTTCCTCCCAGAAGTAAGTTAAGGTTTGTCAAGTTGCTCTGTGGCTATGTTCCCAAGCTGACACAGGAATTGATACACAGCAACTGCTCAGTAAATGTTTCATGACTGCTTGTCTCAAAATGTTTACATGATAAACCCATAATGAGTTTATCATTAGCACCCACAGAAGAACTTTAAGATAAAAAAAACCAGGCCACTGGGTAAGACTGGCTCACCAAGAAGGCTATGATATTTTCGTGGCTTCCTCACCTTGGGGATAGATAACATATGCAATTTGTTAGATAGATAACAAGCAATCCCTGCCAAAGTGTGCCTACTATGTGACCATTCTGCCTGCCCACCAGCAACAAGTAAGGCCCATGTGTTGGGATATGCTTCCTTAAAGCTCCATGAGCAACTGTTGGTATTATTCTAATACCAGTCCTTTCTAGTGGTAACAACTTACCACATGAGAGGAAGGGGCTTCCATGTGCTGAATATAGATCAAGACCAGCAAGAGGCCCAAGACACAACAGGTTGTCGTTGCCCACAGAGCCAGACTTTCTGAAAGAATCAGAAGGGTGCCATAGTGGAGAATGCCCCTGAACTCTATGTTATCATGACATAAAAACCTCATGGGCAGTGCGACACGTAGAGCAAAGATGGGGACTTCTGCTGATTCACATTATTTTTATTACACAAAATAAAATTTCATCTATGTTGCACACTCATACTTTCAATAAATCTGGCTTCTAAAAATCCTTAGGGATACAATCCCATCTGTTCTTTTGACGTGTCTGTCAATGACATCACACTTCAATTGCAGTTGAGTCTTCTCAATAGGCTAAAGCAGAGACTGCTGCCTCAAGGCAGCCACCTTCCTGTAAGATCCAGTCTGCCTAGCTGGAGGCAACTCCAGACATCATCTAGACCAGGGCTGCTGGAGACAGCATGTGGCAGCATGTCCATCTCCCACAGCACACCCAGTCCCCTCAGCTGATTCTCTGGGGTCTGGCTGTCACAGTGGTGTGGTAGCACCATCCTCAAGCAGCCAAGCATCCTGGGCTTCTTTGGACAGGCCTGGCCCTTGACCAGGACCCTAGGGAATTTCTGTGTCCACAATATAAATCTGAATGAGATCAGACACAATACTGTCAATGGGTGGCTTGGTACGGTCATCACTAAACACCTAAAGAGCCCTCCATCTTAGTTAGGGTATCTACTACTGTAACAAAAACACCATAAACAAAAAGCAAGTTGGAGAAAAAGGGTTTATTCAGTGACTTACACTTAGAGATCACAACCATCATTGGAAGTTATCAGGACAGGAACTCAAGCAAGACAAGATCCTGGAGGCAGGAACTGATGCAGAGGCCATAGAGGGACACTGCTTACTAGCTTGTTGCCCGTGGCTTGCTCAGCCTGCTTTCTTATAGAACCCAGGACCACCACCCACAAGGACTGGTACCTCCAAAGCCATCTGTTACCTGCCAAGTCCTGTTTTCTTCTCTAGTTGTATCTCCTAGTGCCTTGACACCACTCTCCAGCTTTTTGGATATGACAGACATGCTCTACACCAATGGTCACACCTAACCCAAGTCCCCACATGTTTCCCTGATCTTTTTTTTTTTTTTTTCAGAGAAACATGCTCATACTTTTTGGTTTTTGAGACAGGGACTTCCCCATGTAATCCTATCTGGTTGTTCTAGAATTCACTGTGAATACTAGGCTGGCCTCAAACTCAGAGATCTCTCTGCCTCCCAAGTGCTGGGATTAAAACGGTGTGCCACCACCACCCAGCACGTCCTGGCTAGTCTTAAATTCACTCTATGACCCAGTCAGGGCTCAAATTTGTGATCCCCTGCTCTTCTTCCTGAGTGTTGGGATTACAGACATACACTACCTTGCCTGGCTTGAAAGGAAATCATTTGAAACCTGGTGCTCCCAAAAGCAGCACCTTTATCTGCAGAATAGGAGGCATCACTCCCTAGTGTGATATTCCTACCATGAAGGCACTGCTTTCATGAGGACCAGGGGCTGGTGACTGTTTTTCTAGGTCATGACAAGAACGCAGAGTAATGGCAGCTTCAGCTACATCTCTATGGTCTCTCAGATTAGGTCAGTTCCTACTCTTAGAGAATAGATGCTTAGCTGGAGGTAAGCTGGAGGTAGCTGGACAAAGAGCACATGAAATCATTCTTGAATATTGTTTACAGCTACATGTCAATCTATAATTACCTCCACAAAAGATCCATTTAAAAAGACCAGAAGTCCTAGTTCTGCCCCAAACCCAAGCTTCCTCCTCTGCAGTCCATCCATCCACTGACCCTATACACGGACCTGAGGTGCCAAAGTGACCCATCCAAACGTTCTCCTGAGTCAGCCTTCTACTGCGCTACTTTTGCAAAAGGTCTTCTGCTGAGACTTCTGTGGCCATGGAAGTTAAGAACTTTATACAACTTTAAGAACTAGTTCTTCTGTAGATTCTAAGAACAGTGGAGCCAAATACAATAGCACTATTGAGGACTGGAACTTCATCTAATCACAAAGCCAGCCCTGCTTCTCTGAGGCTCAGTAAACACCAATCTAAACAGGCTGCAGGTACTGCAATGGTTTCAGCGAACAGAAGAAGCCCCAAATGTAGCCACAGAAAAGTGCACAGAAAAGCAGAAGCTGAAGTAAGAACTGGTGAGAACAGCCCAGATAGGGCAGGGGAAATCACCTGACACATCATGAAATGTGGAATCTGAAGCCCCAGTTCCCAGCTTCCAATGTCCCTGCTCCTCCTCACATGTTGTATTCTTGCTCACTGGAGGGGATTTTCTCCCAGACTATAAAAAACAAAACAAAACAAACAAAAAAAAAACAGAATGAGCTAGTAAGGCCCTATAGCTGATATCACATGCTCTGGTCACAGAACATAGAGAAAGTAAGCTGGAATTCACAAGGAAGCTTCCTGCTCTAACCAGGTTTTTTGTTTTATAGTCTGGGAGATATTTTCTTCATTTACATTTCAAATGCTATCCCAAAATGACTAAGACTTTTTGATGACAATGCTTCCCTAGCAGTCTGCATGGTACTTTCTGTTACTACAGAGACTAGCCCAGCTATATTGCCCCCTCCAAAGCTCATAAAACATTATAGAAGAGGAGGTAGAAGGAATTAAAGAGATAGAAGAAGGGCTAGAGTTTTGTTAAGCATTGTCTTTGGGGCATGCCATGGCTGTTGTGCTCTTGAACTCACAGTTGCTGTGATTCCCTGTACCTCAACATCTTGTCATGGAGTGGGACTCACAAGACCCTATGTCTTGTGAGTCCCACTCACAAGATTATAAGTGCCTATAAGTCCCACTCCCTAAGGATTTATAGGCAGTAAATGGTTGGTGGGTAAGGGTGAGATATTTTCTATACCACCACTTTCAGTGGTATACCCATGGTCCTACAAGAAAAAGACATGAAAACTAGTTGGGAAGAAGGGCATCAGCAGGAGTGATTGGGGGACAAGACAAGGTAATGATAAGAACATTATCAAAATATATTATATACACATAAAAATGGCATAATGAAACCAATTATTTATTATTGATAGATGCTAATAAAATATATCTTGAAGTAGGTTAACATGTCATTTGTGTTATTATAAAATAAGTTTTGCTAGGTGTGATAGCACACACATTTAACCCCAGCACTTGTGAGGCAGAGGCAGGCAGATCTCTGTCAGTTAAAGGCCAGTCTGGTGTACATATCGAGTTTCAGGACAGCCTACATAATGAGGCCCAGTCCCAAAAACCAAAATCTTCATCTACATGTGTAATGTACATATTAGAAACTGTGACACACACAAAAAAAGAAGTTGGCTTTTACTTTTACCCCAAAAGGCTGTCCATTGTCAGTGAAATGCTAAACAAAAAGGCTGACCCTTTGCAATGGCTTCACAGGAACCAGAGGCACCAGCATTCAAGTCAGTTATGTTCATCACAGTCAGTGGAGCAGAAGTGGGGCTCTTTGCACCAGAGGTGTAATAGCCAAGATTCTGATTCTGAACCCAAAGAACATATAGAAACAGGGCCAGGGCATATATATTTTGAAAGGTGAATGTTTATTTTTTAACTTCCTTTTTCTCATATTGTCTTTCCTTTCTTCCAGAACTTTCTATCCTTATTTACACTCTTCAGATCTACAGTCTCCTGAAAAACAACTCCAAGAGGGATACAAACAGTGCTTACACCAAGTGCTCAGAACTCTGTGCCATGACTCATCCGTCTGAGATTCTCACCGATTGTTTCTCCCTCCCCATGTCCACATCTAATTAGGGCTTCACACAATTTCCCTTCAGCGGCTCCTCCCTGCTGGAGACCAGGCAATTACAGGTGGATTCCAGGCACTCTTCTTCAGCTCTGCTCCTGTTTTAATTTTCACCTCACTCTGTCTACTGTGAGCCCTCCAGGCTTTAGCGAGTAAGGAATGTTTTGTTGTTGGTATTTTTATTTGTTGAAAAAGCAGCAAGACAAAGCAGTTTGCTTCCTAATGACTAGAGTTTGGGGAAAGGCTCATGACACACAGCTAGTCAGTAATTTTCCATAAATGCCATAGTTGTCTCCAGGGTCCTAGGATGTTGGTGCAGCCTGAAGGCTGGGCCCAGAATCTTTCCTTGGCAAGAACACAGCTGCATTGCCCAGCTAATCAGTCCACTACCAAAAGCAGGAGGAGACTCAGTTTCTTGCATGATCTAAGTATGACTACTGTCCTTTGCATCCTTGTCCTGTGAGCCTTGCAGATCTGTCCAAACCCACAATATAACTAGGAGAGTTTCTCTCCCATAATCTTCTGCCTCAACCCATCCTTGGTCCCTCTGTCCTCTTCAAGACTCCATATGATTGTTCTCTGATGTACTTCTCCAAGCTCTATCTTCTCAAGCTTTACATCTAGCTGGGGTAGTAAGAAGTGGGGGTGGGAGTGTCTCAAAGCTTCACTCCTACAAAGGCCCCTTATTAGGCTCCTTTATGATTTTGTAGTTAGTATTTGGGGACCTGGGTCAAAGTCACCCAGCTGCTTCCTTCCAAGTCTAACTTTTGGTTCCTGGAAGGCAAAGCACATAGGAGTTTATCTGCTCTCCTTGCAAAGGTGAACAGTGGGATACCCTCCTACATGCCTTGGCCAAGATGCCAATACCTGTTGGACATATTAATGATAACTCCTAACAACGTGCTGCAAAAGGCCTTCCACTCTGGCAGAGATTATCTGCCTCTATAATGAACCACTTTACATGGAAATGCACCCTTGCCTCAGGCCATGACTCCTCCTCCACAGCAACCCTGGACTTCCTAGGGCCGTTCCAGGAGGTCCTTGAAGTAGACACCGCTGCCACACCAGCCATGCCATGCTACACCACTCCACGCCATGCCACGTAGTCCCCCTCCTCTCCGCCCCCACCCCACCCCACCCCCGCTCCCCATGAATACCTCTCGCTGCTCAGACTACAATCTCACTGAATGCACAGGCTCAGGTGAGAAGAAGCCAATGCTGCCAAGAACCTTGCTTGCCCCTGGTTTCCTTCCACTGTGGTTACTGGGTTTCTGGAGGTGCAGGCCACGCCCCCTAGAAACTAAAACTCCACCTCCGGGAAATACTTTTATTCACAGGTACAAGAGGCCCTGCCCCTGAGATACCCACGTGGGAGAGAGATAGGGGATAGGAGAAGGTAGAGAATAGTGAGGTGAGAGGGGAGCAGTGAAGGAGTACAAAAGGCAAATTTCTGTCCCTCTCCAGATCAGAAACTACAGGTATTTCTTCATGACTGTGCAACGAGGTCACAGCTGAAGACAGGGGCATGAAGGCATGTCCAGACACTGGAGTCCAAGAATCCCCATGGTTCAACCATTGTCTGGGCCTCTTCTGGTGGCCCAGAGTGTCTTAGTGGTTTAGGACAGGGAGAGTTTTGCAGTACCTGGGTGAAAGAAAGTTCTGGACTTGTTTTGAGACACCAGAGTCTGAGACAACAGCTGCCAATAATGAGAAATGTTAGTGCTTGCAAAATCTGAATCCAGACTTTGTAAAAGTTTCAGCATGCAAATGAGACCTAAGGAAATGCTGTACCAAATTGTGAAGAGGGGCCTTTCTGATGGAAACAGTAAGGGTGTTTATGTCTGGCCTTCACTGCTTTCCATTTGTTGCAAATGTGGTTTTTCCTTACCTTTTAAGCCTGTCACACAGTAGGGGCTAAGTAAATGTTTACTGTAAGATTGAATATGAAACTCACATATTTAACATCCCAGTGCATTCTGTCTTCTACAAACAGGAAATTGGGCAACAGGTGTTAGAAATATAGGATCTCAAAAGAACTCCAAGCTCGTGACTAACTCCAGTCATTTTGCTACATTCAAATAATTGCTCTGATTCCAGACCACCAGGAATGTGGAAAGAACTACTACCCCCTAAGCCCTTAGGTGTGATTGGTCTAATCTCATGAGGATGCAGAAGTCCCCACACCTGTCTAACCTCATTCTCCTTCCTTGACATGGCTTGCCTCTGCCAAACTCTTTAGTGTTCCTTCCATGCCAGCTAGGGTAGAGTGCTAGGACTGCTATCAAAAATGACCACAAAGGAAGTGACAAAAGCAGCAGAGCTCTGATGGTCAGAGGGAACCAAGGTCAGTGGGCTGGGTTTCATCTCTAGAGGTTCTAGTCCACCTTGTTCTACAAGCTCCTTATAGCCTGAGTGGTCCTCCCTTCCTGGTACCATCACACCAGTCCTTATGCTTACCTGGCCTTCTCAACTCATTGTGTGATGAAGAGGGTGTATGGAGCCAGGATGCCCCAAAGAGGTTGCCTGAATATTGGGGAAGGATCTGTGGTTTGTGTCTATTCACATCAGGTCACCCCCGCCCCCCCCCCGAATTGCTGTCAACACCTACTCTTCTAAGATATTACCAGTTTTTAAGGCCTTTTCTGTACACTAAAGAGCTCCCTCCCCCAAGCCGCACCTATACCTACCCCCACCCAGGGACCCAGAAAGCCCTTGAAGAGCTGTGGTGACAGAAGGAGCTGATCCAGAGCTGGTTTTAGCTGAGGCAATAGCTACATGAAGGGACATGAAAGGGAGAGAGAGTGCAGAGACCAGTGGTGTCCTAGAGCTGCCATCACAAAGTCCCACAACCAAGTGTCTAACACAACAGAAAACCTCTGCTTTCTGTTTACATTGCCTCCTGTCCTGTGTCTCCTTCTGTCCTTTCTCTCTTCTGTCTGTCATGTGGACACCCGTCATTAGATTTAAGCCCATTTCAGTAAGCCAAAACAACCTCCTATCAAAAACCCTATCCTCCCTACCTCTGCAAAGGCCATTTTGACAAATAAGGTCAGCTTCAAAAGGTCTGGGATTTAGAACAGAGAGACATTTTAGGAGACTGTCATTTACTCATGACACCAGCTACCAAAATGAGCTTCCTAGAACTGTAAGTCTGCTGAGGGCCATTTACTTCAAGGAAAAGTCAGTAGCTAGGACTTGAGATACCAGGCCCCTTAGACCTCTGTATTGTTGACATGCCCTGAGCCCTGTCTTGGCTTTCTGTCCCCAGACTGTGAGCAGCTCTACTCCCTCCTCTGCCAAAGGCTGAAAATTCTCCCTCATCCTGGCTGGCCAAGGCTATGGTCTTCCTTATACAACAGTGCCCAAGCCAGGCCAGTAGCTCTGAAAACTGGCAGCTTGACGTTCAAACTCCCTAAATTGACTGATCTTGGTGGGTCAGGCTGCTGCCTCTCAGTTTCTTATCCTACCCCCACCATATATTCAAGCACATGACATCCCCAAGTGCACACACACACATGCAACACACACATGCAACATACACACACTTGAAAATAAGATGTTTCCCCACTCCCCTAGCAGACAGCCTACTTAGCCTACAGGCCTGAAGTTAAACAGGGTTGTGTGGATGCCTGCTGCCCCCTGGGTCTTTTGTGGTGTGAAGAGTCTAGGCTCAACAAGTAATAGGTGCCTGTGAATATGAGTCAAGGGAATGACTCAATGAACACACGAATTTTTAAAGCCCCAGGTCACAGGGCACTCTACTGACAGGCAGCCTCAGCACAGTGGTTGATAAATAAATAATTTTCAAGCAACCAGTTAGAGCTAGCAAACCTCTAAGCAAGGTTTTTCCTCTGGCAAGCCACGTCTATCACAGAAGCCCTCATATACCACCTGTCACTAACATCCCCACATTTCATATCCTCCCCATATCATTCTGGTTCCCTAACTCCTTGCTCAGTTGGTAAACTCTCTGAAGGCATAGGCCTGGGCCTCCTGTCCAGTCCCAGCAGAACAAAAATGTTCAGCAAAGGTGGGCTGGGCATTCCCTGGTGGAAGCACTTCCTTCCCTAACATTAGCTCACCACATGTTAGCTCACCACACACCCTTCCCACAGAGACAGCTAGTACCTGAAAGACTGACTGGCTTATTTCAAGGAGTCAGACTCTGAAGCAGAAATACCCAGGTTGAAGCTGAGAGAGGGAGAGAGGCATTCTGGTGTTAAAGGACAGTTGTACCCAGGACTCCAAGCTTATATCTCAATTCCCACACACTCCATGCCTCACACCTCCCAGCAGTCTTTCACCATGGCTGTCCAGGTCTAAATTTCTCACATAGCCTTGCTGGCTTTGTGTCATTCCTTCTTCTCACCACCTGGTGTCCTTTCTCCACTGATTTCTCCTTCCCACCATTAGGACCTGCAACCCATCAACACTTTTTGCCCCATTCCTCAGCGCAACCCTCTATAGTAAAGAGCCACCCTTGGCATCTAGATAGCTGACTGCTGAGTGCTCTCAAGCCTCAACCTGCATATGGTCTCTTCTTTTCCACATCTGAGGGATCTGACAAGCAAGCCTTAGGCTAGAAAAGTGTGGTAATCACACTGGGGTGCACTCAGCCTGGCACCACCCTTGACTGAGAAGATCTCTCTGCTGTCTGTGTTGTTCCTTTCCTTGTCCTCTCAAGCCATATTCAAGCCAACATGGGAGGCTGCCTTGATCCCCCTAGAAAACTCCATTTGGGGAATGATGAAACTTTCTCTATCCTCCCAGAAGTAGATACACCACAAGTCTCTCCATTTCTAAGCCACTTTTCAGTGTCTACCCTGTTCCTGCAGAGTGACTACAAGCCATTCTGTCCTGCTCACCAAGACTTTTCCCTTCATCTAATCCAGGATCCGTTTTTCCTGACTCCCTTTCTATAATGCTTCTCAAGCTGAATCTCCCTTTGCCCAGTTCCTGCCTATCAGAGAGTACATGCTTTACTCATGCAATCTTGCAAAGCCATGGCTAGGCATGAGCCCTAAGCTTACTAACCCACAAGCTAGGCACCCTAAACACATATATCCCCATCTTCATTCCCATTTGTTCTGCCTACCTGAGCATGTACCTGCAGAGCTAGGTTCAGGTCTAGTGCTAGAAACACAGCTGCAACCATGAGCAAACAGTCTCCCCTTCAATAGGTTTGTCTCCTCCTTCTCTTCCTTATCCCCCTCCTCGTCCTCCTCAATCCCATTCAACATGGAACAACTTCATCATAGCAGGTTTAATCATGGCCCTTCCCACTTCCAGACAGAAAAATACTACCACAAACTCTTGGCACACATAAGACCATATGTGTGAACAAGTAGAACAGGAGAAGTACTGAAAGCTGAGCACCAGGATGTCCAATAATCATGTGTTCAGAACCCCAAGACTCAAGAAGAAGTTTGATTGCTGGGGGTTAAAGAGAGGGACAATAAGGGTTATGAATGCTACTGAGAAAAGGATGCCCTGCACCTAGATTTTGATGATTGATGAAGAACTCTGAATATACTTAACCCATTGAATTGTTGGTTATACCATGTGAATTATATCTAAATAAAGCTCCTGGTTTTTGTTTTTTGTTTTTTAGTTTTTTAATTATACTGAGCAATTGTGCCATCGAGGGCAAAATTTCCCTAATGGACAAGTTCAGTACTGATCAACAAAGGAAATAGGAGGGGAGAAAGACAGGTGACTAGGCAGGCAAACGAACCAGTAAAAGGTCTTAGAGGGCTCAAGGCTGTATGAAGACAAGTGAGCTCAGACCTGGGGCATGAACAGGAGTCCAGCTGCAGTGAAGGTGGCACTGCAGAAAAAAAATCCTTAACTGGTAACATCTGCAAAGATCCTTTTGTCAAAAGAAGGTCCCCTTCACAGAGAGTTATAACCTGATATCCTTGAATTAAAAAAAAAAAAAACAGACCCAGCCAGGCAGTGAACAAAATTTTATTGAAAGGCATTAAAAAATTAAAATGTAAAGCCTCCGAGTTTGTGGATCAAGACTTAATATTGATGGGATGGCAATAGTCTCTAAACCAGTGGTTCTCAATCTTCCTAACTCTGAGACCCTTTAATAGTTCCTTATATTGTGGTGATGCCAAACCACAAAATTATTTCATTACTATTACATAACTTTAATTTTATTACTGTTATGAATCACAATGTAAATATCTGTTTTCCAATTGTCATAGGTGACCCCTTGCTTGCCAATCAAGCATGAGGACCTGAGTTTGAATCCCTAGCACCTACATAAAAAGCTGAGTTGTCAGTGTGCAACTGTAATCCCAATTCTAGGGCAGGGGAGAGGAATAGCAGAGACAGGTAGATCCCAGAAGCTTGCTAGCCAGCCAGTCTAGCCAAATGGTGAGCTCCAGGTTCAGGGAAAAACTGTCTCAAATATTAAGGTAGAAATACAGAGAAAGCTCAGTAGTTAAGAGCACTGGCTGCTCTTCCAGATGGACTAGGTTCAGTTCCCAGCACTCACACAGCAGCTAATAACAGTGTGTGACTCTGGTCTCAGGGAATCCACCTCCCTCCTTTGGCTTTCATGGGTACTTTATGCATATGGTGAACTTGTAAGAAAAGCATCCATATACATAAAATTTTGGACCCTGCTTAATCTCAAAGATCAGATGTAATGGTATATAACAGTTTCTTCTAGGAGTGAAACATTCCATCCTTCAAGAAGCTCTTTAAATACAGCTCAAAATAGTATCAGGAAGTCCCTAAAACTGACCAGATTTACTAGTCTCCTCTCTGCCAGAGTAAACAGTAAAAGCTGGGAGTCCCCCTCAGATGGAAGCACAGAAGACTCTCAGATGAGCTGAGGTGCATAGAATGCTCTCAGAAGAGAAAAGCTGCAAAGAAGACTCTGAGACCAGAGCAGATGCCTGGAAGCAGAAACTAGCTGAGCTATCTGGAAAAGGTTTAGATGTACTGAGGTACTGGGAAAGGACCTCTCCAACCTGTTGAGCTGCCTGCAGACTGTGCAGTACACTCCAGGTTCCCAGCTTTGTGAGCTGTCACCCATTGTGGGGTGGGCCTCAGTGATGCAGCTGTCTTTGAGTCCTTTCTGATCCTATAAGTAATCCCTTGTCCATGTTCCTGTAAGTAATCTTAATGAAATTCATTTGTTCACCAAGTTGAAGTTTGTTGTTACTTACACTTTAGATAGATGTATGTGTAGTTAGATGTATGTGTTGTATGTCCCCAGGAAAAGTTTTGTCACACAAAATGTGACCAGAATGCTTTGACTGTAGATAAGATTTACATATTTGGATCCTTCATATGATTGACAAGTACAAAATGCCATATAGTATAAGATTCAATTTGTATAAAGGATCCAAATAAGTAAATCCTATCTACTCATCCCTGTTAGTACTTGGATGGGAGAATAAGTAAATTCTCACCTCAAAAAATGAGGAACTGATCCCAGGTTTGGGGGGAGGAGGTAAGGGGAAATGAGAGCTTAATAAGTACAGGGTTTCTCCTAAGGATGATGAAAATATTCTAGAATAAGAATGATAACAGTGGTGGTGGATGTACAATTCTGAATTCATGGCAGTGTATGATGTTGCACACCTTTAATTCCAGAACTCGGGGTTAGGGTTAAGGAAGGCAAAAGCAGGCAGATCTCTGTGAGTTCAAGGCCAGCCTGATCTAAAAAGCAAGTTCCATGGCAGCCAGGAAAACCCTGTCTTGAAAGACAAAAAACAAAACAAACAACAAAAGATTCAATTGTATGGGGCTGGTGAGATGGCTCAGTGGGTAAGAGCACCGACTGCTCTTCCAAAGGTCCCGAGTTCAAATCCCAGCAACCATATGGTGCCTCAAAACCATCCGTAACAAGATCTGATGCCCTCTTCTGGAGTGTCTGAAGTCAGCTACAGTGTAATTACATATAATAAATAAATAAATCTAAAAAACAAATTCAATTGTATGTCTTCTGTGACTTAGAAATGGAATGTGAATTTGGTTTTTTATTTTATTTTTTGTATTTATTAGTTTTAAACTTTTAATCAATTCTTTCTGAATTTCACATCATGTACCCCTATCCCATTCATCTCCTGTCCCTTTATTTTCACCCTTCTTCCTTGCAACCTCACCCACAAAAAAATTAAATTAAAAAAAATTTAAATCTCATTGAGGAAGCTGTACTGTGTCACTGTGTGTCACACAGTGTCCCCTTTTGTCCACATATCTCTACTTGCAATGAGTCATTGGTCTGGTTTGAGGCCTCTACTACACCATCAATACTGGAACCTCACTGGGACTCCTCTCAGACATCCTGTTGTTGTCCTATGTCATGGAGATCCTGCAGCTTTGGATCTGTGGGACCAGCTCTTTTACATGTTGCAGCAGTTCATAAATGGGGTAGATGGTGGGGTAGGCCAACTCAAAGTTTTGGATCTGGGCCTGGGTGGTAGCTGAGTTGGTCAGCACCCACAACACCAGGGCCATCTCTCCAGCACTGCTCCAGCTAACTCACCCAAGTGCCACAGCCAGCAAGGTCTCATGCCCTCAGGTCCAGCTCACACTCTTCCACAGCACCAAAGCCAACTCTAGTGTGCTGCCCAGACTAGGTAAAAGGCCCCGCCCTCCCAAGTGCTGTGGCCAGTGAGCTGCTGAAACAACTCTCCTACTTTCTTTCCTTCTTTTTGTTTTGTTTTGGTTTGGTTTTGGTGTTTTGAGGCAGGGTTTCTCTATATAGCCCTGTCTGACCTGGAACTCACTCTGTAGACCAGGCTGGCCTTGAACTCAGAAATCTGCCTGCCTCTGCCTCCCAAGTACTGGGATTAAAGGCATGCGCCACCACTGCCCAGTCCTCTCTTACTTTCAATACCTTGGAGCAAGTTCTTCCACCTGCTGCAGGCAGCAAGGGGGTGGGAGGGCATCTCTCGCTTGCCCATGCCCTCACTTGGCAGACTAGTGTCACAGCCAGTTCCTCCCAAGCTCATGCCCTCAGGCTCACTCATCAGTGCACCACTGCCACCGCTGCCCTCGTCCCCATGCACCCACACACCCCACCCTCCTCCACCACACTAAGGCCAGCTCTACTCTGCTGCCCCGACATGGAACAGGGAGTGCTGCAGCCAGTGTGGGGTAGGAACAACTCTACACAGCTCTTGAACATCAAAATGATCCCAGGTAGCACGGCCTTTACTGGTAACATAAGCCATGGACATCAATACAGGCCCCTGCTGTTACAGAGCCACTGACCCAGACATGGCCCTCAGTGACAGCATGGGCCAGAACTTCGCCATGGCCTCAGGTGGAGGGGCAGGCTACTCACATCAGGCTGTTCCTCACCACCCTTTGGGCTCCTGTTCTGCCTCTCTTCATAGTGCTACAAACCATTTGGTTCTCTTTCTCTCCCATCTCTCTACTACACACTTGCATAGTGGCTCTGGCAGCAGTGGGAGGGTTATTATCTTGTTTTTGTTTTTCAAATCAGGGTTTCTCTGTGTAGCCCTCACTGTCCTGGAACTTGGTTTGTAATCAGGCATGCACCACCACACACAGCCATGAATTAATTTTTTTTTTAAAGAAGAGTTCAGTAGGGACCCCTTTTATGTTACTGCCCTATGGCAGTTCTAGCCTAGAAGGAAGTTATTTTGAATGAGGACCATACACAAACTTCAGCAGCACTATGTGAAGACCCAGGACAATAATCTCTGGAACCTGATTTGTACATTGTTCTATAAAATATCACTACTAGTCAGGCATGGTGGTACACATCTTTAATCCCAGCACTAGGGAGGCAAAGAGGCCAGTCTAGACTACATAGTGAGTTCTAGAACATCCAGGACTGTGTCAAAAGAAGAACAACAGAAAAATATCACTACTGGGAGAAACTGGCCAAAGGGTACATAGCTGCCTGCACTATCTTCATATCATCCTATGTCATATAATTTAGAAATAAAAAGTTAACAAAAAAATATGTTGGATGAACCAAGTTACATCTGGGGGAGGCCCAAAGAGCTCATGCAGGTAGGTGTTGGCACACAGCCTTAGGATCAGGGTTTCCACTTTCTTGGTACACAGTGCTCCCTGACCTATAGCAAACAACCCAGGAGATCACTTCCCCTCATCATGGCTAAGGAGAGCTAAGTGAGCTAAGGAGAGTGCCTGAGATGAGCTGCAGGAAAGAGAACTTTGACATATATTTTGAGGAGAAGTTAGTGTCTCCCCTAGGGTTATCACCATCCTTGGGGTCTAGTAGCCATGATTTCCACCCAGCAGATGAGTTCTCCTTTCTTTCATCCTTCTCCACTACCTTTTCCACTATTTCAACCTCCTAATCCTACTGATTAAGGATTAGGATTTGAGCTTCATCATCGGGATATCTAATTTCTTCTTTGTGCACAGCTACTTAATAGCAACCACCAGCAACCAACAACAACAACCTACCCCCCTCTCTGGGCCCTGGCATTTACATACCCTCTGAAAAATCCCCAGAGTTTCAAATGTCATACATTTTCAGAAACTATCTGCAGGTGGCAAAACTATACCCCTGCCAGAGCACAAGGCAAATCATAGTCAACTGCTGGGGACAATCTGAACCGTCTCCTTTAACCCACACCTGGGGTTAAAACAAAAGCACATTCCCATAGTATTTCTATATTTTTTAAAGAAACCAAAATTCTCACTATGCAAGCTGTGGCTTCTCCTTCCACCCAATATCAAGAAGATGAAGATCCTAATCTGGTTCTCCATATGATTTATTTTCAAAGACCTCCTAGGAATTCCAGTGAGTTCTAGCTGCTGGGGTAGTCTGTTCCCCTATCTCTGGCCTGCATATTAGTTTCATCCTGTCACTAGGGGGCAGAGTTGTCTATACCAAAAGTCACCCAGCTGAGTGTGTGCATGTGTGGTGGGGCATAGGGGTTAGAGTGTGCTGACTCATAGGAATGTTCTCCACCTCCACCCCCACCCCTCAGGAAGTCCCAAGCAGCCCCCGGGCCTGAAAGCTCTAAAAGGGTCCTGTGCTGGAAACAGAAGAGGAACATCTTCAGAAGAGTTCAGGTAGTGAGGAATGTCCCCAGTGACCCCTAATACCTTTTCCCTTGAGTATCTGAAAAGGGGATCAGATTGTCCTCTGGAGATATGTATGAACTCAGAAATGGCCTTGGAGGTTGGAGGCAGTAGTTTAATGCTCTATGGAGAAAAGGGAAAGCATGCCACTTGTCTCCCTACTCAGGCCCAGCACTCTCAGTGCCATCTCTCCAAAATTGAAATGCATAGTAAAGTACACAAGTAGTGAATAAATGGGCTCAGGTCCCAGAAATTGGCTGCCCTTTCTAAGGGGTAATGGGAATACCCTCTCTGCTTCCTGTTGCCATGGTTTCCTCTCAGCTACCAGGCAGCCTATTGTGTGGAAGCCATTTTGCATGATGGGATGCAAGTGATGGCCCTGGGTGCAGCTGAGAACTACCAAAAAGAGACAGGGGGTAGCAAACTACATGGTCTTAGATCCAACCAAGATCCAGAGAGGAAATGGGAGCCCACACATACTCTTGAGCTCATAGATCAAAGGAAGAGAGGCAGGCTAAAGGCAACAAATGCAGAAGCATTTGTTTGAGCATTGAACATGTTTTTCAGAACTCTGGGGCCCATCTTCTCTTCTGGCCAGAGAAGCCTAGCAGAAGGCTGTCTTCCAGAGAAGAGCTCCAGGACAGCCAGGGCTATACAGAGAAACCCTGTCTCGAAAAATAAAAAATAAAATAAAATAAAACAAAAACAAAAAACAGAAGCGCTAGAAATTTGCAAATAGGTCTGTCCCTGTTGGACCCAGAGCAGCAGGTCCTCCCCTCTAGGAAAACAAAGCAAGGCATTGCCATCTAAAGGACTCCTCAGCTCAGTGCTTTCTGTCCACTCATTTCTGTTCCCACCCCACCTCCTAGCCTCCCCTTGCTCATTGGAAATGTCTCCTGGAGTCAGAAGGCCACAAGTCAATACAGCTATTTTGAAAGAAGAGGGCCAGCTATCCTTTCAAGGAGGGGGGTGGGCCGCTCTGGGATCTGTCCTGCCTGGAACTGAGGAGAGTGAAGAGAGACCCCCCACGGTGGAAGCTAGGCTCCAGGCTGGTCATCAGAGCTCAGGAGTGAAGGGGGGAGTTACACCTGGGCCCACAGCCCTCCAGCACTTCCGGACGTTCTGCAGGCCATTCCAGACCTTTCCTGTTGGTGCAGTTCACTGGAGTTTGTTTATGCCGCTCACTGTGTATTCTGCACCTCCCCCCACTCCCGCCCATTAACTTTTCTGGTCTTTTTCAGTGTTAAAATTCAGCCCAGACTCAAATCCCCTGTAAGCCTTCCCCCTCCCCACATCCTCGGAGCTGGAAAGGACTGGAAATAGAGAGGGAGGTGGCCTGACCTCCCATTCCTGCTTCTCCCCACCCACTCCTTAGCTGGGGAAGGCAAGGGCTCTTTTTATGCCAAAGTTGAGGGTTGAGGTGAGGAGTGGTATCTTTGTTTGCCCCCTCCTTTGGGACCCTTCTTTAGGTCTCACCAGTGCCTGTAGGCAGCCCAGTGCTCCCTCCAGACAAGGATTCCTACTCCTCCCCAGCCCCTCTCAGGCTCTAGACCCATGCTTTTGTCGTACAAAAGCAGAAAAGAGATGGGTAAGGTGGTCTGCTTTTTTTGTTTGTTTGTTTGTTTGGTTGGTTGGTTTGGTTTGGTTTTTTCGAGACAAGGTTTCTCTGTGCAGTCCTGGCTGTCCTGCAACTCACTGTGTAGACCAAGCTGGCCTCGAACTCAGAAATCTTCCTGCCTCTGCCTCCCAAGTGCTGGGATTAAAGGCGTGCACCACCAACACCCGGCTCAGGATGTCTGCTTTTCTTTCCCAGCACCCATCATTAACTTTTCCCAGATAGCCCTTCTGCCTTCAGAAATTCTAGCCGGCTGACAAAGGCTCCATCCAGCAAGTCCAGTCCAGCAAGTACCCTCATCCCCACACCCAGCTCTTCCAAAGCTTACTCTCTGAGCAATCCCTGGCTGGGGGAGGGGGAGTGGAGACAGGTCTCTTCTAGTGGCACTCTTTGAACTAACTCTTCATTGAGTTGGGGGGGGGGTTAAACCATTTACAAAATGTTACTTTGAGAGACAATGGAGGACAGAACTAGGGGTCCAGCCTTCAGTTTAGAGGCTTAGGAGAGGTAATGGCAAGGCTAGATGCTGGACAAAGGTCTTAGAGACCAGGGCCTGTGCCCTCCAGGCACAAGGAGTGTTGTGAACAGAGCCAGACTAGGCGCCTGGAAAGGGCTCTGATAGTTCCAGGTGCAGCAGACTGTGGTTGTTTCTGCAATAACCCCTTATTTTCTCCCAATCTTTTGTAATTTAACAGATCACAAGGTCACCTCAACCAATCAGTATTGTGAGGACAGTGAGCTCTTATCTGGGCTTCTGTTCTATGGAATCTAACACAGCTCAGCAGTTCCCAAGCAACTTCGGCTCAGTCTCTGTTCTGTCTAAGGGTCAATTAGTGGCCCAGAGGCCACTCCTGCCACATCCAACCTTTGTCCTTTTCTGTCTTCTATGATGGAATGTTTAAGAGTTTTTCTTTTGCCTTCCACACAAAAAGAACTTTTATCTAAAAGTTTTGTCTTGAGAGTAAATACATTATATGAAGAAATTTTGGATTTTATCATGAGCCATTTAGTCCTGAGCTAGATGTGGTCCTTCAGTCTTCTTGTCACTGTGACAGAATCCAGCATGGTGGTAATTCTGTCCAGGTGGCCCTAGCCAGGGCGTGGCCATGAAGAGCCCCAGGGCTAAACAGACAGCTCTGTAGAAAGAGCTGTGGAGTGGAGATATAGAAAACATGGTTGCAGCTAGACACATCCACTTTTAAAGGATCAGGAGAAAAGGATCTCCAGAAAAGGATACAGTCCTTGTTGCAGTTGTGATACACAGCCTTGCAATGATGACAGACAGAAGGCCTTTAGAGAATTGGTTTCAAATAAGGTTTTTTTTTTCAATCAGTAAAATTGATCATTAGAGAACTGATCAAGCAAGAGCAGCTGTTAGAATAAAAGGTGAAATCAACTCCTTCATTTGAATTCCAAATTCAATGGAGGTGACCTGGTAATGAGGTGAACTGGTCATTAGACAAACTGGCTGAGGTTGGCCAGGGCAGTACATGAAGCCGGTGGGCAGCTGTAACCTTCATCTTTCTCTCCTCTGAGAGTATGGGTGCTGGGTCTAGATGGATAGAAGAAACCCCAAGAAAAAAATGTCAGAAATGGACCTAGAGCAGGCTTTCTGAGGACTGAGCCTGTGCCTGGCAAGTGAAGGAAGAAGAGGAGATGGGGGAAAAATAGGAGCAGGAATGCTCGAAGATTCTGAGCTTTGGGGAAGTTGCAGTTTGCCAGTAGGCCCTGGACTAGTATTCTGATGTTCTAGAGTAGGCTGTTGTGTGTAGACGGTAGCAAGCAGAGTCAGGTCTCAGGATCTCTGTTTCTTCCCTGAGCCTGTTTTGTTTATTTGGTTTGGTTTGGTTTGGTTTGGTTTTGGTTTTGTTATTTCAAGACAAGGTTTCTCTGTGTAGCCCAGGCTGTCCTGGAACTCACTCTGTAGACCAGGCTGACCTCCAACTCAGAAATCTGCCTGCCTCTGCCTCCCGAGTGCTGGGATTAAAGGCATGCACCACCACTGCCCAGCTTCCCTGAGCCTGTTATCTGAGGAATTGCCACAGGTCAGTGAAGACTTTGAGAAGTCTCTCAGCCACAACAGGACCCTGGTGCCCCCATCCATACATAATTCAACACAACTCTTGCTTTGAACTTTTGTCTTTGTCAGATATTACTTGATATAATGGAGCACACCTGTAAACCCAGCACTCTGTAAACTGAAACAGGAAGGTTGCTACAACTTGGAGGCTAACCTAGGCTACACAGTGAGTTCCAGGTCAGTTGGGACTGCAGAGTAAAATCCTGTCTCCCAAAACTGTTCTTTTTATTAACTGGTGCAAAAAAAGGGTGCAAAATATTCCTAAAGTGTATAAAAGTATAAAGAACAGTACACTGAACCACTGTGTTTTGTGAGGTTGTTATTTGTTGGGGGGGGGGGGGCTGAGATCCCATGCTGTCATCGAACTCCTGATTGTACTGTCTACCTGCTCCCTTCTCTGCTGGGATTATAGGCATGCATAGCCACAGTCTGCCCCTGTGTTTACCTTTATAATTGCATTCTTCCCCAAACAATATACCTGTATCTTAGTGTTTTGAACTTTGTATGAGCCTAAATATTTTGCCAATATTCTTTGCAACTTAGTTTCTATTGGTTATCTTTCTCCTTATCCAAATGAAATGCCTTACAAGAAGCAACTTAAGGGAGGAAGAGGGTTTATTCTGACTTACTACTGGAGGTGGTACAGTCCATTGTGGCAGGTGAGGCATGACAGGAAAAGTATGAATCAGCAAGTCCTATTGCTTCTGCATTCAGAAAGCAGAGATGAATGTCGCTGCCCAACTCCCAGACAATGTAATGTAATCCCTGCCCACCTTCAGGATAAAGCTCCCCACATCCATTAAACCTCTCTAGAAATGTCCTCACAGAAGCACCCAGATGTGTGTTTCCATGGTGATTTTAAATTCCATCCTGTTGATAATGGAGATTAACAAATCATCATATGCTTTTTCACTGAACATGGTACTTCTGAACTTCTACCACAGTTTTAAGTGCATCTTGCTAAGAAATGACCAAATGTTTTCCCAAGAGCTGTCCAATTCACGTGCTCTTCTGTGCACTGCCCAACCTTACTAGCACTTTATGTTCTCATATCTCAGATTATTTTGCATATGGTTAACCACTTGTCTCCAAGTTAATTTGTTGAACAAACATGGCCTCCTGACCTTTGAATCTGCTAAAACAATGCTCTCTACCTCTTTCTTCTTTACAAGTGGCTTAGCAGTGGCTCTTTGTTCTTTCAAATAAATTGAAAAGCCCCTCTTTGTCTGCAAAGAGGAAGGTAATGAATACAAGGCAGGCTACAAAAAATATAAACAAAATATTTCTGTTTACATGAAGTTCAAAACAGGTAAAGATTTAAAAATAATTTTAAATTACAATTGCATTCAATCTATAAATCAATTTGGGAAGGATTGGCATGTTCAAAAACATTGATTTGGGGGCATGGAGAATTCTGGGTAGCAAAGGTAGTGGCAACAATATATATTTAGGATTCTCAAAATGTTTTTTAAATTAAAGTAAGAATAAATAAAGTAAAACTATACCCACAGTATAACCATATGGCAGAGCAAAACCCAAAACATAGTCACAAGACTAGGCTCATAGTTGATCCTTAGCAAGATAGAAACAACAGCCCAAACCATGTCATTGGGAAGAAATGAGGATACTGAGGGAATAGTCTTGAAGAGGATATTGGAAGCTGAAAGTATGAGCGCCCTCAGGCTAAAGACAGAAAGAACCAGAAACAAATCATAAATTCCAGAGATGACATCATTTCTTCATGGAGTCATGAATCAATAATTCTGAGTCTACTTTCTGATGATTCTAGTATTGATCATGGATATAAATACATGGTAGCTGATGAAAGCCAACCTTCTCAATGAGAAAAAAGTTACATATAAGCTAGTAGGAAGAGAGTTGATATGAACTCAGTGTTGTAAAATTAGAATTGGTGATACCAGGACCTGGAGAGATGACTTGGTGGTGAAGAACACTTGCTCTTGCAGAGGGCCTGGGTTCAGTTCCCATCACCCACATGGTGGTTGTCTTAGGGTTTTACTGCTGTGAGCAGACACTATGACCAAGGACAACATTTAATTGGGGCTGGCTTACAGGTTCAGAGGTTCAGTCCATTATCATCAAGGTAGGAACATGGTGACATCCAGACAGACATGGTACAGGCAGAGCTGAGAGTTCTACAACTTCATCTGAAGGCTGCTAGCAGAATACTGACTTCCAGGCAGCTAGACTGATGGTCTTAAAGCCCACACTCACAATCACACACCTACTCCAACAAGGCCATACCTCCTAATAGTGCCACTCCTTGGACCAAACATATACAAACCATCACAGTGGCTCAAGCTATTTGTGGTTCCAGTTCCAGAGGATCCAACTCCTTCTTCTGACTTCCAAGGGCACCAGGCATGCATGCGGTACACATAAATGCATTGTAGGCAAAACACCCATAAACATTTTTTTAAAGCTTTAAAAAAAGAATTGGAGATATCAGTATGAACTTGGGGTGGTAAAAAAAAATATGATAGATACATAGATATTTATATAGAGTGTAGATACACTACTGTGTGTGTGAGCTTTCCAGTATTATAACAAATATCTGAGATAATCAACTTAAGGTTAAAGGTTGATTTGGGTTTATGGTTGCACTTTCCACAGTTCACTAACCTATTGTCATCAGAGGCCTGTGGTAGCAGTTATATCATAATGGAAGTGGATGGCAGAGCAAAGCTTTTCACCTCATGGCAACCAAGAAACAAAAAAACAAACAAACAAAAAAAGAGATAAGGAGCCAAGGTGCTTGAGAGATGGCTTTGCACTTAAGAGCACTTGCTGCTTTTTCAGAGAAATCAGGTTCAATTCTAAGCACCCACATGGCAACTTATAACCAAATGTAACTCCATTTCTAGAGGATCTGAAGCCTTCTTTGGGCTTCCACGGGTACCTGCATGTACACGGTACACAGGCATACATGCAAGTAAAACACCCATACCTGACAAAAAAACAAGTTAAGAGAGAAAGAGTTTGTTTTGGTTTGAAAAGATACAGTCTAGCACAACAAGAAATCCTTCAAGGCAAGAACAATGCTTGGAAGTAGAGTGTGAGGCTGCTTGCTCACATCCGAATGCATTTGGAAACAAAGAAAACAGGAAGGGGGACTAAGACTGGGCACTCCAAGTTCCTTCCCTTAGGGATCCACTTCCTCAGCTAAGCCCCACCTCTGAAAGACTCCACAGCCTGCTAAAACAGCACCACCAATTTAGGATTGGGTGTTCAAACACTTGAGCCTGTGGGGGACATTTAATGTTTTAACTAGAATAGGATTCTAAAATAAATCAATAATTCCAGTAATGGAAGATAAGTAAACTCAAGATGAGCATAAAATAGAAGATTTTGTTCACTGAAAAAGTAAATAACCTGAAACAGAGAGAAAGGAAGCTCTTCCTCACAGTAGAAGACCAAATAATAAATGCAGAAAAAAGTGATGGAAGTAGAGAATTGCCATTTTGCAGCCATGAGAGTAGTGATTGGCTCAGACAAAAATAATCAACTAGTGAGAAAAACACTAAGCAGCTGCCACATCATGTTGTCACCAACAACGTATGAGGGCTTCAGTTTTGCTACATCCTCATCAACTTCCATTATTGTCTGTTTAATTTCCAGCCATCTTAGTTAGTGTGAAGTAGTGTCATTTTGCCTTCCCTTAACAAGTAATAGTCTTGAGCCTCTTTGTGACTCCTCAACCACTTGGATATCTTATTTGAAAATTTTTAATTAGTTTTAAATAGAAACTTTTTTCCAATTTAAAAAAGGGATTTATCTCTTTTTGTGGGTTTTCTTTTCATTTTCTTGGTAGTAACATTTGTAGCACGTTGAAACTACTTCCTAAACCAAGGCCAGACAGATTTACACCTACATTTAAATCTAAGAGTTTTGTAATTGTAAAGCTTACATTTGAGTCTTTATTTCACTTTGAGTTATTTTTTTTTTTGTAGGATGTGAGGCTCAATTTTATTTTGAAGTGAACTTAGGTCAGAATCAATGGTAACTCAATCACTGGACACATTAACTAGAATCCTAATCTTGTAAGCCATATTAAATCTAAATCCTCCAGTAGCAAATCCTGGTGGATTCACCATCTAAGGGGTCACTAGTAGCAACATCTTGTCCTCCTGCGGTCCCTATCCAAAAACTCATATCTCTTTCCTGTCTCTTCTCTCTCTCCTGTCTCTTCTCTTCCTGGTGGTACACATCTTTAATCCCAGCATTTGAGAGGCAGAGTGGACCAGTTTTCTGTGAGGCTACATAGCAAGTTCCAGACCAGTGAGAATCTGTCTAAAAAAAAAAGTTTGTTCATTAGGATTTTCTACATGTAACCTTTGAATAGAGATGGTTTCACTTCCTGTTTCCCAATCTGTCTGCCTTTTACTTTGTTTCCTTAGTTACTTGAACTGGATAAAGTCTCTAGTATGAGGTTGATTTGAAGTCGCATAATATAGACATCCTGTTTTGTTTTGTTTTGTTTTTTTATCTCAGATAGAGAGCATTCAGTCTTTTACTATTAAGTATGATATTAAACATGAGATTTTTTTAATAGATGATCTTTACTAACCTAAAGATGTTTCCTACCATTTTCTTTTAATTAAAAATTATATTTTAAGCTGGTAGTGGTGACACACGCCTTTAATCCCAGCACTTGGGAGGCAGAGGCAGGTGGATTTCTGAGTTCCAGGCCAGCCTGGTCTACAGAGTGAGTTCCAGGACAGGCAGGGCTACACAGAGAAACCCTGTCTCAAAAAAAAAAAATAAGATAATGTTTTATGGGAAAGTTTTTTTTAAAGATATTGTCTCCTATTAGTTAAGCACAGACAAAGCTCAAGTCTAAGTGGATCAAAGACCTCCACATAAAACCAGAGACACTGAAATTGATAGAGGAGAAAGTGGGGAAAAACCTCGAAGATATGGGCACAGGGAAAAAATTCCTCAACAGAACACCAATGGCTTGTGCTGTAAAATCAAGCATTGACAAATGGGACCTCATAAAATTGCAAAGCTTCTGTAAGGCAAAAGACACTGTCCACAAGACAAAAAGGCCACCAACAGATTGGGAAAGGATCTTTACCAATCCTAAATCTGATAGAGGACTAATATCCAATATATACAAAGAGTTCAAGAAACTGGACTCCAGAAACTCAAAAAACCCCATCAAAAAATGGGGTACAGAGCTAAATAAAGAATTCTCAACTGAAGAATATCGAATGGTTGAGAAACACCTGAAAAAATGTTCAACATCCTTAGCCATCAGGGAAATGCAAATCAAAACAACCCTGAGATTCCAATTAAAAATTCAGGTGACAGCAGATGCTGGCGAGGTTGTGGAGAAATAGGAACACTCCTCCATTGCTGGTGGGATTGCAAGCTTGTACAACCACTCTGGAAATCAGTCTGGCGGTTCCTCAGAAAATTGGACATAGTACTACCGGAGGACCCAACAATACCTCTTCTGGGCATATACCCAGAAGATCTTCCAACTGGTAATAAGGACACATGCTCCACTATGTTCATCGCAGCCTTATTTATAATAGCCAGAAGCTGGAAAGAACCCAGATGTCCCTCAATAGAGGAATGGATACAGAAACTGTGGTACATTTACACAATGTAGTACTACTCAGCTATTAAAAACAATGAATTTATGAAATTCTTGGGCAAATGGATGTATCTGGAGGATATCATCCTTAGTGAGGTAACCCAATCACAAAAGAAGTCACTAGATATGCACTCACTGATAAGCGGGTATTAGCCCAGAAACTTAGAATACCCAAGATACATTATGCAAAACAGAAGAAAACCAAGAAGGATGACCACTGGGTGGATACTTCATTCCTCCTTAGAATAAGGAACAAAATACTCATGAAAGGATATAGGTACAGAGTCAAAATTTAGAGCTAAGATGAAAGGATGGACTATCCAGAGACTACCCCATTCGGGAGTCCATCCCATCATCAGCCACCAAACCTAGATACTAATGCTCATGTCAGCAAGATTCTGCTGAAGGGACCCTGATATAGTGGCCTCTTGTGAGGCTATGCCAGTGCCTGGCAAACACAGAAGTGGATGCTCACAGCCAGCTATTGGGATGGAACACAGGGTCCCCAATGGAGGATCTAGAGAAAGTACCTGCTTGTGGACGTTGTACATCGTGGTGCGCACTAGGCTCCGCACCACGATGTACAACGTCCACAAGAAATGTAAATAAAGAAAATAATAAAAAAAAAGAAAGAAAAAAAAAGCACAGTACAGTTTATGGTGGTTTGGATTTTTCTATTTTTAAGTTTTATTGTATATACATGTATGTATGACTTAGTGTATATTTATGTACCATGTACATGCAGAAGCCTTCAGAGGTCTGAAGAGGTTCTGGATCCCCTGGAACTGGGGTTACAGATTGTTGCGATCTGCCATGTGGATGCTGGGAACTGAACCCATGTTCTCTACAAAACAACCGGTGCTCTTAACTGCTGAGCCATCTTTCCAGTACCTGTATATTTTTTAAAATCTATCCTTAAATATCTTTTAAACTGCTATACTTTTTTTGAGACAGGGTTCCTCCATGTAGCCATGATGGCCTTTTTACTATTTTGGGGTTCTTCTTTTTCCACCTTTCTCCATCCTTCCTCGCCCTTTCAATCCTCTAACACTACGTAAGAAAGGGGGGAAAGGATAGAGAGGAAAGGAAAGACATCACTGGATAAAGTCAGGGATAGGGGAAAGGTCAGTATTATTGTTAGACTAATTCCTGCTGATTAGGGGCAAGTTTAATCTTCCCAGTCAGACTATCTACTTTCTTCTTTTGCTTGCTTCTTTTGTACATGACTACTTAACAAGTTGCCACAAACACCAACCAACAACCCCACCCCTTGGGCCTCTAGCATTTATATACCCTCTGAAAATTTCCCAGAATTCCAAATGTCACACAATCACAGATAATATCTGCAGCTGGCAAAACCATGCCCCTACTAGAGCATGAGGCAAATTGTAATCAGCTGTGAAGCAACCCATATCCTCACACCTGGAATTAAAATGAAAACATATTCTTACAATATTTCTGTTTTTTTTAAGAAACTAAAATTCCAGAATTCTCACTACACCTGGCTGTCTTAGAACTCATTCAATAGAAGAGGCTGGTCTTGAATTCAAAGACCCACAGCCTCTGTCTCCTGGTATTAAAAGTGTGGACCATCACTGCCCAGCTTCTACTGAAGCCTTTCATTCATATCCTACTCTGTTCAGACATCTAATTACTTATATTGTTTGCTGAACATTATAATCACAAAATTGTAGTGTGTGTGTGTGTGTGTGTGTGTGTGTGTGTGTGTGTGTTTGTGTAAATAAATATCACTTCGGGACAAAAGTGATATTATCATTATCCAGAAGTGTATTTCTGGATACATTATCCATTTGTGGGCATTTGCAGGCTACAATAATCCCCACAAAAAGCATGTGGTTCTCACTTGGGAGTATAAACACTTCAGGGGCTGTCAGTCCACCCATGCCAAGCCTGCAAATGAGACATTCTCCTTGAGGCCTGGTACTTATAGAAGTCCTCAGTAGTTCTTCGTGTCTTTGAGAGTGGTTTGGGGGAGGTTTAACTGTGGAGGGAAGAATTACTCTGGATGCAGGGCCCAGTCCCATGGGTCTGGAGCCAGACTAAATAAAATGGGGAAAGCAGGTTAGGCAGCATCATTCATTTCTCCCTGCTTCCTATCTGTGTGAGCAGCTTGTCATGGCACCTAGCACTGTGCCTTTTTGCCATACTAGCCTGGATCTCTTTCTAAAACATGAGTGGAAACAAACCCTTCCTTAAGTAGTTTTTGTCAGATATTTTGTCTCAGCAACAAGAAAAGTAACCAATACAGGCTCTCTGATTTTGCAAGCCTTGGACTCTGCCATATGTCCCCATAGCCATGAGGCTACGAAAATAAAGGCCAAGGTCACCAGTGTCTGCAAATGTCCACAGGGAGAAGGTTAGATGTCTCTGGGTTCTAAGGACTAGGATTTCCTTCCTTTTTGCCTTCTCGTTGGGTTGAAAAAGTTGATTTCAAAATATTTTATTTCACATTTTACACATACATTTAAAAATCAGCTTCACTCTTGGGTTTCTCATTACATTAAGCGGAGATGAATCTCAATTTGTTCAGTCAGTGGCCTTATATTTTCTCTTCACAGATAGTTTTGCAAAAGTAAGGAGAGATTCTGTTGTCATGGCACACACCTTTAATCCCAGTGCCCCAGAGACAGAGGCAGGTGGATCTCAACTGGAGACCAGCCTGTCTGTGCATAGCACAATTCCCCAGATCACCGCCCCCCCATAGATCTCTGTGACTTAGAAGCCAGCCTGGTCTACAGAGTGAGTTCCAGGAAAGCCAGGGCTACAAAGTGAGATTCTGCCTCAAAACAAAATAAACAAACAAAAAAAATACAAAAAAAAAAACCCTAACGAGGCATTTACTAACTATATATGTCATTAAAAGCTGCCCTTGCTGGATAATAACAAAGAGACATGGGGACTTTTTATTTCTCCTGTGTCAGTTAGAGTTAGATTTAGATACATAGATGACAAAATAATGGTTTGGACCAAGATAGACATTTATATGTGTTGTGCATAATCCCTGGACTGTGGTTTTCATTCTTTTGGTCCAAGATGGCAACCAGAACTCTAGGTATTAATCAGAAAAGAGCTGAGGAAAGGGACTAAGGAAGGAGAAAAGTAAAGGATTAAGAACAGGACTATCTATTTTGAAGGAGTTTCCCAAAAGATATTACCCCAAGTTCTAGTAAAATCTCACGAGCCACATGGTCACAATTCAGCAGGAAAGGCAGCTCTAAAAACATTGTCTTATTGAGGTAGACAAAGGCCTCAAACAAGATCAAGGCTTTTAGGAAGATTGGGAGTTCAAGGTCATCCTTGGCAACATAGCAAATTCTAGGCCAGCCTTGAATACATTATTGTTTTTCTCAAAGAAAATTAACTTTCCAGTTGCTGAATAGGGAAAGAAAGCAACTTAAGATATTCCTTAAGCCGGGCAGTGGTGGCACATACCTGTAATCTCAGCACTTGGGAGGCAGAGGCAGGCGGATTTCTGAATTCGAGGCCAGCCTGGTCTACAGAGTGAGTTCCAGGATAGCCAAAGCTACACAGAGAAACCCTGTCTTGGAAAAGCAACGACAACAACAGATATTCCTTCATCAGTTTTCACATAAGGACTGAGTTCTGATTGTAACTGTATGCTAGAAAAGTGCCCACCTTAAAAAATGGGGTACAGAACTAAACAAAGAATTCTCAACTGAGGAATACCGAAGGGCTGAGAAACACCTGAAAAAATGTTCAACATCCTTATTCATCAGGGAAATGCAAATCAAAACAACCCTGAGATTTCATCTTACAACCGTCAGAATGGCTAAGATCAATAATTCAGGTGACAGCAGATGCTGGCGAGGATGTGGATAAAGAGGAACACTCCTCCATTGCTGGAGGGATTGCAAGCTTGTACAACCACTCTGGAAATCAGTCTGTTTTTCTTTAGAAAATTGGATATAGTACTACCAGAGGATCCAGCAATACCTCTTCTGGGCATATATCCAGAAGATGTCCCAACTGGTAGTAAGAGACATGCTCCACTATGTTCATAGCAGCCTTATTTATAATAGCCAGAAGCTGGAAAAAACCCAGATGTCCCTCAATAGAGGAATGGATACAGAAAATGTGGTACATTTACACAATGGAATACTACTCAGCTATTAAAAACAATGAATTTATGAAATTCTTGGCCAAATGGATATATCTGGAGGATATCATCCTTAGTGAGGTAACCCAATCACAAAAGAAGTCACTAGATATGCACTCACTGATAAGTGGATATTAGCCCAGAAACTTAGAATACCCAAGATACAATTTACAAAACACATGAAAACCAAAAAGCAGGAAGACCAACGGGTAGATACTTCATTCCTCCTCAGAATAGGGAACAAAATACCCATAAAAGGAGTTATAGAGACAAAGTTTGGAGCTAAGACAAAAGGATGGACTATCCAGAGACTACCCCATCCGGAGATCCATCCCATCATCAGCCACCAAACCCAGACACTATTGCACAGGCCAGAATGATTCTGCTGAAGGGACCCTGATATAGTGTCCTCTTGTGAGGCTATGCCAGTGCCTGGCAAACACAGAAGTGGATGCACACAGTCAGCTATTGGATGGAACGCATGGCCCCCAATGGAAAAGCTAGAGAAAGTACCCAAGGAGCTGAAGGGGTCTGCAACCCTATAGGTGAAACAACAATATGAACTAACCAGTACCCCCTGAGCTCATGTCTCTAGCTGCATATGTAGCAGAAGATGACCTAGTCAGCCATCACTGGGAAGAGAGGCCCCTTGGTCTTGCAAACTTTATATNCCCCATAGAGGGGAATCCCAGGGCCAAGAAGTGGGAATGGGTAGGTAGGGGAGCAGGGTGGGGGGAGGGTATAGGGGACATTCGGGATAGCATTTGAAATGTAAATGAAGAAAATATCTAATAAAATAATTAAAAGGAAAAAAAGTATCCACCAACAAAACGGAAATAAAAGAGTTCTAAGGAGCACAAGACTTGAGAAATGAGCACAGTTCTTGAACCTTCATTACCCATGCTGTACAGAAACTTACTGTTGCACAATTAGCAGGGTTATGCAGGCAGATCTTTGTCAGCAACCAGCCAGAAATACATAGTCAGAACCTATCTCAAAACACAACTTTACTACTGAGAGGTGAGCAATGCATGAGATTGGAAGACATAATAGAGAACTTGAAGAACATTACTCTTTTTGTAGGATAAGTACCAAGGTGTCTACACTGCCAGTATGAGGAAATCCTTTTCTTGGAATCTGTGTATTTAAACACGCCTTGTTGTCTTGTGTTTTTACTATAAAAGTCTTATAATTTTAAGAGGGGGTTACAGTAATCAGAATGCACTATATACATGCATGAAATGTTCAAAGAACTAATTGAGTAGAAATGATTTAAAGGTTTTATCTTTTTGTTGTTGGGGGGGTATTTTGCTCCACTTTTATTCCTGTCTCTAGTTATCTGCTTTTTTTCATAGTATTTTTAGGGAATTTTACATCATATACCCTGATCACACTCACTTCCCAGTCCTCCCAGGTCTGACCCCACCCTTGTGTCCTCCCCATCCCCTCCCCCCCAAAAAAGGAGGAAAAAAATAAGACCTGCTTTGCCTGTATGCTCACTAGAACATGATCAAACTCCTAATTGCCAGTCCCTAAAGAAAACCTATCCCTTCTTCATACCCCAGAGTAGCCATTAGTTGGGTAGAGCTATACTTCAGCATCCTTATCACAATTTTTAAGAGTTCTCTTCGATGGTGTGATGATTTGTATATGGTTGGCCCAGGGATTGGCAGTATTAGGAGGTGTGGCCTTATTGAAGTAGGTGTATCACTGTGAACATGGGCTTAAGACCCTAGTTCTAGCTGCCTGGAAGTCAGTATTCTACTAGAAGCCTTCAGATGAAAATGTAGAACTCTCAGCTCCTCCTGCTCCATGCATGCCTGAATGCTGCCATGTTTCTACCTTGATAATGGACTGAACCTCTGAACCTGTAAGCTAGTTTCAATTAAATGTTGTCCTTATAAGACTTGCCTTGGTCATGGTGTCTGTTCATAGAAGTACAACCCTAAGACAGAAGTTGGTACCAGAAGTGGGGTATTGCTGTGATAGGACTGACCATGCTTTTGTTTGGAAGAATGTGGATTTGGGGATTTCGAATTTGGAAAGCCATGGAATGCTTTAAATAGGGACTAGTGGGCTATCCTAGTAGGAATATGGAAGACTTTGTTACTAAGAGTGATTTGAATTGTGCAGACCTAGCCCAAGAGGTTTCAGTGGAGAATTTCAACATATGGCCTAGAAACTGTTTTTTTGTGGTATTTTGGTGAAGAATGTGGCTGCTTTTTGCCCTTGTCTGAAGAGTCTGCCTGAGGCTAAGGTGAAGAGACTCAGATTAATTGCATTGACAAAGGAAGTGCAGAAACACCCATCATAGACTTTGTTCTCTGATTAAGTCTCAGGAAGAACATTTTAAACAAGCATAGCAATCTGAGAAAGGAAAAAATATAAAATATATGGTTCAAGTATTAAAGGGGTACCAGAAAGTGAAATGGAACTGAATCCTGTATTCAAGGAGATAACATGCCTCTTTGCTGCTCTACAGTCCTTAAGATGCTGAGGAAATAAACTGGAGTGGCCTGTTTAAAGATGAGAAACCACACAAAGGAAACTATGGCTCTGTCCTGTGGCCCACCAATAACCACACAGGAGAGAGGCCACCACTGGCCAAAGTTATATGAGAGCTGATGTGGACCATAACTTCCCTGCCAACACAAAGGACTGTGAACTACAGAAAATAGTTTGTCTAAGCCAGTCCAGCTTTAGTGGTGTGTGTTGCATGACAAAGACTCAGAAACTAATCATTACGCTGTTACGGATTGCTGTTTGTATTTTCTGCTCCCCTAAGAGGGGTGTCCTGACTAGGAGTAGATCACATACTCAGGGGAGGTCCAGTGAAATCTTAACTGGTCAGATAAGGCTAGAGCCTGTGAGTGGGCAGTGGAAGGAAAGGTAGAGCTAAAAGTTTTGGAAAAGGGAAAGAAGGAGGATGGAGGGAGAAGATGGAGAAAGAGGTAGAAGATGGAGCAGCCCCACGTGGCCTGGAGCAGCAAGTAGCTAGGGATTTCATAGCTGGGCATTAGTAGTGTAGGGTATATTTGCCCAACTTAGGCGTGCAGCTTGTATTTGTGTTAATTGAGTTGTGTGTTCTTTGCATGGGCACATTGGGGTTGGAGATTCACTGATATAAGTCTGGCTGATAAAAAAAAAAAAAAGGAGATAACAAATTACAGGAGTGGGACTTTGGGGCAAGATCCTATCCAGCTAAGTTTAGATCCAGGCATGGTGGTACACACCATTAATCCCAGAAGACTTGCATAGAGATCTCTAAATTCAAGGTCAATCTACAGAGCAAGATCCAGGACAACCAAGCTTAGGTAGTGAAGGAGTTAGAAAATAGAAAGCTAGTGATAATGTAATAGAAAAAGGGGGCCATCTTCCAGATCCTGCAAGCAGAAGAACTCAGCAGCTGGTTATAACTCAGAACTCTGGCTTTACAGTCAAGAGAAGAAGGAGAGTACTGGGACAATTGATGCTGGTTAGCTGGACCTAAGAAATTAGTGGTGATTAAGAAGAGACCAGCATCACTGAGATGAAATCTTCTGGGAAGTGTTTTCTGAGAGCAAGCACAAAGAAGCTATATTCCAGAGATAACTAATGTTGTACCTCGTGCTGCAGCTGTACTTGGTAATATGTACAAGTCAACCAGGTGGTACTGGTTTTGAAGACATGAAGGAGTCATGAATGTCAGCTGAGGCTTGGCACTATTAGAAGCCATGGAAGGCCATTGGTGAAGATGCGGCCTTAGTTGCAGTTGATGTCCCAGGACTGAAGGGGTCAAGCAATGGATTTGAGCCTTTTCACTATGAAGAGAGCCTATGAGAGGCTATTGGTGAAGCTTAGTTGCAGTGGAAGACCACAAAGTATTGGAGATGCCAGTACCATGGGATGATCACTAAGAATAGGAGCAGCAGTGGAGTGGATCAACCTGAGTTTAGAGTGCTACAGAGGGCAGAGCTGGAGAAGTGATACCAGCCCTTTGGAGGATCCCAGAAGATCATGTGTGGATCCCAGACATTGAAACAAGAAGCTGTAACATTGAAGTTGCCTTGGAGACCCCAAGATGTTTGAGATGCCAGAGCCGTGAGCTATCTGCTGAGGAAAGCTGCTAACAGGGAGTGGAACCAGCCCAGGAGAAAGAAGTTTGTTGCAGTCAACAAAGATGAAAGAGGAGTTGGAGATCTGAAGACCTCCTTGAAATCAGACATGGAGATCAGAGTTTTAGAGTTTGCCAATCTGATTTCCTGTCTTGCTTTAGGGATTACAGTTAAGAGATTGACAGAATCTCAGAAGAGACTTTGAACTTTTGACTTTTAACATTGTTGTTGGGATGGCTATAGACTATGGGGGCTTTGGAAGTTGAACTAAATATATTTTTATTGTTATGGGTAGGTATGACCCCCATAGACTCATATATAGGAATAGGTGTGTCTCTGTGGGTGTGTGCATAAGACCCTCACCCTAGCTGCTTGGAAGTCAGTCTTCAACTAGCAACCTTCAGATACAAATGTTAAACTTCCAGCTCTGCCTGCACCAAGCCTGTCTGGATGCTGCCACGTTCCTGCTTTGATGTTACTGAACTGAACCTCTGAACCTGTAAGCCAGCCCCAATTAAATGTTATCCTTTATAAGACTTGCCTTCATCATGGTGTCTGTTCACAGCAGTAACACCCCAACTAAGACAGATGGTTTCCTGTCTAGGCTGTTACTTTTGGAAGGTGTCTGCAGTCATTGATGACATTGCAAAGTAACTTTCTTTCCCTTTATAGTCAGTGGTCTTCCTTGCCCTTTACAGTCATGGATCATGGACTTCCACATGGTTTGTTGTGATAACATGGATTACAAACATCCACATGGTCTCTGGTGCCAGCACATACCATAGACCTCAACATGGTCTGCAGTGGCAGTACACCATAACATCAACAAGAGCCTTCTGCTGCAGCATGGGCCACAGACACCATCATAGCCCTCTGTGGCAGCACAGGTTAAGGACATCAACATGGCCTCTGGGGCAACACAGATCAAGGACATCAATATGCTCCCTGGACATCAACATGGCTTCAGGTGGCAATATAGACCACATATATCTGCATGACCTGCAGTGGTAACATAGGCTATGGATACCAACACTGTCCTGAGCTGCAGTAGGACCACAGACCCAGACATGGCCCTTACTGAAACCATGACTATGGACATCAACATGGTCCCAAGTGGCAACATGGGCCATCCGTAAAAATATGGCCCCTGGCAGTAGCATGGCCCACAGGCATCAACATAGCTTCAGGCAGCAATGTGGACATCCAGAATAGCCCTTGATGATAACATGAGTCATGGACATCAACATGACCCTCAGCCACAGCAGGACCATGGACCTAAACATTGCCCTCTTCAGTAGCATGGATAAAGGTTTTATCTTAAGGTAGATAGTACACAATAAATATTAAATATATGGACAGTCTTCTTTAAATGGGCATGAATTTATTTTGGTTTCAATATAGTATTAATTGTATCATGTACAATCGTGACAAATTTCTTTTTGTCATAGTCATCATTTGAGATTTCCCCCTTGTTCTTGATTCACCTTGGCTGAACAAAATGTCAAGCAAGCAAAGGCAACCTTCATCATTTATGCTTTCTTAATATGGAGATTTTCCTTCATTCATTATCCCTTCTCTATCTTTTTTGGTTACAGTATCATTAACACTGCAATAGTCAAAATGTCTTCTCCTGAACCACTGTGGTTAGTATAAACTGAATTTATAAAATTATTTTAGGTAACACTTTTTTTTTTTTTTTTGGTTTTTCGAGACAGGGTTTCTCTGTATAGCCCTGGCTGTCCTGGAACTCACTTGGTAGACCAGGCTGGCCTTGAACTCAGAAATCCGCCTGCCTCTGCCTCCCGAGTGCTGGGATTAAAGGCCTGCGCCACCAGGCCCGGCAGGTAACACTTTTAAAAGGAAAGAGGCTACAGAGATGGCTTGATAGGAAAATGTTTGCTGTAAAAGTATGAGTGCCTGAGTTCAGATATCCAGGATCCAAGTCAAAAGGTGCACTTAAGAGCCTATAAGCATTGAAATGGGGAGAGACAAGTGGTTTGGCTCTCAGCATCCAGAAGCTGGTTTATAACCATCTGTAACTCTAGTCTCAGGGAATCTGAAGGCCTCTTTGGGCCTCCAGGCACATATACAGTACAAAGACATATAGGCAAAACACCACACACACACACACACTTAAAAAATTACTTAAAAGTCTTTTTACAATTATTCATTTGTAGGAGAGGACACATACCACACTGCATATGTGGAAGTCAAAGGACAACTTATAAGAGTTTTTACCGTCTACCATGTAGGTTCTAGGGAATCAAACTCGAGTCATCAGGCTTGGCAGCAAGTACCTTTAACTGCTAAAGTGCACAGATCTTTTAAATGGTTTTATGGTACTAGATAGATATGAAATTTAGAGCTTCATGCATACTGAGCATGCCTTCTACCTACTGAGCTTGTTCTAGATTTTTAAGAAGAGAAGGGGCGGGAGGAAATGGCTCTGTTGATAAAGTGCTCACCATACAAGAATGGAAGACCTGAGTGTAAATCCCCAGCACTCATTTCAAAAGTCAGGCATGGATAAAATAACTGTTTATAATGGAGACCTAGAAGCTGGAGAGGTTGCTCAGCAGTTAAGAGCACTGTCTACTCTTCCAGAGGACCTGATTCGATTCTCATCACCCACATGGCAACAAGCATCTGTCTATAACTTCAGTTCCAAGGGATTTGATGTCCTTTTCTTTTTTTTTGGGGGGGGGGGGTGAGACAGGGTTTCTCTGTGTAGCCCTGGCTGTCCTGAAACTCACTCTGTAGACCAGGCTGGCCTCGAACTCAGAAATCTGCCTGCCTCTGCCTCCCGAGTGCTGGGATTGAAGGCGTGCGCCACCACTGCCCGGCTTGATGTCCTGTTCTGATGCCTTCTTCTGGTTTCATAGATACTGCATGTAAATAATACACAAACATGCATAAAGGCAAAATACTCATACACAACAAACAGACAAACAAATAAAATGAAGATCAGCAAAATGGCTTGGTAGGTAAAGGCACTTGTTCCCACATTGATGACTTGAGTTCAATACCTAGGATTTATATGGTAAACAGAGAAAAAACAATTCCTACAAGTTTTCCTATAGTCTCCATATGAATATCATGACATGTGACCCCACAAAAAGAATAAAAATTAATTAAAACATTTAAAGTCGGAAGCCGGGCATGGTGGTGCACACCTTTAATCCCAGCACTAGGGAGGCAAAAGCAGATGTGGTCCCATATTTATAATCCCAACACTTGGGAGGGTAGAGATGGGAGGATCCCTGGGGCTCATTGTTCAACTAGCCTAGCCAAATCATGGAGCTCAAGTTCAATGAGAAACCCTGTCTCAAAGAGTAAGGTAAAAGGTGGTAGAGGAAGGCATCCAACATTGTCCTCTGGCCTCCACAAACATGCACATATACTCATTCACATATGCGCACTTGTGCATGTAAAATCACATATACACGGCATACACTGTATCAATCACTCCGTATAATAAAAGTGAAAGAAATGTATTATTATATCTTGTCTGAATGAACCAGCTACAATAAGAGTCTCTGAGACAATTAGCAGAAGTGTGCATTGGGTAATATTAAAGAATTATTTTGGATATTGCATGCCAATATTTATTTGTTTGTTTTTCAAAACAGGGTTTCTCTGTGTAGTCCTGACTGTCCTGGAATTCACTATGTAAATCAGGCTGGCCTCAAACTCACAGAGATCTGCTTGCCTCTGCCGTCTGAGTTTAAAGGCATGCGCAGACTGTCTGATCACTTTTTAACAATTAGATACACCAGCTTTCAACACATGAACCTCTGAATGGCCACTTTAGATTCCAGCCATAACATTGACATTGTATTGATGTTAGTTTCACAATTGTGACAAATGCACCATGGTAGTGTCAGAGGTTAATAATGAGGGAGACAAGATGAGGGCCTATGGGAGCTCATTGTGCTATCTTTGTGGCTTCTCTATCAAACTAAAATTGTTTTGCATCTAACATTCATTATTTTAAAATATTTCAGGGAAAGAGTCGAGAATAAATAGAAAGGTCGGGTAAATCAGGACAATTAAAAATGATACTTAGTGGTGGTGGCACATGCCTTGAATTCCAGCATTTGGGAGGCAGAGGCAGGAAGATCTTTGAGTTCAAGGCCAGCCTGATCTACAGAACAAGTTCCAAGACAGTCAGGGCAATCTCAAAAAACAAAACCCCAAACAAACAAAGCCCAACAACATCAAACAATAAGACATTTTACCAAATAGCTCTGTAAGTAAAAAATATGTGCATAAAATGACACTCAGTATCATTAACCATTAGGGAAATGTAAATCAAAACCATAATGAAGAATCATGTCAAACCTCTCAGAATGGCTAACACAAAAACAGTGACAGTAGCAAAAGTGGGACAAGATGAATAACACTTAGTCTTCCATCTACTGCTAGTAGGCATGGAAAATGGACAGCCACTCTGAGAAAGATTGGCAAGAAGTTTCTTATTAAAACAGACATGACATTGCTAGGTGGGATTTGACTCAGTGTCAGAGAGTTCAGCTAGTATGCATAGAACTCTGGGTTGTGTCCCCAGCACTACATGCCTAAAAGAAAACAGACAATTATGAAGAAATAGTCCAAAGCCTTTGGAGTGCTGAATAGTTAAACACTTTGATTGCTGTGTTGGTTTAATGAATATATGCAAATTATGAAATTGCATAGAACACACTCGAGAAAGTGCCTGAATGACAAGAGACTCTTGGAGTGATTCCCCAAGGGTTCTAATACTGTGTTGCCAGATGCTCAGGAGAGGAGTCACCAGTGTTCTCAATGTTCCTCCAATGAGTTCAGACCTGGAATCTGAGAACTCAGGAGACAGGTGGGAAGATCACTGCACATTCCAGGCCAGCATAGTGAGTTCCAGAACTACATAGTGAGACTCTGCTTCAAAAATGCAAAACAAAATGGAAGAACAACAACAAAATGTTTTGAAAAATATTCTACAGAGAAGAGCACATTTATGAAAAATGTGAGCAAATCATTGAAAAGTGTTGACTCTACCTGATTGATCTATGGGCCTTCATTAACTATTCTTCACTTTTGTTTATGTTTGACCTTTTCCATGATAAACTGTTTTATTAAGAGTCACGGCTAAATAGATGCCTGTTGAATAAGTGAAGGATTAATGAATAACCGTAGTCCAAACCTGTCCTTCTATAGATAATGAAAGGATCTAGAGGGGAGGTACTACTCAAGGTCACACAGAATACTCAAGGTTCCTGATTGTCACTGTAGATCTTCTAAAATGTAGATCTTAAATTTTACACATGTGGTACTTTTTTTGAAAAAAATTGACTGTTAACTGAAGGGTTCTAAAATAGGGGAAGAGTAGGCCTCCCCAGGAGAAGAAGAGAGAGGCCCAAAATGTTAGCTGTACTCTGGGTAGGGGCAGATGGGTTACTTGGGGGCAGGTCAGAGGCTGTACTGTTAGAGATTTACTCCGGGTGAAATCACTAGAGCGCCTGGTGTGTTTGAGTGTCTTAAGAACATTTCCACACCCGGAGGGAAGTGTAGGGTTGGTAAGTGCGTGGGAAGCTAAGCAAACAGCAGCCCAAAGGCCAATGATTAACTCCTGCGAAAACAAAATGCTGTTCAGGGAGAGAAAGCGCCTGGTCTACATGGCTCGACTGTGAATGGCATTTACTGGGCTGTATAATTTTCAAGAAAGGGAGAGCAAAACTTTTTTCATGAAGAACAACCTTGTGGGGAGTACACCCTACCTTTCAGTGGGGCCACTGTGAGCAAAAGCTCAGGCCCAGACTGAGGGGTAACCACAAGGAGGTCCTGTTGGAACATATGGCTGGGCACACTAGATTTACCTGCTTTCTCCCTCAGAAAAGGCACCAGCACCCCTATCTCTAGCTCACACACCTTTTAAATTGGCTTTCCAGTGCTTGGCCCTTCAGTCATCCTGAGAAACATCTCAGACCTCAGACAACAACCTGCAGATGTTTCTAGCCACAAACACACCCTAGCCACTCTGAGATGGGGACTCTTGCTCAGCCTTTGCTGTCAGAGGCTAAGTGACAGAGAAAGGATATTTGGCTCCTTAGACAATGTGGACAAAGCTGCAAGTTTTGTGCCTATGGTGACCCAGCAAAGAGAAGGGGGAGATCTTCACTGTGGGGCCCAGTTTCTTCATAATTCAACTAGAATCAGCCACTAATCAACAGCCCACAAAGCTTTTCTAAGAATTGCAGTTCCTACACTGTGTGTGTGAGACACACAGTGGTAGAAGCAGTAGCCTCTAAAAGATATGTTCATGTCCTGGAGTCTGTGAGTATGGCCAGATTAAGACAAAGGGGCTGGAGCCATGGCTCAGGGGTTAAGAGTACTGCCTGCTTTTCTAAAGGTCCCAGTTCCATTCTTAGCACCCACATGGTAACTCATAACCAGCTAAAACTCTAGTTATAGAGGGTCCAACACCCTCTTCTGGCATCCTCGAGTACTAGGCACACATGTGATATGCAGACATATCTATAGGCAGAGCATCTATGCAGACTTTTTTAAAGGTGGTAACCAGGCACAGTGGCACACACCCTAATCCCAAGACTCAAGAGGCAGAAGCAGGTAGATCTCTGCAGGTTTAAGACTAGCCTGGTGTGCAAAGGAAGTTCCAGGTCAGCCAGGGTTACACAGTGAGACCCTGGCTCAAAATAGGAGGAAAGTCTTTGCAAGTGTGATTAAATGAAAGGCATTAAAGTAATATCCTCCAGTTGGGCTTAAATCCAATGACAGGCATCCTCATGAGAAAAAAGTCCACATGAAGAAGGACTCAGAAATTGTGGTGGTTGGGGCCACAAGCCAAAGGTTGCCTAGACCCTTCCAGAAGCTGACAGAGAAAGGAAAATTTCCCCTCTAATACCTGAAAAGGTAGTATAGCCTTATATATACCTCAACTTCAGACCTGTGGCCTTCATCCCAGAGGGGACCATATTGTGACTGCTGTCCAAGGACACCTGTCTAGTGGGAAAGACAGAAAGAGTGGGAACAGCACTGGTATACTACATGTCATGGAATGTGGGTCATTAACCACAGTCAACTCCATCCAGTGGTTGCTAGCCAAGCAGCACAGGTCCCTACAGAACTGATCCATCCTTCAGGACCTCCCAAATTAAAGAACAACCCCTCCAGACATCCCTTGGTGGGGGCATCTGGTACCTCATATATTATTTCACATAGGCCTTCTTCAGTCACTATAGCCAAGCCAGGCTACAGAGAGAGGGTCTGGGAACACAGCCAGGGTTTGCCCTTCATTTTCCACCAGTCTACTCACAGGCTAATTCTCCCGACAGACTTCAGAAAGAATCATCTCCACAGACTGACCCCACTGCCTCACTGCTTTCTCAATAGTTTCCCATTGCCTGGCTCATCCCACACACTATGACCTTCACTTATTTACTTCTCTGCTGTGATCCTCCTCCAGGGTTGGTTCAGCTTAAGCTCACTGATCCCTGACTTTGACTAGGAGAGACAAAGGTACCAATAGCCTGCCTCCATCCTTGGAGTTGTCCATGATATATAAATACAGAAGGATGGCCCCATAGGAGAAATGAGAAGATGGGAAGACCATGGCTAAGCCAAGGTGCTGTTGAATGAAGGGCTTCCATATACCATAGAGAGTGACATCTAGCCAGATCTTCAAATCAATCCCTTGAGAGTTGAGTAGCCAGGGAAAAGCCAGAAATTCTAGTCCCTGGGATGGCCTCCAGGTGTGCCAGCAGTGCCATCTAGGGCCTGTTGGATGCCAAGTGAAGAGGAAGTTGGCAAGTCAGGAACCTGCCACTCAGAGGGGTTTATAGGCTGTTTGGGCCCAGCTGTACATGGACTCTAGATAGCTTGCCTTTTGCAGCAGTGCCTGGTTCCTATACTTAAATGTTATACTGTGGCAACAGACCCTTGATTTCACTAATTTCTATTACAGCACCTGGTGTAACACCAAGCATATGAGAGACCTATGCATTTGCAGCTGAATGAGAGAGTAAGCACCTGAAAAAGCCTATACTCACTGTAAAAGCAGCGTCAACCCCAGTAGTGCAGCATTGTCACAGAGGTCTGCTGTGCCTCAGTCCCCTTTAGTGGTAGCCTAAGGGACATGGCTGATAGCATATGGGAACAAAGGATCACCCACTCAAAACCAAGCATCCTGAAGCTTGAGTTTCCCTAAGGTTAGACACCATGGGCCTCTATGGAGCACAGGACTGTCCTCTAATAATCCTCCCTGTACATGGAGGATAGATACAAAGACTAAGGTTGCCATTGAACAGCTGGGAAAGGAGAAATGGAAGGGCAGGGGTGAGGTCACCGTCTCCTCCTGGTGGCCCTTGGTGCAGATTGCTACCCAACTTGTCTGCTGTTCCCCAGATCAATTCTTCACTTTCCAAGGCTGGCCTCAGAAGGCTGGAAAACATTGCAGTGCAGAGAACCAGTGCTGTCCTGGGCTACTTATAGGAGCCACATGGGCTGGAGCACATCAGAGAGTGATGGGTCCTGTGTTTCTTCTTGTTCCACTTGAGTTTTGGGGACACAGGCATTCTCACACATGTACCTACTTGAAAAAGGAGATACTGGAAGGAGAAGTTCCAATGTTGAGGATAGAATCATGGAGCATGACATTCATAAGGTCTCCTCCTCCACCCTGTCCTGACAGCTCAGAGTGCTCATGTCCCAGCATTGCCTCCCAACCCTGGCTTCTAGGAACTGAGCTGTGTCTTTCCTTATAAAGCTGACCAGGGTCTTCTGTCTTAAGGTGGCCTTGAGACCAGGTGGAGCTCAGGGCAAGGAGCCCTCTGCAAGCCTGTGATCCTAGGATAAGGCTGTCATATGTCCCAGTCTTGGGGGAAAAGCTAGGACCCCCAGCCAAGATGCTTCTGGCAGTGAAGAGTGGAGACTGAAGGGGAGCAAAGACAAGCACAGCTTCGGAGCCCCTTTCCTGGAACAGGCTTGGGGGACTTCAGGGCCCTCAGCTGTGGGTTTCAATGAAAAGATTTCTGCTCGCTGGGGCTGTTGGACAGGAATATCTAGGTCTGTGTCCCAGAGTAATGTACACCCCCTGATTCCCAGTGTCTGTGAATGTGGCCACACACAAGCGACAGATCTCTGAGGATGTTGTCCCATGAAAGATGGAGAGATGAGATCACCCTGATCATCCAGGTGGCCCCAAGTCCAGTGACAGAGGTCCAGAGGCACACGGAAGGGAAAGGCAAGGTGATAGGGGTATGTGGCCACATCCAAGGGACAGCTGGAACTGCTAGGAGAGGTGGGAAGGGTCCTCCCTCAGCCCCTCTGGAGGGGTGCGCACTGACTTTAGACTCTAGCACTCTAGAGCTGTGGGAGTCAGGTTCCTTCCAGGCTATGGCCACCCCAAGATACTCATCCCTGAGGTGATCAGAGGAACTTAAAGTGTTTTAAGGACAATTCGATCTGGAGGACGGTGCGCTTTATGCCCACACTATTAGGGTCACTGAACTGACATGGAGACCACCTTGGCAATGCCTCTCCCTTTGGCTTTGGCCATTCTGAGGAGCCTGGGCAGCCATTCTGGTTTATTCTATTACACGTGAGTCAGCCTCTATTCCAGAGAGCATAATTAAGCTACAGCTCTTGAAACTTGTGTGAGTTGGTTCTCTACTTCTAGGTATATTCCAGGCACCAAACTCAGGTCATCAGGCTTGTCAGAAAGCATTTTAGCTTGCTGACCCATCTTGCTGGAAGAGGCTCTTTTTGCCCACATCATCAAGTCACAAAACTGATATGGGAGCCACCCTGTCAAGACCCCTTCTTCCTTTTGGCCTTGGCCATTCCAGAGCCTGGGACATTTTTGACACAGGTAATATTCACCTCCGTAGCCAGAGACGGAACCATTCCATTAACAAATCCAGATCCTTACCTTCATGTCTCTGTACCTCTTTCCTCCAGAGCTAGAGGTAGGCCCACTCACTGAGGTCAGCACTGAGTAAATGTTGACAGGAGATACCTGCAATGGCCGTGCAGGGTCCCAGACAGTGCTTGTCCCAGGCATTTGCTTTCACATTAAGGTTTAGGGCACAGGCAAGAGGAAACAAGGTCAAGTGATAGCCAAAAGAAATGGAATGTGTGAACACAGTATGAAGCTTCTACAAATGGAGGAGTTTCAAGGGGTGGGAGAGAGGCCCATGCAACTGGGGCTGCCAGGATGGAAATCTTGCCTCCTGAGCCTGAGATACTATTCCCTATGTCTGAGCACTCTACCCAGTCTAGCTTCCAGCCAGGCCCAGATACAGAAGCCCAACTTCACAGGGATGGAAATTCTCCTGGGTGGCTTATGTAGGGATCCTCTGTACTATCCTGCTCAAATGTACCTCATTTTTGGTATCCCTAGGGGACTATAAACCTTCATCACCCAAAGGCACACACCCAGCCCCTGATGCCTTATTCCCCTGCCCTTGCTCATGTCACATGTGATTCCAGGTATAAACTTCTTTGTGTAGTTCAACTGTTTCTTATCTGCACATTTCTCTATAGCACACACAGGCTTCCCATCCCTTTCAGCATGCTTCTAGGCTGCTGGCTACTGTGAAGGATAGCAGGCTCTGTCCCTTTCTCTTCTAGCAGCCTCAAAAGAGGATGAATGAGGATTAACACACAGAGAGAGGGGGGAGGGGGGAGGGAGATCACATACGTACACACCATACACATGCATGCTTATATACAGTCACACACAAATATGCACACACCTGGCACTCCACACACGTGTATACTGATCCATACCACTGAAACATTGGCTCCTACCTTCCACATTGTGTGAAAATCATTGATTCCAATGTATACCGGAATATCAGCTGTCTACATAACCAGGTCTTGTAAGGGGACAATTCCAGGGAGTGTATGGCCTACTCAGACTGTCCTCCTATTGTTGCTCAAGGAAGTGTCTAGTCCCAGTACCAGCATGGTAAACAACAAGCACCTAATCCTGGAGAGACTTGATGTCCAAGGTAAGGGGGATAGAACTCTTGGAGGGGGAATCAGAGAGGAAGGCAACATTTGGAATGTAAATAAATGAAACAATTTTAAAATAAAAAAATAAACAAGCACTGGGTACGTGTGGCTTGGCTATGAATAGTATAGGTCTCTTTCCCTTCCTCTACCAGAGTCAGGCCTTCTGGGTCCTGCCCTATCTCAACTACACTCCCACACTTACCACTTGGAGGCCAGCCTGCAAAGAGAAGGGTGGGGATGGAGGGAGGGACAATGAAAGAGGATGCCACCAAGAACTGTTATGGCTATCTTTCACTCAGCCCAGGTCCAGAGCTTTGTATGTGTGATTGTGTGGGCAGTATGTGAGTGTGCTCATGTGCACAAGTGGCAGATGCAGGCAGACAAGGTAGCATATGTAAGTACACAGTCTGAATGCAGGAGAGGCTGTGACTGCATTATGGTAGGCAAGAGAACATCTGTGCCTGGAAGTACAAGGTCTGTGTCTGTCTGTCCATCCACATATGTTCTCACGTGAACAAGCCAGGGAGTAAGCATACTGTGTCCCAGGGACTCCAGGAGCTGAGCTGGGATTTGGGAAGTATCTTCAGACCTTGAACAAAAAAGGGCCTCTCTGCTGACTCCTCCCCACACACTTGCACAATACACAGAAGACCTGTGGCACAGTGCACTCCAGCCATGCATATATGCCGGATGTTTGCTATCTGCGCAGAAACATTCTGAAACCTCCATACTCTTACTAGGCATGGTCTTTCTGCCTGATATGACTTTCTTCCCTGAGGCAGTTAGTTAACTCCTGCTTCAACAGGAAACCAGGTGGACCACCTTCTGGGGCACTTTTCTTGGCCTGGTGGGACGAAGTTGTAAGCTACTTGTTGAAATTGGTCATCATCTTCCTGTGTCCTCTTACTACACAGAAACTACATTCAGACCTGGACTGATAGAAAAGTTGTAACTGAAGCAGCTTTTTTGTTTTGTTTTGTTTTTTCAACCAGGGTTTCTCTGTATAGCCCTGGCTGTTAAGGAACTCACTCTCACTCTGTAGACCAGGCTGGCCTCAAATTCAGAAATCTTCCTGGGTCTGCCTCCTGAATGCTAGGATTAAAGGTATGTACCACCACAGCCCAGTTTATGCCCAGCTTTTTAAATGGGTTCTGAGACTTAAACTTAAAAATGTGAAACAGCCAGGCGTGGTGGCGCACGCCTTTAATCCCAGCACTTGGGAGGCAGAGGCAGGTGGATTTCTGAGTTCGAGGCCAGCCTGGTCTACAAAGTGA
>NC_034613.1:62232265-62253484 GCF_900095145.1 Mus pahari
GGGAGGGAGGGAGGGAGGGAGGGAATTGTGTGGGAGTGATGACGGGGAAGGGAAGGGGGTGAAGGGTCAGATGTAGGGAGAGCAGGGGAGAGAGAGAACAGAAATCAGCAGTGGGCAGGGTGGGGGGTAGGGAATCTCTAGGATGTGCCAGAGACCCTGGATGAAGTGGGGTGAGGGAGAGGTCCCAGGGTGGCTACAGGGGTGACTCTAGCTGAGACACCTGGCAGTGAGGGACATAGATGCTGAGGTGGCCACCTCCTGTAGCCAGGCAGGACTCCCAGTGGAGAGATAAAGAGATGAAGACAGCAACTCACGCATAAAACCTTTGACCCATAATGTGTCCTGCCTACAAGATGTTCAGGGACAAAGATGAGGCAGACTTTATTATTATTATTATTACTATTATTATTATTAGGTTTGGTTTTTTGAGACAGGGTTTCTCTGTGTAGCCCTGGCTGTCCTGGAACTCCGTCTGCAGACCAGGCTGGCCTTGAACTCAGAGTTTCTTTTGTCTCTGCCTCCCATATGCTGCTGAGATTAAAGGCATGTGCCACCACTGCCCAGTTCAACAAGCTTTTTAAAAACTGAAATCACATAGAGTGTATTCTCCAATCACAACACAAAATAGAAATCAATAACATAAAAATATGTATATACCATGAATCTAAACACACTTCTAAATAATTTACTGTTCAGGCAGTGGATGTGTCTCAATAGAGTGCTTGCCAGCATACACAAGACCCGGGGTTTGATCCCAGGGATCATAAATAAACAATCCATGCATCAAGAGTGTGGGGACTATTCTTGTTTGTCAATTTGACTACATCTGGGATTAAGTAAAACCCAAGCATCTGAGTTTTTTTTTCTTTTATAATTCAATCATTTGAAATGGGAAGACTCATCTTTAATCTGGGCCACACCTTCTACTGAGTATAAAGCAGCTTATATAAAGAACATGGAAGAAGGAAGCTTGCTCTCTTTGACTGATTGCCCTCCCTCTGGCTGGCAGGTCCATTCCTTCACTGGCATTAGAACTTACTTCTATGGGATTCTGGCATATTCTAATGACCAGTGGAGACATCAAGTCTCATGGACTGAACAATTACTGGATTCTTGGACCTTCTGTTGGTAGACAGCCATTGCTGGACTAGCAGGACCACAGGCTGTAAGCCATTTTAATAAATCCTTTGTGTGTGTGTGTGTGTGTGTGTGTGTGTGTGTGTGTGTGTGTATTATATAGATAAGCTCATTCTATAAGTTCTGTCTCTCCAGAGAACCCTGACTAATACAAAGAGAAAGTCAGAAGGAAAAACTTTTGTTTTAGAAGAAAAAATTGAATACACTGAAATGAATGAAAAGAGAGAGACCATGAAAGTTGAGTGGTTTCAATATGCTGTACCCCAAGTAACACAGGTGTAGAGTTGATCTGGGAGGAGTTCGAGAGTTGAGTAAATATGATTAAAATACACTGTATAAAAATTTCAAGGAATTAATAATATTTTTTTTAAATTAGGGGGCCAGCAAGATGTATTAGCAGGCAAAGGTTGCTGCCAAGCCTGATGACTTGGGTTTGATTTCTGGAACCCACAAGATGGAAGGAGAAAGCTGAGTCCCAAAAGTTATCATTTGACTTATACACTCGTGGAATATACACCCTTATGCACATACATACATACAAATTTTTTTAATTCCAGGATAAAAATCTGAATATATTGGGAATTGGGAATCTTCAGGTGTTTAGAGCTCTTAAATTTCTCCAGCTGTACAATAAGTCTCAAGAGTTGAACTCAGTTCTGGGAATATCTCGGTCTGATTAAATAATCCTGGTTAAATCACTCAAAAGTCCTGAGTCCCAGTGTTTTCACCATAAAAACATTAAGATCATCTACTTCATATAGATATCTTAGAATTAAGTGATATTATATATGAGAAAACATTTTTGAAATGGTTTTCTAGAGCAATGGTAGCAAAATACCACCCACAAGGAGCCTTAAAACAACAGACATTTATTTATTTTTCCCCTAGTCCAAAGGACAGGAGTCCTAGACATGGGTATTGACAGGACCTTCTGCCCCTGAAGACTCATGGGATGATGTGTTTTTGGCCTTGGCTTGGATTCCACTGGTTGGTCGGTGACCTTTGGTCTGCTTTGTCTTGTAGATCTTTGCCTTCATCTTCACATCTTCCTGTGTTTGAGTCCAAATTCCCTTCTTTTGTAAGATGGGTCTTAATGGATTAGGAGCCCACTGCCTTTCTGTCTGACTTCATCCTGCTGACTTTATCTGCAAAGAGCTGATTTCCAAATAAAGTCACATTCCCAGGTACTGGACGTCAGGACTTCAGTATATGAAAAACAACCCATGATAAGCTCTCTATGATTGTTACACTAGAGAATTTGGGTCTCTCAATGTTATTGTTCCCACCTATGGTCAGTTTAACCTCCTTGCCCACTTCCCCTTACATGCTTGTCACTGTTCACTCCCAGCTTCCTGCTGCTCTGTCCCAGGCTTTGTTTCTGGCATTTTCCTTCCCAAAATGCACCCCAAGTGTTCTGACAGATCCCTTCCATTTTCTCTACCTAGCCCCAACTTCCTTTTCCCACAGCCTCAGTGTTCTCAACCGGCAACCTCTTTGCCAGTATGCCTTAGTGGGACAGGAAGTATATTGTTGTCCCTGGGAAGACCTGTGCCTATACAACAGACATGTGTGGTCATGCTGTCATTCTCTGGCTATAGGTCTCATGTTCTTTAGTAAAACACAGCAAGCCCAGAACACTAGACAGGACAACCACTCACTATGGTTTCCTTAGTAACAGAACAGAGGTCTCAGGCTAACTGGTCATGGAACCTGTGACAGAGGTTTCTCAGGGACCACCAATGTAATAATAATACAGCAGCTTGTCCTCCTCCTACAGTATCTAGGGGTTGGCCAGCTGAAGAGGGAAGGCGAGGCCTGTGGCCAGCAAAGCCTTGACAAGCACACACTTGCCTCTCAAGACAGCCCTAGCCATCTGAAGTGCCCTGAGGTCCCGAAGAGATACCAGGCACCAGCTGAAGGGATAGAAGGTGAAAACACTGGGGATGAGGAAGCTAAGGCAGCCTGAATTGACTGAATATTTTCTGAGAGGGAAAGGGGTAAAAGCAAAGACTGGAGTTCTGCTGCTGAGCCTAGCAATGTTAATAACAGGTGAGGAACAATGGGAAAGGAGGGGGGGGGGGGGGGGGGGGGGAGCCTGGACTCGGAGAACCAAAGAGGCTGGAGCCTCTGAGACTGCCAGGCAGTGCCTTCAGGCTCTGGGGCATACCAGGGAACAGGAGACAGAGATTTGAAGACAACTATCAGGGCCTACCCCAGAGACTAGGAATCCTCGCCTAGAGGCAGAATGAGACCACAAGAGTTAATAAGGCAACAAAGTGCCTATTGACTGCATGGGCAGAATTGGTAGCCTCAGGCAAATGACAGCAGATACTGAAGCCAGCTGCCCGGGGACTGGGACTGTGCTGGAATTACTATTTATGGATGGAGGTCTCCTAGAGGTGGGCTCCATTCTTGGGGCCCTCCATATTGTGGCAGCCTAGTTCAGGCCTAGTCATAGAGTACAGTTTTCTGAGGTCCACTTTCTTTTCCAGGAATGGTGGTAGGATACAAAGCAACAGCTTGTGGTCCCAGATCCCAGGCCCTGCCTGAAATTAGCTGTTCACTGCCCTGTACAGCTACACACCGCCTATGTGTCCTATAAGGCAGGAGTCTCAAGCTTCCAACTCTTTTCATTCCTGGGCTCTACCCACCTTGTTAGAACACGTCCAGGAGCCAGACTACTAGAGATACTAGAGACAGACAGAGATGGCCCTTTCCCAAGGTTGGTACAGCTGGAGTTTAAAAAAGAAGTGAACCATTTCCTGGAAGACAGGTAGACTGTGTGAGAGTAGACAGAGTAGATAGGAGGGATGAGGTGGAAAAATCTGTTTTCTACATGCTGTTGATGTGAATTTGAAAGTCAGGAAGAGGAATTACTAAGCTAAACAGTGGCCTCACAAAACATGAGTCCACCTGGAGCCTCAGAATGTGACCTTATGTAGAATAAGGCAAAGGGACACTAAGCATCCCAGTATATTCTGGAAACTGCAAATAAAAAGCTGGGGCTGGAATGTGGGCAGGGAGGAAGTGGGAGAGGGGAGGCCAGAGGGGCACAAGGGCCAGGTCACGTAGGACCTGCAAACTGGACTTTGTTCTCAAGGCCACAAGGGACCATTAAGGGGCCCAAAAGGGAGGAGTAGCTTAGTATCTGTCTTAAGACAATCCCTCTGGCTTTGGGATGGGAATGGGGGTTGGGAAGAAGCTAGGCTGAAGACAGAACAGTATAGGCCAGGAGGCACAGGACTTGACAGGGCCAAGGGGATATATGTATAAAATTTCAAAATCTGTATGTGGAGGTCATATACAGAGACATTAGAAGGCATGGAAAAAGAGACTGGGGCAACTGGCCAGGAGGAGGGAAAGCAAGCCAAAAGCCTGGTCAGCTGGGGGAAGAGACACTGTAGCTGAGTATCAATGCAGCTGAAGAGGGCCTGACCACAGAGCTAGGTTGTGGCCATCTTGGCAGGTTGGAGAATGGGTGGCCCTGGGTACAGTGGCTGGAAAACAATTCCATCCAGGCCCCAAAACTTCTGGGAACCAGTGTGAGGCAGCATTCAGAAGACTTGGTGAGGGAGGAAAGATGGTATGTGTGTATGGCAATGGGAAGATAGCAGGGTGGTGGGGCCAAAGTAGGGGGCCTGTGCTGGTTGGTGGACTGAAGGGCACGGATGAAGAGACTGACCTAGGACAAGCAAATGGCTCCTGTGAGTCTAAACACCAGGTGGCCAGAAGGCAAACTGTTGCAATGCTCTGTGATATCCAGACCTCCCCACTCCCTCTCCCTCCTGCCCATCCCTTATCAGAGTCATCTACCCTGGGGAAGGATGGGGAGGGAGGGAAGCAGAAGCCCAATCACTAGGAGGAGCAAATCTGGCAGCCAAAGGTATGGAAGAGTACCTCCACCACCCTGCAGTCTGACCACAGGGGAGGAGTCTCAGACAGAAAGGTAACTAATGCTGCCTGGCCTGGACTCTGGGGAGATGCACGCAGGAAAATGTTTAGTACCCACAGGAGTACCTTGAAAACCAGAAGTTAAAATAGGGCTACTTGGTAAGCATAGATAGATGGCAAGACAGATCCTGAGATGCTTGGCAGGAAAGATTTTGAGAGCCAAAGACAGTGAACAGAATTCAGGTGAAGACAATGCTGGTGATCAGTTAACAGGTAGAAACTAGGTGTGCAGAAAATGGAAGATGAAGCACATATCAGTAAGGGCTGGGGCAGGGAGACAAACTTCTCTAAGACAGAAAGCATATTCTAAATATAAACCTCCTTGCTCTGAAGGCAGGCTTTGGAGGCTACTCTTGTGGCCTTCAGAGCCTTTATCAGACAGCCTAGCAGCAGATATAGCTGTCACTGGGAAACAGTATGTGACAGATATGCCTCTGAGACATGGAAATTTGAGATATGTTCTGAGTGACTGAAAGAAAGCCACCCAGAGTGTAACTGGGCCCAGTGTCTCTGATACAGAGACCTTAGGATATGGATCAGTATGTGGACATTGGTCAATGGTGTGGGCAGAGAGGTATCCTTGATAGTGTGAGCATGGAAAACAGGCCCTGCTCCATGATACTACTGAACAAGGGTGATGTCACAAATATGGAAGACATGATTTCTCAACACTACTCCTCCTATAAACATGACTCAACGACCACTTACCAACAGAAGGGACAGGTAATGCCAATCTAAGCTCTGAAGTCACAACATCCAGAGGCCAAGCAAGGGGTTTCCAGAAAGTGGCCAGACTCTCACTGGAACTTGATCCTGTGACTAGCTTTGGTGGGCTCTTTGAGGCTCTGGCCAGGAATGTGACATGAAAGAGACATTCAGAATGTGATTGTGAAAATTCAGGTACAGTAGCGATACTTTCACATTCCTCTCCAGCAGTTCCACTAACTTGGAGTGTGGCATAGAATTGGGACTGAAAACAAAAAGGGTGCCTTAACAGTTACAATTTGATCTTAGTCAAAGAACTGCTGCATCTTAGAGTGGCAGAGCTGGCCCAGACATGGGTGACACTGCCCGGCTGAAATTTTCATCTCAAAGTGTCTAATACTGCTGTAAAACATACCTGGAGATTACAGGATCTTGTTTCCCTTCCCAAATATACAGACCAAGAAACCAAATCTCAGAGATGGGAGACTTGATTGCTGGAAGCCAAGCTGCTACTTTCCCTCTTCTGCAGGGGTAGTGACTCAGGGGAATTCTGCTGCAGACACAAGCCAACACTCCAACAGTCCAGCAGTCCAGCAGCCAGGCCTCTCTTGGCTGCTCCCTATCCATGAAACTGCTGGCATCCCAGCTTGCCTGGTCTCACTGGATTCTGCTCCTCATGAGCAAAGAAGCCAGCCCTTGGCAGTGCCTGACCAAAGACTGGTTCTCAGCATCTCCCTGGGATAGAACTTCTTGAGCTCACACATGACTCCCCTGGGAACCCTGGAAAGAACAGGCTTTTCTGAGTCCTTCCCCCCCCCCAAAGCTAGAATTGAGTCCTGGAACCAGCTGCTATCCTGTGCAAGTGTTTAACTGTGGCTCTAGACTTCTGACTCAGTTAACTTGAGGCTAGTATAGCTTCACCACATTACTGGGCACCCCTTTCCAACCACTGCCTCGGTTGACCTAGCTGTAACATGGGAAATGCCTCCCTTGACTTCCACAATACTGATATGAGGATAAAATAAAGTCCTAGATGAGAATGCTTGGGACCTGTGATGCGAAACAAAGTAAATGGGACCTAGTGCCAACATCCTCCCCACAGGCTCCCAGGCCTTCCCCCAATGTCTTAGCTCCACCCTTTCCAGGCACTGGAGCTCATATGTTATTCCTATTAGACACATTGAGAATGAAGGAAAACAGTGACAGGGTACCTGGAGTAGGGGATTTGCAGCACTGTCAGTCATACCTTTACACCCACTCCATTGTGGGGACTGGAGGTAACCAAGCCATATGTCCTTTCCCTCTTGGGCCCCTTCATTCTGCTAGAAGCAAGGATGCCAGTGTAGACTGTTGTGCAATGTCTGCCCAAACCAAATGCAGACCACTGTCAAATCTCCCTATATACTCTGGCCCAAGCTCGGGTTACAGGGATAAGGGGCACATGGGACCACAGGGCACATCATCAATCAAGTAGAAGTTGAAGAGGACAAGGGCTTGCAGGTAGGAAGAAGGTGGGTGGGGTGTAGGAGGAAGAGGGCGATGCTGGACAGGCCTGGGTCCCTCCCTGATCCTTCCCAGTGCTCCGCTGGCGACAGAGCCTCTCCAGGGCGGAGAAGACCGTCACAGGAGGGGAGGAGGCGGCCACAGCGAGGCGGAGGTGGAGGCGGGATTTGGAGTTTCCCTCCGCAGCTGCAGTAGCCACCAGCAGCCCCTGAGCTCCAGGCGAGGCCGCCGAGGCTGCCGCCTGGAGCTCTGGTGGCGTTTGCCAGTGACAGCAGCGCTTCTTACTGCCTGAGCTACGGAAACTTCCTGGTCACGACGCACAGAGTCAGGGATCAAGCTGAGGCTAGCAGAGGTGAGCAGAGCATGCGGAGCCCTGCCCCCCCATCCCTCCTTGCTGCCTACCCCCAAGTATGTTCCTCCACCGTGGACCCCCATAGTCCTGCCAGCCACATCCCAAAGGCCCCGGGGCATTCTGGGGAACAAGAATCTACATGACCCTTTTGGTCCTATGACTACACACCCCTGCCACCCTGCCCGTGCATCTTCCATGTCCCCTGCCATTTCCACCAGCCTCGCAGTCATGGACACACAGGTTTCTGTACTGTACATATCAGCAGCTCCCTACCCCACCACTCACCACAATTCCTAACTCACCAACATCATCCCATACTCTGCCACGCCCCAGTACACACCCAGGTGCTGACACAGTGCCAACACATCCCAGGATGTCTGCACTAGCATACTGCTCTCCCCTCCCCCCTCTCTCTTTCTTTCATACACACACACACACACACACACACACACACACACACACACACTGCCCCTACCATCACAAACTTCCCAAATGCCCATTACAGAACTCACCCCGACAGTACAGAAACACTGTAATCCACCCACTATAACACAAATGCATACCCCAGCGGCTGACACTCCCCAGTCCCCAGAATCCCCCAGCATCCCCAACACCCCAACATACAGAAACACCTGCTGGATTACTAGGTCCTTAGCATCCCGCTCTGCCCCCATAGCAACTAGCCCTCAACATCCCCTCCATGTCTCTGAGTCCCTCCCACCCCCCACCCCTAACACCTGGCACATGGGCTCTAAAGGCTGCAGCATTTGGTGGCATCCCCGCGAGGCAGTGGCTCACTAGCTTGGGACACCAGGTGCCTCCCTAAAAGGCCTTGAGATTCCCCAGAAACTGATTTGACCTAAGAAATAAAGAAGGCACTTGAGGCTCAAGGTACAGTACTTAGATGTGGAGGCAAGGGGCCGTGGGTGTGGAAGAAGAGAGACACAGAGAGAGAGAGAGAGAGAGAGAGAGAGAGAGAGAGAGAGAGAGAGATTGAAATGGAGATCTAGCTGGGACCAAAGGGGTCCAGCGTATAGTGGGCTGTTTCTGTAACAGTCAACATATGCCGGGCGTGGTGGCACACACCTTTAATCCCAGCACTTGGGAGGCAGAGGCAGGCGGATTTCTGAGTTCGAGGCCAGTCTGGTCTACAGAGTGAGTTCCAGGACAGCCAGGACTACACAGAGAAACCCTGTCTTGAAAAAAAAAAAGAGTCAACATACACTATTTGTATCCCAACCTGTGTGTATGCTTTAAGAAGTGCTATGTGTGCACGTGTGCTTGTGAATGTCTGGGAGGAGTGTGTGCTAAGTGGAAGGAAAAAGCAGGAGCAGCACCCTCCTGGTCTCCTCCGGGCAACAATTAGTTTCATTCATTCATGCCTTCTTTGTTAATGAGCATTTCTTCTGCAAGCACCCAGTCCCTCATTGGGGGTCTCAGGTCAGCTTGGGACTGGGCACACACCCGTTCCTGCCTTGGAGGAACTCCCAGTCCCACGAGGAGCTCTACTAGGAAAATCATAAGGCCATTCTCAGCGGAAAGTGGGTTTTGTGGAAAAGATACTGGATTTGGTAGAAACGTCTCTGGGAGTTGCGCTCCAGGCCATGTGACAACTGAAATCCTGCCACTGAGCCGGGCGGGAATCGTGCATTTTGCTGCGAGCAGTGCAGTTCGGGTATCTGGGGGACCTGAGAGCGCCCACAGCACGCAGTGGGCGGGGGGGGGGAGGGGTCGTTGGCCTGGCCAGTGGGAAGCCCTGGGGCCCCCAGCGGGGGCAACAGTGGGCTCAGTGCCCACCCTGCGGCGAGTGGTGAGTGCTTCGCCTGACTCCACCCGCCAAAGGGGGACGGGAAGGGCCCCACGTGCAGCGGCTTTCCCCAAATCCTGTCCGCCTGAGAATCCAGAAGTGGGAGAGGGGCGGGGCCAGCGCTCCAGCAGAGGCTGCGGGGAGTGTGTGTGTGGGGGTGTTAGTGGAGGCAGGTGAGGTGGGGGCTTGGCTGCACGGAGCCCTGCAGTGCGGGTGTTGGTAACAGGTTCCCATTTGTCCTGTTTGCTGGCACTGCAGCGCAGGCGATGGGCACTGAGCACTGACTTTGGAGACTGAGCATCAGTCATCCTCTCCTATCTTATGCTAGGATTGGGGCCTTGCTTGCCAGCAGGCGCCTGGGACTAGGTGTAGGGAAAGTATTTTTCAGGTGTGGACAGGAATGGAGCTGGTTGTTGATGCCTAGGCTTCCCTTTCCTTCATGGGGATGTGCCTCTCTCCCATGCTCATCCCCAGGGCAGTTCCTATCACTTCCTCTAGAAAGCCTACTCCGGAGAGCACACCTAGATTTCTGGGAATACCAATATTTCCCTCTTGTTGGAGATTCTCCCTCCAAGTACACAACCTCCAGGATTGGGAGGGTAAGATACTGTCTCTTCAGCTGTCTGCATCCATGGCCTCATGCCACAACTAACCTGTCCACAACATAATCAAGCCCCAGTCAGCTCTTGCCAACACTTAGCGTTTTTCATTTTGAGAACATTCTACTAATGTAGTGCCTGGGAAGTATTTCCCTATTTTTTTTTTTAATTGGCTTTCCTTCCATGCCTGAGCTTCAACCTTTCCCCATATATTCTTACCCCATCACATTCCTTCCTTTGGGTAGAGTATGCAGTCCTTGAGTTCCTTACCCATTTATCTACAGGGTCTTAACCCTTTGATTATTTTGTGCGAGCTTTATCTTATCTGTTGTGTGTTTTCCTTTAACACTGTTATTTGCTTTTCTTGGGCTTTTAGCAGAGAAAGGACACATGGCCAGATGAGGCTTTTTTAGAAGCTTCCCCTGCCTCTCCTTTCATTGTCAGCACTTATCACCCCGATATCTGGTCCAGTGCCTTTGCTTATTGTTAGTCTGTCCTGCTGGACTAGAACACCCAGGCAAGGAGCCCTTGTGTGTCTTTCCTGTTCATCACCTGCCCGGTGGGCTGGTTGGAGGCCACCAGCCTTTGCAGACTGAATAGTGCTCTGGAATGAGGCAAGGTGGAGACAAGCTGAAGTTTCAGAAAATGGGACAGTGACTTGTATAGTCATGGCCACTAGAAAAGCCAGAAGGAGCATGGGGATGGGGACATATTGCAATAAAACGACTTCCCTCCACGTGGATCCATCCAGGGGGTTATGGAAAAGAGGCTTTGGGGAGGCGCCTGTCTTCACCTGATAAGAGCACAGTGTCTCAGTTTAGAGTTGGGTGCTCAGAATTCTTGCGTACCTTTAGCTAGGTCTGTACAAATGAAGCCCAGATGGAAATAGCATACCCAGGAGCTGCCTTGGGCCTTCAGTTTTTTAGTGGCATCTCACAGTAGAATACATTAGAAGGCTCTGATTAGCCCATTATACAGATGGGGGCCATCTAGTTCCAGATAGTTCAGCATTATTGAGTTGTTTGAGACAGTTTCTGGTTCTGGGGCTCTGGGCTTTTGTCCCCACCCCTCTTCCTGCTTTCAGGGACCAGACTGGCGCCAAGCAGGGGCAACTGCAACATGTCCCCTGCTGGGCCCCCGACCTGCCCTTGGCCTCTGCCCCGACCCTGTCCCGCCTGGGTGGAAGCCCTAGCTCAGCCTGCGGCTTGCAACTCCCACCAGGCTATTCCTTAGCACTGGTTGGCTCTCCTGCCCCCTGAGCCCGCCCCACCGCCCCGCCCCGTCCCGCCTCTGAGCTGCTACTTAGTCGGTCCGAAGGCAGAGCCTTCCAAGGTGGAATCTGGATCCGGCTGCCAGGAAGCGGCCAGCGCACGAGTGGCGCGAGGCTTGGCTTCCACGTGCGAGCCTGCTCCACCACCCCGCCCTCTCCGAGCGCCCGAGCCTGGGGACTCCGTCTCCATGAACGATACCTACGCCCTGCCGTGGCACTAGCTGTGGCCAGGACGTCCGGGTTCAGTCGCCTGCCTCTGGATCTCGCTCCAGGTCTCTCCTTTTGTTCTCTCCTGGGGTGGGGAGGAGTGGGACCGAGTCAGCTCTTACGGGACTCGCCGAGGCCCTTAACCTCGGTGACCCTCTTGTTCTCTGGGTCTTCCCGGCTTTAGAGGAGAGCCGGGCCTTGAACCCAAATTCTCCACACATCCAAAATTGAACTTGAGGAGTGATGGAGATCAGAGCAAATGAGAAAGTCAGAAAAGGGGTGTGGAGGGAAATGGTTTTAGTCCTCCTAACACTTCAGAAACACTTCATTCAAGAGACCGGTAGACGCCCAGCTATCTTCTGAGGTATGTCTCACGAAAACTCCATGTAAGCGGGGCAGGGAGCAGCGCCCAAGTGGCGGCAGCCTCGGGTCTTTTTCCAGGGGCGCCTTCCTTGGTGTTCTCACTGTGGGTGGAGCGCGAGGAGAGAAGCAAGCGGTAGAGGAATGTCCCTGCGGGCACACTGAGAGCCTGCCCTCAGGACAGGGGTTGACTTCCCGCCTCAGTAGCCTGATCCACGCTGCAGGAGTAGAGACAAACTTGCCCTCACTCCGCGCCTTGCCTCTCTCCACAGCACCCACTGCCCGACGTGCAGGACACTGCGCGACCATGGAGAGTCTGAGTCGGTCATGCCTGTGGCTGCGTCAGGAGCTATCCTCCCCGCGCCCACAGCTTCTGCTGCTGGACTGCCGCAGCCGGGAGCTGTATGAGTCGGCGCGCATCTGCGGGGCGCTGAGCGTGGCCCTGCCCTCGCTGATGCTGCGCCGCCTGCGGAGGGGGAGCATGTCGGTGCGGTCGCTCTTGCCTGGGCCACCACTGCAGCCTCCCCCACCGGCCCCTGTGCTCCTGTACGACCAGGGTAGTAGTGGCCGTGGCCAATGCCATCGTGAAGCAGCAGAGGCTGAAGCAAAGGCCGAAGCTAAGGCTGAAGTGGAGGCCAAAGCGGAGGCTAAAGCGGAGGCTGAAGAGTGGGATGCTGACTCGGTGCTGGGCGTCCTGCTCCAGAAGCTGCGGGAAGAAGGCTACCCAGCATACTACCTACAGGGTAAGTGAGAGTCAGTGATCTGAGAGAGAGCACACTGGAGAGGCCTCAGGTCAGGAGAAAAGGTCCCTCTTTCCAAGGGGATTTCATAATTATCTTTCAGCAAACTCAATATTATTTTGTCTAAAATGTAGGATAAGCGCCTCCCTCCTGATAACCTGCCCAACAGCTTTTGGGGGGGCAGAGCTGACCATGACCTTGGGCAAGTCCTTCATCCCTCCAAGCCCATTTATAAGTCTGGATAATGGGGAGAATTGACCTGAAACAACCTGGTTCACAGGATAATGCCCCAAGACTAAGGGCTGCATTGAGCACTTACCATCCAAAGAAACAGTCACAAATGCTGAGTGATGGTGGGTAGCACATGTGTGTTCCTGTTTAAACAAATCTGCTGGCTTATGTGTTCCCTTTGGCAATATCTGCAACCCCCACCCCAGAGAGCTGTGTAGTGTTAGTTCCCTAGCCCCAGCTAGGGATACTCGGCTGCCCAGAGGCTATATTAAATAGTAAGACCTCGCCCTTCTTTCCTGACAGGTGGCTTCAGCAAGTTCCAGGCGGAGTGTCCTCACCTTTGTGAAACCAGCTTCAGTGGTCGTGCTGGCTCAGGCCTGGGCTCAATGTCTAGCCCAGTGCCTGTGGTGGGGCTAGGTGGCCTGTGCTTGAGCTCTGATTTCTCTGATGCAGAATCTGAGGCTGATCGTGACACCTTGAGCTGTGGCCTAGATTCTGAGAGCACCACATCCCCTCCAGCTGGGCTGCTACCACCCTTCCCAGTCCAGATCCTGCCCAATCTCTACCTAGGAAGTGCTCGAGATTCAGCCAATTTGGAGAGCCTGGCCAAGCTTGGCATCCGCTATATCCTCAATGTCACCCCCAACCTTCCTAACCTCTTTGAGAAGAATGGTGACTTCCACTACAAGCAGATCCCCATCTCTGACCATTGGAGCCAGAATCTGTCCCAGTTCTTTCCGGAGGCCATTGCATTCATTGGTAAGTCCTCCCTACTTGTTCCCCTGCCCCTCCCCCCTCCACTTTCTCCACCCACCAGACTGATTCTTGGCCTCTTGGCCTCCTCACTCCATTCCCAGAGCCCACATGACACTTGGGGAGGTGGGGGTGGAGCTCAGGTCAACTACCAGTGAGATCTTCCAGATATGGTCTAGGTAGGGTAGGGAGACAGTGATCATGACCCCAGAAATTCGTTTAGCTTTGGTCTCACTCATGGTGACCCTTGGGGGGTGTTCTTTTCTGTCCTGTTTTACCTAGATGAGGCCTTGTCGCAGAACTGTGGGGTGCTCGTCCACTGTCTGGCAGGGGTCAGCCGCTCTGTCACTGTCACCGTGGCCTACCTCATGCAGAAGCTTCACCTCTCACTCAACGATGCCTACGACTTGGTCAAGCGGAAGAAGTCTAACATCTCACCTAACTTCAACTTTATGGGGCAGCTGCTAGACTTTGAACGAAGCCTGCGCCTGAGGGGGAAGCGCGCCGGAGGGCGGGGCAGTGGGGGACCAGAGTCCACTGTCTCAGACCCACCTTCCTTCTTTACTACCCCTACCAGCGATGGGGTCTTTGAGCTGGACCCCACATAAAGCTGCATGGAGCTGATGGGCTGGTCCCTACTTATGACCCCTAGTATTAGCAGGGATGGGATGCAGCCATAAGCAGGGAGAGGGGAACGGGAAAGGGGGGAGGGAAAGCTCAATACCTCATATGGGAATGGTGGAGCAAGGCAGGAACAGAGTAGAAACCTGCCCCACCCACTCAAGGCCAGCCCCAGATTCTATTACACGTGCCTATGGGTGGGCCCGGGGCTTCGGGCCCGACCCTCACCGCTCTAGAGCGGGACCATGCTCCAGAACCTGCCTCTTCTGTGACTGTTACTTTATTTTTTCAGGGTGGGAGTGGGGCTTCCTATCCAAGAGACCATTCCAGATTTCTGCCTGGGCCCTTCTTGCTGTTTCATCTTCAGGAAGAGTGTATCATTCTTTGCCACAGGAACCTGCTCTTGGTTCCATACCTGTCTCCAAATGTCCACCTGTGGGAGCAGACAACTTTGACTCATATAGACTCCTTCTCTCACTAGGACTTAGACTTCTTGGAGCTGTGAGGTGTGAACCCAGAGACACAATGGCTGCTCTCCGAATCCACAGAGACAGCCTCTCTGGGTGGCTTTTTGCTGGGCAGTGTCACATGGGAGGGCATGGGCCTGGGAGCCAATGGGCGAGATCCCAGCCACACATCTGGTGCCCTGACTGTTTCTTTCTTCCTCCCCCAGATGTCTTGACAGGATCACTGAGACTCTTTGTGACTGAGGGTAGTCAAACTGCCACCAGAGGAGATGGGGTCTCAGAGTTAGAGCTGAGGGGGAGGGAGGGAAAGATGAAGGCCTCAATTTTGCTACTGTGAGTCTCACACAGCCACTGTTGGTATGGGGGGCAGGGAAGGGACCAAGCTGCAGACACACATGGTCATTCATTGCAGTCCACACCCCGTTGTAGACAGTGTGTGTATGTGTGTGTGTGTGTTCACACACACACTAGCCCACTCACATACTCATCCTGGAGCTAGCAATACCTGTGGCAGCAGGACCATCTTGTCTTTGAACCTGGAAAAGGTTGTGCTTCTTTGTTTTTGTAATCCACATCATAATCACATTCTTTCATTGTTACTCTTGAATAAACAGTTTATTTAAGGTACTGAACAGAGAGGTTGTTGCTTCTTGGACTCCTTTGGGAAGGGAGGGAAAGGAAAGGGAAGCCTGCCCTTCACCAATCCATCGTTCCCCATCTATGTACACTGCCTATTGGCTACCAGGTTTCTCACAACCCATTTGAACTATTCTAGCACACACTTCAGAGAGCTGGGTACAGCAATGAGCCATACATGAAGAAGCTGCATGTTTGCAGCTGCATTTCCAGAGGGGAATGTGATACAATGTGTGGCCAGTACCACAGAGTAGGGAACCAAATACTCCAAATTTAGTCATGAAGTTGCAAGTGACCTCCAAGCTGTGAGTCAAAGTTGGTGGCCTGCATGCTTTGCTGTGGGTGCCCAGGACTTGAGGGAATGGACATGGGCTATGCATATCATATAATGTGGAATCAAGGCTATAAAAGCCTGGGCAAAGGTAGGAGGAGGCCTAAGGCCCAGTGTTCACTGGCCCATCAGAAATGTTAGGTACATCACTGGCTCATCTAATTTTCAGGTAAGGCTCCACTCAACACTGCCAGTGCCTTCTCCATGCTACAGCTGGAAAGTCTAGCAAGCTGCATTTTCAAAGCTTAGAGATAAAGCAGAAGGGAAGCAGCAGAGAGTGGGCAGAGAGCCCGTATAGAGGAGAATGTAATGGAGACTTGGTTGTTTTAGTCAGGTTTCCAGATAGCACAAGAAATATATGAGGCAATATGCTTGTAGAGAGAGAAGATTGATTTTTGGCTCTCATTTCAGTGTTCTAGGCCATGCCTGGTTGGCTCCTTCACTCTGGGCCTGTGACAAGGCAACACCAAATGGAGGGACTGTGTAATGAAACACAATTGGATGCTTCATTACCAAGAGGGAAAAGAGAGAAAGAAAAGGGGGCTGGAATCCCCAAAAACCTTTCAAGACTAAAAGACATCTCCCCTCCCACTGGGCTCCACTTCCCAGTATATATACCACTTGAGGGACTAAGTCCTCAAATCCTTAAACATGGATTTTTGAGAGACATTCAAGATCCCAACTGCAGCAATGGACTTAGGAACCTTGTTCCTAAGAACAAGATGTTCAGGTAGCACTCCTTATCCAAAAGCCCTGAAGTGTGGGTCAAATTTAAAATCCTGTGGCCAAATGCCTGAGCTGATAAGAAAATAAGAGAAAGGCTCTGAGACAAAAGAGAAAAAAAGCCCCCAGTGAGCTCAAAACTGCCTGGGGGCACAGCCTGCGACCAGGAGCCTCTACAGGAATGAAGCCTCCCATACCTGTTAGTATATAAAACTATGAGATTATTTTTATTTCTCTCCCCTCTCTCTGGCATGGTAAAATGCAACCCTAACTGTCTTCGAATTTACTTAATCCACTGTGAGGCTGAGGATACCTTTGAATTTCTGATTCTCTTGCCTCTGCCTCTCAAGTGCCAGAATGACATGAAAGTGCTACCACCATAGCAGTCAAAATGCTGCTCTAAGTCACTAAATTTATGGTAATTCGTGACAGCAGCAAATGTAGTAGATGACCTTGAAAAATACACCTACAGAAACAAATGAGTATGCATACTTATCTTGAACTTAGATTTGGGTCAAAGTTGAATGAAAAAAATAGCACTCCCTAATTGCCAGGAGAAAGGAATCACTGTAAGTCTCCTGTAGTGTAATACTGAAGTGGCAGGGAGAGGCCATGTTTTATAGTGGTCTGTCTTGGGGAGCCTAGGCCTCTGGCCTGTGCTTCTCAGATTCTGTCTCCCCAAAGGTGAGGCAGGATGACAGGATGACCACAGAGGATTCCCTTCCCCCATCCACACACCCCTGCCACAAAAGCTTTGATAAAGCCCAGCAGTGGCAGCTTTTTTTTTTTTTGAGGGCAGGGCTTGTTAAAAGAATGCCTAGGTTCTCTTCCCCACCCCCCCCCACCCTGCCAGAAGCATGAGCTTGTTCTTTATTGGAGCCCTACTTAGCTTATAAAGAAAAAGTTCCCAAGAACATACAAAACTGCAAGTTTTAATTGTCTGATCTTTCTACTTTCCGAAATTCAGCAGTTTCTGTGGAGCACATCTTCAATTGTCCTGGGTGAAGCATGAGTTCCTTGGGCTCCTATGTGTGCCTGCCCCACTCCAACCTGATGCAGGTGGTTGATGGATTTGGAAGAGTGCTTCATTTTCAGCTGCTTTGCCTTTGTATAGCATGGTGTTAACTTCTCAAATCCTTCTGCAATGGACCACACACTAGTTTTCTAAAGCAACCTCTAGAAAGAATATAGAGTACACTAATTCCAGACTAGGAGAAGAAAACATGAATGATGAAGGAAAACCCTTTATTAATGCAGAACTCAAGAGTGAAATAAAGAAATAGAAACACTGAAATAAATAAAAAGTGTAACATGATCCATGGGACAGCATTAAGCATCCAAGGTATGTAATTGGGGATATAAAGAATAAGAAAGAGAAACAAGCTGCTGATAACTCTTCCTAGGGGAGATGGGAATAAACATGTATTCATTCCCCGACAGCATATCAAATAATCAATTTACCCAACTCTAGCTTAGTGGACCAATGAGTTTATTGAGGAGTACTTAAAGGGAGTTACTTCCAAGAGCTCCCTGAACAACTTGCAGGCTGCTTGGCCTACTGGAGAATCTCTACTCAGACACTGTTTGCTGCTGAGGCTAGAGAGTTATCAGTGGGTAACTCTTGCAGAGGACCTGGGTTAAGTTCCCAGGCAGCTCACAACCACCTATAACTTCAGTTCCCAGGAACCCAATGGAGTCTTCTGTCTCTATGGGGCATTTTATGCACATTGTGCACATACATACATACACTCAAGCCCACACATGCACATAAAAATAACAAATTTTTGGCTGGGTGGTGGTGGCACATGCTTTTAATCCCAGCACATGGAAGGCAGAGAGACAGATGGATCTCTGAATTGGAGGCCAGCCTGGTCTACAGAGGGAGTTCCAGGACATCCAGGGTTACACAGAGAAACCCTGTATCAAACAAAACAGATCAAAACAAAACAAAAAACAAAAGTCTTGGGGGGGGTGGAGAAATTGATCACTGCTTATATAATCTTGGGGAGGAGCCTTGCGAACCTTATTTCAAGAACTTCCTGAGCTTTCTAAGAAGTGTTTCTATTGGGAGGAAATAACTACACTTCATGAGCAGAATAAATACTTGAAAAAAAGCAAATCCCAAGTTTTATGAAAAATAATCAGATGGAAGAAATTTAATAAACCCTACTAAGAAAAACTGGGTATCAATCAATGTTTCACTATAAAGACATATCTCACAGAGGTTAATAATGAGGGAAAGAGGTTAATTTAGGTCATAGTTTTAAAATTCAAAGTAGAAAGAGCATAAAGAAGACTCTGAGGCAAGGGCCACCACTAAGTTGCATCAGCTCAGAGCAGAAATAGCAATAGCACAAGTGACTATCGCATATCAAGACAAAAACAGAGAGACTGGGTTTGGTGGCTGATGATGGGATGGATTCCCGGATGGGGTAGTCTCTGGATAGTCCATCCTTTCATCTTAGCTCTAAATTTTGTCTCTGTACCTATATCCTTTCATGGGTATTTTGTTCCTTATTACAGGGCCCCCAATGGAGGAGCTAGAGAAAGTACCCAAGGAACTGAAGGGGGCTGCAACCCTGTAGGTGGAACAACAATATGAACTAACCAGTACCCCCAGAGCTTGTGTCTCTAGCTGCATATTTAGCAGAAGATGGCCTAATCCTAATCGGCCATCATTGGGAAGAGAGGCCCCTTGGTCTTGCAAACTTTATATGACCCAGCACAGGGGAAGGTCAGGGCCAAGTAGTGGGAGTGGGTGAGTAGGGGAGCAGGGGCAGGGGGGTTATAGGGAACTTTCAGGATAGCATTTGAAATGTAAATAAAGAAAATAATAATAATAAAGAACAGAGAGACTATGGGGGCCTTTCTCATTTTATAACAACCCATCCTAGACCTCAACAGGTCACACTGAACTACTTCCCAGAAGCACATCCCAAATAACCTAAGGTCCTCTAGCAGGCTCCATCTCTTAAAGGTTCTACCACCTTCTAGTTCTGCCACCCTGGAGTCCAAGTCTTTTATCACATAAACCTTTGAGGGGTACACAATTAAAGTATATCCCAATCATAGCAAACACAAAGAGAGCCACTTATAGATTCTTCACAATCACTGTTTGAAGACAAAAATACAGGGCTGGAGAGATGGCTCAGCAGTTAAGAGCACTGACTGCTCCTTCAAAGGTCCTGAGTTCAAATCCCAGTCAACCACATGGTGGCTCACAACCATCCTATCACGAGATCTGACGTCCTCTTCTAGAGTGTCTGAAGACAGCTACAGTGTACTTACATATAATAAATAAATAAATAAATAAATAAATAAATAAATAAAATTAATAAATCTTTTAAAGAAAAAGACAAAGATACAAAAATTGAGAAAGTACCAAGAGAAAAGGGACCCATAAAGACAATTTAACACCTGATTTTTGGTCAGAAACAATGTACGTCAAAAGGCACTAGAGTGATATATTCAAAGTACAGAAAGACAAACAATATTATGCACTAAAAAGTCCACACCTGGCTTTAAAAAGTAATGGCTTGAGGCTGCAGATGTAGCTTAGTTGATACAGTGCTTGTCCAGCAAGCACAAAGCTCTGAGTTTCACTCCCAACCCTGAATAAAACCATTCTCTAAAATGTATTTTCCATTTTTCTAAAGATTTTATTTTATTCTTATTTATGTATATGTGTGGAAACATATATGTGAATGTCCACGGGATCAGCAGAGGATGTCGAATTCCCTGGAGTCAATTGTGATTTCAGCACTTGTACTGGCTAGTTTTGTGTCAACTTGACACAGCTGGAGTTATCACAGAGAAAGGAGCTTCAGTTGAGGAAATGCCTCCATGAGATCTAGCTGTAAGGCATTTTCTCAATTAGTGATCAAGGGTGGGAGGGCCTCTTGTGGGTGGTGCCATCTCTGGGCTGGTAGTCTTGGGTTCTATAAGAGAGCAGGCTGAGCAAGCCAGGGGAAGCAAGCCAGTAAGTAACATCCCTTCATGGCCTCTGCATCACCTCCTGTTTCCTGACCTGCTTGAGTTCCAGTCCTGACTTCCTTGGTGATGAACAGCAATGTAGAAATGTAAGCTGAATAAACCCTTTCCTCCCCAACTTGCTTCTTGGTCATGATGTTTGTGCAGGAATAGAAACTCTGACTAAAACAGAACTCCAAGTTATTTCACTATAACAAGTCTCCCTTCCTATCTTCTTGGGTTCAAATCAGTGTTCAAGCTAGTTAGTTCAGGGGTTGGCAAGGACACTACACTATTCATGACTTGCTGCCAATCAGCTTCTCATTGTGTCCTCACCTGGCATCTCTTCATTATGTGCCTGTGGAGAAAGATAGCAAGTAAGCTCTCTGGTGTTTGTTATAAGGACACTGATAGTATCAGCCATCCTGATGGCTTCATTAATTACTTTCTTAGAGGCCCAGTTTCCAAGTATTAAAATTCTAGTGAGAAATGGGATTTCAACACATGAATTGGGAACGAACCCATTCAGTCCATCACAATTTACAGGTTATCAGAAGAAATTGACAAACTAATGTTAAAAAGTCATGTGGGAATGCAAAAAACATACAATAGTCAGAACAGTTTTGAAAAGAACAGGGCTGAAGAGATGGCTCCGCGGTTAAAAGCACTGGCTGCTTTTCCAGAGGTTCTGAGTTCAATTCCCAGCAAGCACATGGTGGCTCACAACCATCTGTAATTTTCAGCCGGGCCTGGTGGCGCAGACCTTTAATCCCAGCACTCGGGAGGCAGAGGCAGGCGGATTTCTGAGTTCGAGGCCAGCCTGGTCTACCAAGTGAGTACCAGGACAGCCAGAGCTA
>NC_034613.1:62256911-62313450 GCF_900095145.1 Mus pahari
GGTGCTCTTATCCACTGAGCCATCTCACCAGCCCGAACCCAGCCTTTCTTATCTGCAGGGAGCTGCTTGCCGTGGACAACACACCATCTGAATCCAGTGGCTTGTGGCAGAAAGGCCTCCACATTAGAGGAAAGAGGACATCGATTCTTAGACATTGACTGGGCCACTCTCATGGCAATCCTTGCCTAGGCTGCAAATGTGGACCCCTTAGGTGAAGTTAGAATTTCCAGGATACCACTCTCCTGCTTCTGACTTGGAGGCCCGATTCCTCTGAAGACTATCTTGGATTTCTTGGGACCCTGCTTCATTCTGGCCTCANGAGATGTATTGGGGATATGGCATTCTTGTTTAGAATATGAGTGTCTCTGAAGTCTCAAATAGACCTCAACTTTCTTGCCATCCGTACTCAAGTTATGATACCGACACCACTCCCGAAGAGTGTTCCGGGACTCGTTAATCGGAGGCAGGTTGGGCGGAGGACAGGTGCTTGGTATGGTTCTGGTTGGGTGTTTGATCCCCTCATGCCTCACCAGAGAACGGGCTGGTGGTTTGTGGTCTATGGTTGAAGAAGAAACATCTGATTGCATAGGATAGTCTGTGGCTGACTCTTCCTCCTCAGTAAATGGGACCAGCGTTAAAACCACACTTTCTTCATCCAAGTTTTCCTCAAATTGGTTCTCATTGTAAGTCTCTGGGCCGAAGTATGACATTTTCAGGCAGACTTGGGAGAAGACCCACAATTTCTAAAGGAGGAAAAGTTCTTCAATAGTGTAGCTGCTGGCAAGTTACCCATGATACTTGTTGATAACCCCTCACCTATTCTCTTGTAAGCAACCCCAATTAAACATACTTGCCCCATTGGTGGAAGAATTCCTTCAGTCTGTTAGTGCCTTATTTGGAGTAAATAAACATTTATCCATATATTCTCAAAAAGTTAATACAACCACTTAATAGAAAATATGAGCATCAACTTTGTGATCAGGATTAGACAATAGTTCTTTATATATGACACTACTGTATAGCGATGTCCTCCAAATTGAAATATTAACTTCCTGAAGAGAGGAGGAAAGCTCATGTAACATATTAGGTTGAGGAAAATAAGGAAATTTCTAAAGCTTTGAGAGCTCAAAGACTTACAAAACCCTCCCTACAGTTAAAAAGGCAGTAAACAACTGTAGGCTGAGCTGCCAGCAGATTGTGCAGGAAGCTCCAGGGATGTAGCTTTCATGAGTCATCCATCATCCATGCTGGGCTGGGCTTTGCAGAGATACAGCTGCCTTTGAGTCACCCATGCTCCTGTAAGTAACCCTTCACCTGTGATCCTGTAAGAAACACCAGTAAACTCAGCAGTTCATTGAACTACGGTTGGTGGAATAATTTCTTTAGTCTGTCATCAGTGTCTCATCCAAGATAAACAGACATTTGCTCATATCTCCCCAGGAAAAGTCAGCCAACACACATCACAAGCACTGGAAACTAAAGAAAACTATTGGAGTTTATCACAAGATTAAAACATTTGTGCATCGACGAGTGAAAAGACAGCCCTAGAAGTGGGAGAAGACTTACAAATTGCATATCTGATAAAGATCTACTAACTAGAAAATATAAAGAACTCATTAACAAAAAGACAAATGACTCAAAAAAATGAACAAGGGTAGGTAAGCTTAGCCACATAACAAGTTTTTGGACAATTTGACTGACATAAACACACACACACACATAAGTAAATGAAAAGATGTGTAACATCATTGATCACCAAAGAAATGCAAATCAAAGCCATGAAATGCCCTTGAATGACTGGGGAGGCATGACTGCTAATGGATACAGGGTTTCCTTTTGTAGTAATTAGACAGTAGTGATTGTTGTGAAACTCATTGAACTGTACATGATATTGGGGCTGAGAGTGAAAATATCTCATACATCCCAGGATAAGTGTTGGAATTACAGGCCTATGCTACCATGCCTAACCAAACTTTACACTTTATTTTTTTATTTATTTATTATATGTAAATACACTGTAGCTTTCTTCAGACACTCCAGAAGAGGGCATCAGATCTTGTTAAGGATGGTTGTGAGCCACCATGTGGTTGCTGGGATTTGAACTCTGGACCTTCGGAAGAGCAGTCGGGTAATCTTACCCACTGAGCCATCTCACCAGCCCAACTTTACACTTTAAATGGTGAATTTTGTACTGTGGGACTGAAGTCTATCCCAATAAAATATAATTTTTATTTCCAGATAGAGTCTCAATGTATAGATCTGGTTGGCTAGAACCCCTATGTAGCCCAGTCTGGCCCAGAACTCAGAGTTCTGCCTACCTCTACCTCCCAGGAACTGGGACCTGTGTTACCACACTCAGGTTTTTTGTAAAGATTTATTTAAGTTTATGTATGAGTAGTTTGCCCTCATTTATGTATGTGTACCACATACATGCCTAGGACTCTAGGATGCCAGAAGAGAGAATGTTAGATCCCCTGGAACTGGAGCTATCGATGGTTGTAGATCATCTGTGGGTGCTAGAAATTTAGCCTGTATCCTCTGCTAGGGCAGCTAAGCAATCTCTTCAGCCCCATAACAAATTTTAATCTTGGAAAATGATTTTTTTAACTAGTAGGAAAATATTAATAAAAAGTAGTAGTTGCTATATTAATATTGACAAAGTGAATTTTGAGACAAAGTTAATCCTAGTACTACATTTTTAATAAAGCATTGGACCAACCTGAAATGCAGAACTGAGAAGTACATAAAGCAGCATGCCAAAAAAAATTGCAAGAACACTCTGGGAAGATGGCTCAGTGGTTAAGAGCACTGACTGCTGCAGTTCTTCCGGAGGACCTGGGATTAATTCTCAGTGCCCAAATGATGGCTAACAACTGTTTACAATTCTAGTTCATGGGATCTTTTGCCCTCTCCTGGCCTCTGAGAGCACCAGGTATACACATGGTGTACAGATATGCATGCTGGCAAACATTCATACACATAAATTAATTTTTAAATATTTATAAAAGTTTTGCAAGGAGAATCTAGCACAAAACGCATTTGGGCTTCTGCTCAAAGGATTATTCAAGGTAAGTAAGATACAGCTCCCTAGGCAAGGGGAGCTGTCAAAATCTCCTTAGATAGTGAGGGAGGACACCTGAGGGTGAGGTTTTAGTACTGAGCAGAACGGCCAGATAGGGTTGAAAACATTGAAAAGTACTTTAAAGAAAAGTACTTTTGTTGGGCTGGCAACTTTGTGAAACTTGCTCCATTGGCTCAGTTTGTGATAGCACTAGCCATGAAAGTCTGACAACCTGAATCTGATCCCCATCCCACACATAAAGTTCTCACTTGAGGTTAGGAATAGAGATAGGAGGCTTGGATAAAGCTAGGCTTGGGTAGCTATGGTTGGAATACACTCTTTGGACATATATGCCTGGCAGGAAGGAACTTGTGGCTGTGTTGCCAACTCAGTCACTGTCTGTCCAAGGGACCTTCATCCTTAGCTCTTTCCTGGGTTCTTCACTACATTCTTGACTCACCCATGATCCACTCCTGCCCTTCTCCTGACAGCCCACCTCCACTGAACCTTCAGGTAAAGGTTCTCTGTAATATGTGCCTTGTTCCTCATATGAACCCAGAAGTGCCCATCTCTCAGTCACCATTCCTATTCCACTTCTGGGCCACTCTTCACCTAAAGTCAAGAGGAATCTTACAAGGTCCAGATTTTTTGTTTTGGTTTGGTTTTTGTTTTTGTTTTTATTTTTTTTCAAGACAGGGTTTCTCTGTATTGCCCTGGCTGTCCTGGAACTCACTCTGTAGACCAGGCTGGCCTCGAACTCAGAAATCCGCCTGCCTCTGCCTCCCGAGTGCTGGGATCAAAGGTGTACGCCACCACGCCTGGCATAAGGTCCAGATTTTATAACTACCTCTACCACAATCAGACGATTTCCTGATTCATTTAAGGGGCATTAAATGAAGTCACAGAAGATGGTGACAGTTACACAAAATCCTTTAAAGTCCAAACTGAAATCTAGACTTCTTGGGAACAGTGATAAGAGGGGGCTAGAGAGAACTCTCCTTTTCTTCAGTTACCCAATCCTTATGTCCCAAGAAATCCCTCTTCCTCACACAGAAGCAGGCAGGATGATTCAGGGTGAGAGAATGATTTTTAGATTCTCATTCTGCCACAAGATTAGCATCTCTGAAAGCCCTGCCACTCACATTTATATGAGTCCTGTTTGGTCAATATCTGGTGAGGCAATGTTCTCTTGTGACACACACAAAAGGTACTCTCTGAATTCCTGCCTGTCCCTGAAAGACTGGACTCTGCTCCTGATTTATACCACCTGATTTTTTTAAAAAATGAATTTGCCTTTATTTTTTGTGCATTGGTGTTTTGCCTGCATGGATGTCTATGTTAGAGTGTCAGATCTTGGAGTTACAGACAGTTGTGAGCTGCCATGTGAGGGCTAGAATTTGAACCTTGGTCCTCTGGAAGAGCAATGAGTACCCTTAACACAGCAATCTCTTCAGCCTCAGCACCTAACTTTTACAGTCAGCTCTCTCCCCAAACTGAACAAGAATGCTGCTTTTGGAAAACACATCAGTAGCACCTTTGCTCACAGGCTGTCCCTCTCCAGGTTCTGGCGTGGCTCCTTCCTCTGTTGACCAGCACCTGCAATGCTGTCTCAGTACTCCCCCCCCCACCCCCACCCCTGCCTTCCAGTAACACTCAGAGGAGACAGTCAGTCTCTCTGCTAGGTGATCCAAAGCCCTACTCTCTCTCAAACTGCCCTCCTACAATGGGAAGATCTGGGAAGGATAAAAGACACGCTGCCTCTGTATGACCCAGGGTTGTCCCTGGCACTTAACTCCAAAATAAGCAGGATGGACCTCTCTCCCCAGCCAAAACTTATCTAGGGGAAGATTTGGGGGCCCAGTAGGCAAGGAATGGATTTGAGCTGCTGCCTCGGGTACTAAAGGATTAAGAAGTGACGACTCACAGATGCCTAAACGTGTCTGTAGCATCACCTGCTGGTGATGAGGCCACACTGCGCCCTGTGTCAAGGCCAATCTGTGTCAAGGAGTCAGAAGTGATCTGATCTTAGGCTGAAAGAGCTGGTGGTCTAGACTGAGGGATGATTTTTTCTGGAAAGCTGGCTCTGATGCTTATATTTAAGGCTTCCAGAGAATCTAGGAGAATTATTTCCTGTTCATATTGTCTCCATAAAACTATCCCCTTCACCCACTAAGAGCTTCCCCTTACAGAGTAGAAGTTCAATCAGTACTGCTTCAACAAAATAAGAATGAATAGGTATCCTATGTGACTGAAGGAAAAGATGTCGTACATAGGGCATCCAAAAAGAGACTAGAAAAGGTGACCAAAAGACAATGAGGTCCAAGGACAGGTCACTGAAGGTGAGTAAGTCAAGATTCTGAGCCCATTTTTGGCACCAGGTGTTTAAGGTTTCCCTCCAGGGACCCCATAGGGTCAGGACACTGGGCAAACATGTCAGGACACATGGCCCAAAGCCTGAAGTACAGGATGACCTGAGGTGACCATGAGGACAGAGGAGGAAGCTGTCCACTTGCTTCCAGACCTCCTGGCTCCAATCCTGAAACCCAGAGTAGTCTCTGCCCCAGAAACCCAGGCCAGCACTCTCTTGGGTCTCAGTGCTTCCCTTTGGAACCCAAAATTTGACCAAATAAGACTTCTCACACACACATCCCAATCAGGCTCTGACATCCACCTCACACACTAGAAGCTAGAGAAAGGGAGAAAGAGGAAGAAAAACCCCCTTTAAACTCTGACTGAGACCTACCCCTGACTGAGCCCAGCAAGACAGGCTTCTGGAATCCTGGCCTACTGGTGGTAAATAGGGCCACTAGAACCAGATGATAGCTCATAACTCATCACACCAGAAGTAGTAGTGGAGGAAAACATCCTGAACTCTGGTCCCTTTCCAGGCCAGGATGGGAACTCAGGAGCAGATTGCTGTTGCTGAATTATGCCTCCTGCCATTGCCCCCTGCTGGCAGCCCAGTAGAACTTGCTGGTGTCCACTTTCTCTCAGACCCAGAGCAACCAGCCAGGCAGCTTCTTGCTGGCAGCACTCTGAGGGTCAGAATCAGGAAGTCCTTGAATAATCCAGAGTGCCTGTGCCATGATCCCAGCAAGGTACAAGAAGCAGAGCACAAGACCCAGTGCAGACCCACTGGCAGTGGACTTGCTTCCTTCATATCCTTCCTTGAGGTGACCCACAACCCCATGCTTATCCCACACCTAGTTCAGCTCCAGAGCATTGTTCTGTTTGTCTTTATTGGTTGGGAAAAGGAGGAACTAAAGGGCCACAACACAAGCAGGACCACCCACAGTCAGCAAAGCACAGAACAGCCACGCAAAGCATGTGTGTGTGCAAGATTCAGGAAGGATGGCCCCCAAATCCACTTTTGAGCACCTCCTCAGTTTCCATAGAGGTTGGCAGCAACATGGGAAAGGGAGCCTCCACCATAGGTAAGGATAGAGACTGGGGGACATACTGGGGAAGCCCTGTACCCTAGTGCCATGCATCACACCCAGTCTCAGACTTCCCAGCAGAGACCAGTCTGGAGGACAAGGATCCAGGAAGGAGACCAAAAGGGCTGGAGGAAAGAAAAACCGGGAGTCAGTCCACTTGGCCTTCCTTGGCATCTACCTGGGGTAGTGGGGAAGAGAAAGAAGCAGAGGAAGACAGGTTCAAGAGGTGCCCAGATTTCCCAGGTCCTTCATAGCATCTTACTCAAGCTTTCGCTTTCCTTTCATAGAAATTCCATAGGGTCATGCCCCTATCCTACTAGCATAAGAGGCCTGATGTACCCCTCTTCCTAGCTTCTCCTTCTCAGATACTCTGCCCTTGTCTCTCCAGACCCCACTTAGTTCATTGCCACCCCCTAGGCTCCCTAAAAAACTAGTTTCCAGAGGATACAGGGTCCACATACCTAGTTGTCACCACTTGGGGGACTGGCTAGTCCCAAGGCCTGGGTGGCTATGACGGGTCATACACTGCCTGGAGGCCTCCTCACCCTCTGGGCTTTGTCCCAGCTTACGGATGTGACGTAGGAATGATGTGGCGTTGAATGCACGCTATGGGAAAAGAACAGGGTCAGGCCAAGCTGGACCCAGCACCAAGACCAATTCTAAGACCACCATCAAGACCAGTAATCTCTCTCTCCATCTCACCTTCCAGTGGGTCCTGGCAAAATTCTTCTGGATCTGCTCACTGACAGATCCCAGGATGTCCCTATCCAAGGCTGCATCCCCGGAGATCCTAGAGGACAATTGGGAGTCAGCACAGGTGTTGCTCCTGCTCCTGTGCCACATGCCAGGTATCCCACTCACCAAAGATGCTGTAGGGCCTGTTGGCAGGTGAATCTCTTCTGGGGATCACGTTCCAGAAGGTGGCGAATGAAGTCTTTGGCTGGAGCAGTGGGCAAGGTTAGTCTGCCCTGTCCCTAGTCCCCTTTGTCAGTCCCCAGGATAGGGCCAGCCTTGCACTCACCTGATTCTGAGATGTCATCCCAAAAGGGGGAGTCAAACTCATAGCTGGCCCTCAGAATCTGGCTGAAGAGTTCAGGATCGCTCTCATCATAGAAGGGGGGGTACCCACACAGCCTGGCACCCACAGATGAATCACCCAGTTGTCCACCCCTCCCCAACCCAGCAGGGACAGGCAGGTAGGAGTTGAGCCGTCGCAGCGGTCACTCACAGGATGTAGGAGATGACACCCAGGGCCCACACATCTACGGCCTTCCCGTAGGGTTTCTGCTCCAGGAGCTCTGGGGCTGGCGGCCAGAGGCAGACAGACAGACAAACATGTCTGCACAGGCACGCGCACATGGCATGCCCTTGAGGGCCATCTGGTGTACCTATTCAGTCCTAGGAATAGACTGCCATGGGCAGCAGCTGACCCAGGTCCTGGAGCCTTGACATCCCCTGGGTCACCAGCTCCCTCCCCACCACAGTGAGCCTTAGAGTGCTTCCCTCTTACCCACATATCCTGGGGTCCCACAGGCTGTGCCTAGCATGTTGCCAGCTTGTATTTTGGACAAGCCAAAGTCAGAGACCATGATCTTGGAGTCCTCAAAAGGTGTGGCATAGAGGAGGTTTTCAGGCTGTTGACACATGGGACCAGGGAAAAGGCCTATGAGTCCGAGAATGGCTTGGGCATTGGGATAGGGTGGGCCTCAGCACCCTTAATTTCCCGGGACCCAGACTGAAGTGAGCATTGAGAAAAATATGACACTCAAGTCCAAATGTAAGTGAGATAGAGTGGAGGTGCAGCCAGGCACCTTGAGGTCCCGGTGCACGATGCCCAGGCTATGAAGGTAGGAGACAGCGCCAAGGACCTGCCCTACAAGGTGGCTGGCGTCCTTCTCTGTGTAGGAGCCCCGCTCCATGATGCGATCAAACAGTTCACCACCTGTTACTCTGGAGGTGGAAGGAACAAGGTAGGAGGTCAAGTGACCCAGGGATAGATTTGGACATTGCACCCCTTCTGCCCAGCCCCCCAGAAGCCCTCCTCACAGCTCCATGGCCAAGTAGAGATGGGAAGGACTCTCATGGACATCCTCCAGAGCCACAATATTGGGATGGCTGATTCTGAAACAGAGAAAAGGCTCCTGATGGATCACTGGAGCTTCTTCATCTGGAAGAGCTTTGTCCTGAGCCTGTTCCTCTTCTCTGCCCCCCATTCCCTACCAACGCCTGCCCTGACTAGCTTGGGCCTTCCTAGAACACATATTTCTGTGGGCCATATATAAAGCACAGATGGATAGGGTGTCTCTAAGGTTGCCATGGAGACATGCAGCCGCAAAGGGGAAGAGACACCTAAGCCCCACCCCCCATCCCCCACCCCCGCAAATTGGCAACCAGGCCTAATGAGTCCAGAGGACTCAGCCTGGCTGGCCACAGGTCTCCCCAATCCAAGGGGGAAGTGGGCACACCTGCGGAGTACCGCGATCTCATTCTCCACCAGGGCCTCCTTGCCCCGAAGTGCTTTCTTGGGAATGCACTTGAGGGCCACAAGATGAGCAGAACCCCTTTCCTGAGCCAGCATCACCTCAGAGAAGGCACCCCTGCCGCAGAGCAGGAAGGCAAAAAAAAAAAAAAAAAAAAAAAGAGGGAGAAGGTGCCAGTGAGAGGAGGGTGAAGAGCAAAATGGAGGAGGTGCTCAAGCCATACCACCCACCCTAACACACACCCACACAAGTGTGCACACACATATCCCCACACCACCTCACATAGGTTGACATACACGGACACATTCACACACCACCTCCCACACAGACAACAGCATACCTCACAATTTACCCCCATGTTCACACTCATACCACACACACACACACACACACACACACACACACACCATTCACAAGCTCCTTCGCACATTTGTTCACATGTGCATATGCCCCACATACACAAGCACTCACGCCCACAGCCCAGCATGCACACTCACGAGCCCAGCTTCTCCCGGATCTCATAGACACTGCTGATGTCCTCCGTCTGTTTCTTGAGCAGCAGCATGTCTGGGGGTGGGGTGGGTGGGGGTGGAGCGAGGCCCCTTGGCAACGAGCAGCTCCCATGCCCACCAAGCCAAATAGTCCCCCAACTCAAGATGGAGTCACCCACTCCCAAACCCAAGTACACTTTACTCCTCCCGCCCAGGGCCACACACACACTCCCACTGAGGCAGACCACTTGCATGCGGGCTTCCCACCCAGGTATGCTGCTGCCAACCTGTATTTCCCACCCCCACCCTCCACCCCACCCCCGCACTCCAGCATCCGGAGCACATGTAATGTTGGCCACCAACACTATAACACCCCCTTTCTGCCTCCACACATCAAGCCAGAACTGCCAGCTATTTTCCAGAAGGCTCCATACACTCATACCCTGGTTCATTAGGCCCACCTCCACCCATAAGGCCCGTGCCCCTCCCCCAGCAGACCTTCCACGGTGGCTCAGCTCAAGCACACACCACGTAGGCCACCAACCCGCTCGAATGCACCTGCGACCCTGCTTGCAGCCACCTGTCACGACCACAGTCACCCACGCAGCCACCTAATCGCTGCTTGGCCCCTGGCGCCTCGGAGTGGAGGGACTCCGCAACCTCGGCTGCCTGTGTCCAGAGCTGCGTGGGCCGCGCGCGTGCGGGCAGGGGGCGCGCCAGACGTCACAGGTGTGCGTGAGGAGGGTGGGCTATGGAGCTAAGGTGCCTGTTGGCCTGGACCCTGTATGCCCCAGCCCACCCGCCCCGCTCGCCTGCTTGCCCCTAGTCCAGAGCGGGGGAGGGGGGGGCGGACCTGCAGCTGCTGCCACCACCGCTGCCGCCGCTGCAATGTCTCCTAGCGCAGTAGCTGTTGTGTCGCCGCCGAGCCCCCCACCCGCGCCCCGCCGGCCCCGCCCCCTCCGCGCGCGCGGCCCCGCGAGCCCTGGGCAGCCGAGCACGCGGTGGCTGTGGCCGCCACTGCAGAGAGCCTTGTAAGGCAATTCCCGGGTTCTGACCACCACTGTCCAACTCCTTAGTTATGCTTGCTGATTACTGGGTGCTCCAGTGCTCTGGTAGCCAAGTGAATGGTCCCAGGGCCTTTGCAACAATGGTGACTTTGTCCAGAAGTGTTGCCAAGCATAGGCCTGGGTGTCTGCCTTCCTTGTTCTAATATGATGTCCACAAACAGATTATACAGGGCATTTGCTACGCAGCAGTCTCTTCCTAGTCCCTGCCAGCTCCTGAAACCTTGATGCCAGCATATCTAAGTCTCTACCAGCTGGCTCCCATTGCTTCCAGCCTTACCTCCTGGCCCTCCTCTTTTGCACATCATTCTCTTCGCTGGGGTTATGTGGCTCCCGGAGACACATATGCCACTCCCTGGCAGAGTCTTTGGCAGAGAGTGGGAGTTTAATGACTCTCTGGCCTTTTTCTCCAACTCTTACCGTCTTCAACTTCCTCTGCACCTGCCCCCTAGCCTTTGCATCCACTGACCGTCTTTGCCCAGATGTCTACTCAGTTTAGCCATCATTCCATTAATTAGTCTGGCATACTGCCTCCTCAGACAGGCCTCTGTTGCCTCTGCCTGCCAGTTCTGTAGGTCATAACTCTGTCCCCTCTGCAAACCACCTTACCAGGTCTTCTTCCCCAAAGCAACTGACACAGCCCAGGTGAGGCAATCAGGAAATACTGAGGTCAACTTTCATCCAAAATTTTGAGGATTCCTCCACACCACCCTCATCCCCATCCAGCCCTATTACAGCTCTGTGTCTTTCCTGCAAGGAGGGTCTACTGACTGTCATGGGGGCACAATCCAGACAAGGCTGAGTTGCAAGGCCTCTGCCAAATCACAGAGACTAAAGGTAGCTTGTTGACGCTACTGTTCTAGCTCCTGCATCCTGACCTTTTCCGGTTGCCTCTCTCAGTTAACTGAGCCTAGATACAATCCTATCCACCTGATCAGGTGTCATGAAAAAGAGGGAAACTGAAGGGGAGCAATAGGACATGCAGCTCTTATGCAGATCCCTGCATGTCTCCAAAGCCCCAGAATGTCTAATGATGATTAAGACAGAGAATCATGAAAAGCAAAAAATTAAAATCACTGCTATTTTGCAAATATTATATTTCACAAATGTATCACACGCATACATTTGTTTCTGAATAACTGGAAACTGTCCACATTGAGCAAGATTAGAAGGCTCAAAGACTCCTGGGGAGCAGCAAATGCCAACTAAAGGTCCTATTTCCTGCTCTAAGGATGAGTATCAGCACATGATGTGATTTTGTTTCTTTGGGGGTTTAAATTTTTCTTTTTTGTTGTTGTGTGGTATGCTGGCTAGTTTTTATGTCAGCTTGACATAAGCTAGAGTTATCTAAAAGGACAGAAACTCGGTTGAGAAAATGCCTCCATAACATCCTGCTGTAAGGGATTTTCTTAATTAGTAAATGATGAGGCAGGGCTCAGCCCTTTGTTAGTGGTACCATCCCTGAACTGGTGGTCCTGGGTGCTATAAGAAAGTCGGCTAAACAAGCCACGGGGAGCAAGCCAGTAAGCAGCACTCCTCTATGACCTCTGCAGCAGCTCCTGCCTTCAGGTTCCTATCCTGCTTGAATTCCTGTCCTGGCTTCCTTCAGTGATGAACTGTTACCTGGAAGTATAAGCCAAATAAACCCTGTCCTTCCCAAGTTGCTTTGATGATGGTGTTGGTTTTTTTTTTTTTTTTTTTTTTTTTTTTTTAAGATATGTAAGTACACTGTAGCTGTCTTCAGGAACCCCAGAAGAAGGCATCAGATCTCATTACGGATGGTTGTGAGCCACCATGTGGTTGCTGGAATTTGAACTCAAGACCTTTAGAAGAGCAGTAGTGCTCTTAACCTCTGAGCCATTCTCCAGCCCCCTAGACGATGGTGTTTTGTTGCAGCAATAGAAACCCTAACTAGGATATGGGGGTTGTTTGTTTGTTTGTTATTGAGACAGAATGTCATGTATTCCAAGCTGGCCTCAAACTCAGTATATAAATGAAGATGACCTTGAATCTCTGGTCCTCCTACTTCTGCCTCCAAGTGCTGGGATTATAGTCCTGTATCATCAGGCCCCTTCTTATGCAGTGCTCGGGTTGTAACCCAGGGGTTTGTGTATGTTAGACTTGAACTCTGACAACTGAGTTCCATTCTCAGTCCTCATCAAGCAATTTGTATATGTTCAGACTCATGTGAAAAATATTACATGCAAGTGTAAGCGACCTGTAGTCCTGGCTACCTGGAAGACTGAAGAGGAGAATCACTTCAGCCCAGGATTTCAAGGGCTGCCTAAGCAATATACTGAGACCCCCATATACAGAAATGATATCATAAGTTGGGCGTGATGATGCATTCCTGCAATCCCAACATTTGGATAGTGGAGACTAGAGTTCCAGGTCAGCTTCAGTTAAATGACACCCTATAAAAAATGGTATCCTAGTTTTTGGTTGACACCAGTTGTCTTGTGTACTTTTGTATTGCTGTAATAAAACACCATGACCGGGCTGGAGAGATGGCTCAGCGGTTAAGAGCACTGACTACTCTTCCAAAGGTCCTGAGTTCAAATCCCAGCAACCACATGGTGGCTCATGACCATCTGTAATGAGATCTGACGCCCTCTTCTGGTGTGTCTGAAGACAGCTACAGTCTACTTACATATAATAATAAATAATCTTTAAAAAAATAAAACACCATGACCAAATTAACTTATAAAAGAATTTAATTAACTTAGCACTTATTGTTTCAGAGGGTTAGAGTCCATGACCATTTTGTTGGGAATCATAACAGCAGATGGTCAGGCATGGAACTGGTGCACTAGCTCAGAGCTCAGATCTTGATCCACAAATAGGAGGCAGAAAGGGGGAGATGTGAATGATGTGAGTCTTTTGAAACCTCAAATTCCTGTCCCCTTAACACACCTCCTTCTCCAACATCAACTTCTAATCCTTTCCAAACAGTTTCACCAAATGGGACCCAAGTATTCAAATTGGAACCTATGGGGACCATTCTCATCTAAAATTTGTAATTATGCATTCAGTAATTGTGACCTTTGCAAACATTTAGGTAATCATTGAAGTACTGTTTATGTCAATTTCAAGATACATATGTGCTGGAGAGTTGGCACAGTGGTTAAGAGCACTGACTGATCCTCCGGAGGTCCTGAGTTCAAATCCCAGCAACTGCACAGCAACCACATGGTAACTCACAATCATTTGTAATGAGATCAGATGCCTTCATCTGGTGTGTCTGAAAACAGCTACAGTGTACTTACATATAATAAATAAATAAATCTTAAAAAAAAAAAAAAAAAAAGCCGGGCGCGGTGGCACACGTCTTTAATCCCAGCACTTGGGAGGCAGAGGCAGGTGGATTTCTGAGTTCGAGGCCAGCCTGGTCTACAGAGTGAGTTCCAGGACAGCCAGAGCTATATAGAGAAACCCTGTCTCGAACAAACAAAAAACAAAAACAATCAAGATACATATGTGTGTAGTGGCAGTGAATAGAGAACTTTGAAATTTAATTGAAGTTGTTGGAGAGATGACTTAGCTATTTTTAAGGCTTGTTGCTCTTCCAGAGGACCTGAGCCCTTCTCCCAGTATTCACATAGGGGAGCTTATAACTGCTTATCTATTCCAACTCTAGATGATACAATGCCCTCTTGTGGTCTCTACAGGCACTTATAAGCAGCACAACCCAACACCCCTCCATATACATAATTAAAAACAAGATAAATATTTTAAATCATATTTTTATGAATTCTTTGGAAATGTAATATATTTTGAATATACTTACCCTGTACCACCAGGTTTTCCCAAATCTACCCAATATTATCCAAAGTACACAGAGAACTCAAATAAGAAAATGAACAATCCAATTTTTAAAAACAAGCCAAACCTCTGAAGAGACAACTCACCAAAGAAATGCAACAGGCAAATACACATTTAAAAAGGTGTTTACCACAATATCTCATTACCAAATTTCATGATGTTCTTAGATACCTCTTAAAATGGACAAAAACCCAGAACACTGATAACAGGTAATGCTGGCAGGGACAGTGAGACAGTCATCTGATGCCAATGGAAATGAAAACTGTAACAGCCACTTTGAAGTTTCTTTCTTTCTTTCTTTCTTTCTTTCTTTCTTTCTTTCTTTCTTTCTTTCTTTCTTTCTTTTTTGTTTTTTTATCAATTTCATCTTGTCTGGTGCCACTCCACCTGGCTTGGCAATTTTGTTGTTTTTTAAAGACAGGGTTTCTCTATGTAGCCCTGGCTATCCTGGAAGTTGTGATATAGAACAGGCTGGCATTGGACTCAAGAGACCCTTCTACCTTTGCCGTCAGAGTGATGGGATTAAAGGCATGTGCCACCACTGCCTGGAAGAGGCTTGACAATTTCTAATGAAGCTAAACTTGCTTTTACCATATGACCCAGTGATAATACTCCTTGGTGTTTATGACACATATGTGAAATCTTATGTCCACATAAAAACCAGCAGCTTTATTCATAATTAGTGAAGACTGGAAGCAAGCAGGACAGGTTTTAGTAGTTCAAAGGAAAATTTGTCAGTGAGGAAGAAGAAAGAACAATACAACGACACAGAGGAACTAATAAGTCTTCAAAATGTTTTGCTGAGCCAGGCATGGTATCACACGCAGTGAGGAAATAGAGGCAAGAAGACTGTAGTTCAAGGTAATCTTCAGGTAAACAGCAAGTTTGAGGTCAGCCTAGGATACCTTGCCCCCGCCCACAAACAGGCAAATAACATACTGTTAGGTGAAATAAACAAACTACATACAATAGGCTCCATTTATAGAATATGTCAGAAAGGGCAAAACTATTGAGACAAGAAACAAATCAGAAGTCATCAGGGAATGAGAAAGGACAGTGTTTTACTAGGGAAAGCAAAGGGGATTTTGAAAGCAGCAAAACCATTCTGTCTGGTGATGTCACAGTAGAGGGTTGACATTCAGCAGAAATGTCTTGACAGTGGAAGATGGAACTGCAGTGTATACAAGCCCTGATGATCTTCTAGGAGGTAGAGGGGTCACAATATAAAGTGCAGATTGTAACAAAAAGAGCTTAACTGTGTCACACATGTGTATACATATCTGAAGCAGAGAAAAGGATTGATTTATGTCACTGTACACAAGAATAGGTGCATAAGATTAAGTGCAGGCTGTGTAACAAGCATAGGACCCTGGGTTCCAACTCCAGCAATGCAAATTATGGGGAAAGCTGAAGGGAAGAAAGAGAAGGGGAAGGAAGTGATGTAATCATATTTTAACTAAAATGAATTCTAAAAGACTAAAATAAATAAATATAGGTATTTAAGACTAGAGCTGGAGAGATTGGTGAATCAGTAAAGTGCTTGCCACCCAAACACAAGAACCTGAGTTCAGGTCTCCAGAACTCACATAAAAAGTCAGTGCATGTCTGTAATCTCAGTTCTGGGAAGGCAAAGACAGGAAGATCTGTGGGACTTGGTGACCATAAAGTAGGCACAAGTTCAGTGAGAAAATTTGCCTCAAAAAAATAAATAAATAAAATAAAGTGGAGGGCCAGCAAGATGGTTTGTTAGGTGCTTGATACCAGGTCCAATGACCTGACTTTCATCCCCACATGGTAGAGAGAGAACCAATTGTTCTATGCCTTCTATATGACATGACATACAGAGACACACAATAAACAAACAAANAAACAAACAAATAAATAAATAAATAAATAAATAAATGTATTTAAGAACTGTAAATAAATAAGGTGGGATTGATTTTTGGCCTCTACACATGCGTGCACATACACACACACACACACACAAACTTGTAAGTACACATTAAAACAAAACTAAAAGCAGATGGGTATGGTGGCACATACTCATCTTTAATTCAGACACTCAGGAAACAGAAGCAAGCAGATCTTTTAAGAGTTCGAGACTAGCCTGATTTACATAGTCTTTAAAAGTACTAAAGGCAGTGGGAGAGTATGAGTTAACAATTCTAAAACTGCTGGGCAGTGGTGGTGCACGCCTTTAATCCCAGCACTTGGGAGGCAGAGGCAGGTGGATTTCTGAGTTCGGGGCCAGCCTGGTCTACAGAGTGAGTTCCAGGACAGCTAAGGCTATACAGAGAAATCTTATCTCAAAGAAAACAAAACAAACAAACAAAAAACAATTCTAAGACTACTAGATCTATATAGTGCAGTTAGAGAAACAGAGAGACAAGGCTAGGTTGATCCACATGGTAATGGATTAAAGTCAGAGACATCACTTTGAATTCCTGCTTAATGCACACACTAATGCATGTCTATTTATATAGTGTACAGAGTAATGACTTTTGCAAGTCTCCTTGCTCTGTCTACTGAAAAGGCCCAGAAACACCACTCCATAGCAATGAGCATTTCCAATGAATGACTCCTTGGAGAAATGGCTCATTCAAAATCCATAACAGGAAATGCATAAGCTGGACATACAGCCAGAAAGCAAGTACTCAAACAGGCATGTACATGCAGACAAGTGCATGATACAGAAGTGGGTTGGGAAAAAAGATAAGTGGTATAGCACATGCCTAGCATGCATCAACCCATGGCTTTCCCCCCACAGAGCCAAGAAGCTTTTTTTAAAGGCCCTATGTTGGCTCACAACTATCTGTAACTCCAGTTGCAGAGGATTAGACATCCTCTTCTGACCTCAATCACACAAGTGGTGCACAGACATACCACCCATACATATAAAAATAATAAAACTTAAAAGGGATCATGATAATTAACATTGGTTGTCAACTTGACATGATCTAGAACCGCTGGGAAAAAACAAGCCTCTGGGCATGTTTATGAGGTATTATCTTGATTAGGTTTATTAATATTTCAAAGTGCCGGGCGTGGTGGCTCACACCTTTAATCCCAGCACTCGGGAGGCAGAGGCAGGCGGATTTCTGAGTTCGAGGCCAGCCTGGTCTACAAAGTGAGTTCCAGGACAGCCAAAACTACACAGCAAGGCCCTATATCAAAACAGCACCAACAACAATAGACTGTAATAAATCATTTATTAACTAATAAATAAATATCAGAGAATAAATAAAACTGCTGTGAGGAAGAATACAACATAATCACCAGAGCGGCTCCTGTCTGTTACAGTTTGTGTTAACTGTCTATCAAATGCTATGGATTAAAGACTTGGTCCTAGCCTAGGGGTGCTCTGGACAGGGGTGGAACCCTTAGAAGGTAGGGTTTGGTGAGAGGAAGTAAGGTCTCTGAGCTGTATCTTTGAAGACAATGTTGGGACCTCTTCTTGTGGCTTTCTGGCCAAAATGGGGTTGCCATGCTCCCTTGCCATGGTGTTCTGCCTCACTACATGGCAAGTACATAGCCCCAGGGAGAAGGATGTGATACTTTCCTTGTAAAGAGAGCAGTGTGGAAAGAGAAGGGGTCCCTTTGATGAGCGAGAATCTGACACATCTCCATGAGATAGCCATTGTCAACATTTGCTATAAGTACTGATACCCCAAAGGATGGATGAGCATGGTCTTACAAACACCTAAAGCCTAGCTAGTATTCTACCTCTGTCAGCTTTCCTCAGAAATGTCAGAGTCATCAAAACAAAGCATTCCTCATAGTCACAGTGATCATGATAGACAAAGTCAATGTTGTATCCTGGATGGGATCTTGGGACAACAAAGAGACTTTGGAGAAATGCTGCAGAAAGCTAAATAAACTGGACTATACTTGATAGCAGACCTCTATTGACTCACTAATTGGGATAAGTGTACCATAAGAGTTTTTGTGATATTTTGACTTCTTCCTTTCTAATTTGTATTCCCTTGATCTCCTTTTGTTGTTGAATTGCTCTGGCTAGGACTTCAAGTACTGTATTGAATAGGTAGGGAGAAAGTGGGCAGCCTTGTCTAGTCCCTGATTTTAGTGGGATTGATTCGAGTTTCTCTCCATTTAGTTTGATGTTGGCTACTGGTTTGCTGTAGATTGCTTTTATTATGTTTAGGTATGGGCCTTGAATTTCTGATCTTTCCAAGACTTTTATCATGAATGGGTGTTGGATTTTGTCAAATGCTTTTTCAGCATCTAATGAGATGATCATGTGTTTTTATTTCCTTTGAGTTTGTTTACATAGTGGATTACGTTGATGGATTTCTGTACATTGAACCATCCCTGCATCTCTGGGATGCTATTGTGGATGCCTAGAAGTGCTTGCTGATGGAAGCCTGATATGGCTGTCTCCTGAAAAACTCTGCTGAGCTTAACATACAGAGGCAGAAGCTCACAACAAACCATTGGACTGAGCTCAGGGGTCCCCGATGGAGGAGTTGGAGAAGGGACTAAAGGAGCTGAGGGAGTTGCAGCCCCATGGAGGGAGAAACAGTGTCAACAGGCCAGACCCCCCCCCCGCCAGAGCTCCCTGGGACTGGACCACCAAACAAAGGGTACACATGGAGGGACTCATGGTGCTGGCCACATATGTGGCAGAGGATGGCCTTGTTGGACATCAGTGGGAGGAGAGACCCTTGGGCCTGAGGGTGTTCAATCCCCCAGTGTAGGGAAATGCCAGGGCAGGAAGACTGGAATGGGTGGGTGGATGGGGGAGCACCTTTATAGAGGCATGGGGAGGGGAATGGGATAGAGGGTTTCCAAAGGGGAGAGCTGGAAAGGTGAAAGCATTTGAAATGAAAATAAAGAAAATATCCAATCAAAAAAAAAAAGTTTTCGTGATATGGCAGAAGGGATGTTGGAATGCATACTAATATCTCAGCCATTTTTCTGCAAATCTAAAAAGGGTTTAATCTGAATATAATATCCTGCATCTGGAATCCTAGCATTCTAAAGATGAAGACAGTAATACCAAAAAAACAAAGTTACCCTCAGCTATATACTGGGTTTAAGATAGCCTGGACCAAGATCTTGTCTCAAAACACTGGAAATTTTTTTTTCTCTAAGCCTGAATGTGGTGACTCTTACCTGTAATCTCACCTAAATTCAAGGCCAGCCACTATCCCACCATGTGCTCCCCCAAAAAAGAAAACTAAGTCTTCAATAACAAAATGCAGTCTAATATAAAAAGTTCATATGAAAACATAAAACATTAATCCTTTCAGATTGTCTGTGTGGGTATAGTCTGTGCTGGGGAAAGGAGTTCTGCCTTTCAGCAGTCCCCAGGCTTCTGCTACTGCACCCCAGCTCCATGAATCTTGACTCCACCCCATTTGTTCCCCTTACCTGCTGGCTCAGGAGTTGAAAGTACAAAGCCCTGCCCAGCTTTCCCTTCGTTGCCAGCTCATTCTATTTCTAAAGTGTATTGTGCTGAACCTCCAGAAGAAGAGGTGTTCCAGCCATGCCTTCAGCTGCCTAGCTTCTTACAGAATCATTGTAGAGGGTGATGACCTCCGTCCAGCCTTCTCCCAGTCCATGACTACCTCAGGCCTAGGCAGACACTGGGTCTAACCTTAGTCTTGCTTGCCATCCTCTATCACCATGGGTCCTGTGGCAGCATTCTCCCAGCTTGCTGCCTCCACCCCAGCCTGTTCTCAGCTTTCACCCCAGCTCCTAGATAGATGTTGTCAGCACAGTTTAATGCCTTCATGAGTGCTAGTTGGGAAGAGCCAATAGCTATCAGCTGAGATCCTGGGGAGTCCCAGCATGCTCCTCCCTAGCAACTACACTTTACCTGACACCCCAGCAGGAGCACGCCCTGGAGAGAGCCTGCCCAGCATCGGAAAGTCCAATGCCTTTGTTCCCCCTAGTGCTCCACATCTCCTAGGAACTGTCCCTAGACACACAAACTGTCCCCATTAGTGCACACACTTCCACGGGTATCTGGGTTGGAACACACACCATAGGCACAGAGGCTGTTTGACTTTGTTTTTTAGCTTCTTGGAAAATGGCTCATGGGTAGTTATTAGGGCAGTTGTTTACAGTGCCTCCTTCTTTAGCCTCCTAACCATCAACTGAAAATCAGTAAAGAAATAGAATCAACACGAATGCAGGATGTCGATGGGCAGTTGTGATGTCTTAGGGTTTTACTGATGTGAACAGATACCATGACCAAGGCAACTCTTATAAGGACAACATTTAATTGGGGCTGACTTACAGGTTCAGAAGCTCAGTCCATTATCATCAAGGTGGGAGTATGGCAGCATCCAGGCAGCCATGGTGTAGGAGGAGCTGAGAGTTCTACATCTTCATCTGAAGGCTGTTTGTAGAATACTGGCTTCCTGGCAGCTAGGATGAGGGTCTTAAAGCCCATGCCCACAGTGACAAACCTACTCCTACAAGGCCACACCTTCTAATAGTGCTACTCTCTTGACAGAGCATATACAAACCATAACATGCGACCTAAGCCTGGGGCTAGTCATTAGAGTATGGAGAGGTTCAGGCCCTAAGAAGGTGAGGTAGGTAAGAAAACTGTTGCAGGAAAGACTGGCTGCAGGGAATCTAGGGTAACCCACAGACTGGGGAGGAGAGAGGGGTGGAGCTGGAAGGTGGTGTCATTACCAGACAAGAAATAAGTGGGATCCCATGGAATCAGGTCTTGAGACCTGTCAAACTTATGCCCCTGAGATGTAAAGGCCCAGGAATCCTCAAGGTCACATTGGTTATCCTCAATAACCTTTCATTTTTGTTACCCAGTTGCCTCCACTCTGGTTACCTTCTGAGCCCAGAAAAACAGTAGCAGTCCCAGGTGCCTAAGTGTGGGTGACTGGTACCTCCAAGTGCCTCTTTGTGCCTACGTGGAGATGATACTACTTCCTTATGTTCCTGTACCTGGGGTTGGCACATGCCTCTTCACTCAGATGCTCATCACAGTCCCTCACTTTTACACCCAGTCTTGACTTTTTGAACTCCAAACCTCCCCACACACAGCAGTGACCATCTCCACAACGTGCCATCAGCTCACCCACGTGTTTCTCAGGCTACTATGTTCTTTGTTTCCCATTCCAGCTCTCTGGAAAAGCAGGATCTTAAATTCCCAATAGTACCCATACCCAGCTCCCACTTCTACAGCCTGATTTTCCTGTTATTGACTGGTCTCTGCCCAACCTCAACCAGATAACTGTTGCAGCAGCTCCTTTTCCTTTGCAGATCTTTATACTGCAATGGAGTCCTCTGTGCCCATTCCTTGGGATCCTCTTCTTTCTTCTCTTAAATGACCCTTTTCCTTGTTCCTTGGATGGCTCCAGATCTTCCAGGATATATGTGCTATGAGTAACTATGAGTAACTCTTCTATGGCCTTTGTTTCTCCAGGAGGACTTTGGGCCCGTGCTGGAACAAAGATGGCCCAAGTTAGGGTTCTGTGATGAGCAAGCAAACACACACACACACACACACACACACAGAGAGAGAGAGAGAGAGAGAGAGAGAGAGAGAGAGAGAGAGAGAGAGCGCTCTTCCTGCTAGCCTGGGTGAAGATGCTGCCCCTCCTTCTTCCCTCACCTATCAGGCTCAATCTGGCTCTGGCTGGAACTGCTTTTCTTTCTAAAGCTGCCGGATGGCTGCCGGTTTAGCATGATGGGATGAGCCATCTGGGGACTTTGGTGTCTGATCAGATCAAGGAGTTTGGGATTGAAATGGGCACGCCTCACCTTTCTAGTCCACCCCAGGCTAGTGTTGGCCTTGGAAAATTCCCAAGAAGCTGCTCTACAGATGGAGAGGCCTAGAAGTCCCTGAGCAGGTTACAGAGCTTAGAGGGAGGGTCTGTACATCCACCAGGCACCAGGGGGCAGCCTCACCCTATTCTTACCTCAGTATCTATAGATCACAAGCCCTACCCACCCCCACATCAGGCAAAAGGTGGACTGATTGGAGTTATCATGGAGTCCCCTTCTGTACCTTGGTGACAAATTGTAACTCTGATCTTCGACCAAGCAAGCTACCCTTTGCCCACTCTGGAGACAAACAGAAATTGATCACACCCAAAGCTGATACCATGACCCTCAGCCTCCAGGCTGGATCTTTGAGGAGGCCTAAATGTCTTGAGACAGCTCAGTGCTTCTGGCAAGGTTCCACGGAACTCTTGGAGGACGATCTCCCCACTCCAGGCCAGCTCAGGGACAGTCCTTCAGAAGGCAATCACACAGGACACTTACTTTGGTGCAGGGACCAAGAAACTTTGCACCTGGATATCCAACTCTCCCTAGGTCCTAATTGGGAAGTGAAGAGGAAACATTAGGCAGGCTGGACGAAAGGATGGTCCACCGGGAAACAAGATTCCAAGCTAGAAAAAGTGGAGAGAAGGGAGGACTAAGGATGTCTGGAGGTCAACTAGAGACTCCGTTTTCCTGGTGGTTCAGAAAAGCCTGAGGGGACTTTGACCCGACCCGAGCCAGGTGATTCTGGAACGAATGGCGGCTAGGCCCACGAAAAGAAAGTGCTGGCCAGCGCCCCAGGTAGCAGCCATCCTGCTCCCAACTGGAGCAGCGTCTCCTCTAGAGGAGGAGGTAGGCGGAGTGACAGGGAGGGCGGGATGGAGGGGGAGGGGGGACCAGTCGGGTCGTGGGGGTGGGGCGACAGTGACATCACCGGGAGTTGGTTCTTAAGCAGCAGCGGTTCGCCTCAGGAAAGAGAGGGACAGTTGGAGTGCCAAGGCGAGTCTTTGAGTCCGCCGCGGCCCTGAGAGCGGCTGTAGCCGCCGCCGCCGGGAAGGAGGGGGCTAGTCGTACCCAGGACCACCGGAGCCGCCAGCGCCAGGAGAGCTGCGGGCGAACAGGACAGCCACTTGGAACTGGGCCGGGGCCGCGGGCCTCAGGCCCCTTGCTCCGGCCGCCGCTTGCAGACAGTGGGCTTCCGATGCCACCCGCGACGCGCTAGGGTGAGCCTCCGGCAGGGCGAGCAGTCCTCGCTGCAGCCGCCACTGCCGCCCGAGCCGCGGGCAGGAGTCTCGGGAGCCGCCGCCGCCCGGCCAGGCTCCACCGCCGCCCGCGCGCTCCCGGGCCCCCGACACACATGAGATTCTTCAGGCTCACTTTCAAGTGCTTCGTGGACTGCTTCTGACTGCGCCGCCCCCGCCGTCCCGCACCCCTCCCGCCCACCCGTCGCCCCGTCCCCCGGCCCGGCCGCCCCCGAGGCCCCCGGGCGGGCCCGAGCTTTCGGGGCCCTCTCTCCAGGTGCCACCGGAGCCCCCTTGCCCGCCCGCCACCCTCGAGGCGCCGCGACCCTCAGCCCGGCCTCACGGCCCCGCTGGGGCCATGGCGAAAAAGAGCGCTGAAAACGGTATCTATAGCGTGTCTGGTGACGAGAAGAAGGGTCCTCTCATCGTGCCCGGGCCCGACGGTGCCCCAGCCAAGGGCGATGGCCCTGCGGGCCTGGGGGCGCCTGGCGGCCGCCTTGCAGTACCGCCGCGAGAGACTTGGACACGCCAGATGGACTTCATCATGTCGTGCGTGGGCTTCGCCGTGGGCCTCGGTAACGTGTGGCGCTTCCCCTATCTGTGCTACAAGAACGGCGGAGGTGAGTGCCCTGCCCCTGAGCATCCTGGCTTTTCATCAGCGGCCAGTTCCCAACCCCAGCCTGCCACAGGCCCACCAGAGCAGTGGGGCAAAGTCCAGAGGGTAGGGAGGCCCGCCCAAAGCGGGTGGAGGCCATGGTGCCCCCTCATCAACCAAGCGTTCTGTGACCCAGCACGATGGCCTCCACCCCCCTCACTGGTCATGTGCCTGGCAGTGTGGAAGGGAGGCAATCAAGGGTAGCTTCCAGATGAACTGAGGGGCTGCCTCCCAGACTTCCAGTCCAAACTGGGAGTGATTGGCCACTGAGGTGGGAAGGGAAGGCCTGCCCCCCCAATGGAGGGGGCTCTAGGAGGTGAGGAGCCCTAGTTGCCCTCATGGGTCAGGCACACAAGTGACACATTGTGTGGACACCCCCCACGTGTACACATAGGAATACGTACACACACACAATGGGCCATTCTGTCCCTCCCCCACACTCTCCTCTACCCTCCCTCCTCTCCCTTTTCTCTTCTCCCCTCCCCTCTGGCCCAGGCTTGGAACACTGGGTGCTTGAGCCAGGCTTGGGAAGTCTGCGGCCTGGCCCGCCTGGCGCCGCCACTAGACAGGCTGCATGCACATCCCATGCTCAGTTGCCTAAGCCTAGCTTAGCAACAGTAGTGGGTGCTTGCCTGTCCTGGGACTACAAAGCAGTACTGGATTTCTGGAGAACTGAAGCAGCTGGGTGATGGGTGGGAAACTAAGTCCCAGAGTGGAGGCCTGTGTCCAAGGTCACACACAGGAAGGATGCTGGGAGCAGGAGCCCAGTAAACTGCAATTAACTCTGTCACTGAGTAGCAGAGAGAGCTGATCCTGTGCAGATAGGGTCCTAGAGAACAGTAAAGAGGAATAGGTCAGAACTGCAGCTGCTCAGCTCTCCCCTCCTTCCTACCACTCCATATAATTGCTGGAATACTATCTCAGCCCCTTTCCTTGATTTGTCTCTCTTTGTCCTACACCAATACCCTCATAAGCAGAGAACTGCCACCCACCCAGCTTCCTCCTGGGACTCTCATGATTGCAAAGTACAGGGTAGTTGGGATCACTGCCTTTTGACAAGCCCCCAAGCCTGAACACCCAGCCCTGGCCATTCCTTCCTGCTCTGCTGTCTGCCAAAAAGAACTGTGGCACAAGAAATGGCCTGTATGCATAGGTCTGTGTGTTTTCAATACCTGCTATGTCACCCTAGGTGTCTATAGGCTCAGACCTCAGTGAGCCAAGGGCTCCCCATGGTATAGGGAACACTGGCTAGACACTGCTGCTGTGCCTCCTCTCAACAGACCTAGAGCTCATCTCCTGTGATTGTTCACGTTGAGCCTCTGAGTCAGTGGCCACCCTCGTGCTGATTCACTCAGTGGGAAGTCATGGGACTGGGGTGCAAGCTGAAGCTGGGGCTCTGTCTGGGCCTTCTAGGACTTCTGGAGTCTGGTCTGGTGTGAGGCCTAGACAGCTTGGCTGATGGGTTTGGGTTAAGTCCCCTCCTGCTGCAGGAGGTGATTTGGAGGCATCCTGAGCCCACTCCATGGTTCCTCCTCCAGGTGTGTTCCTTATTCCCTATGTCCTGATTGCCCTGGTTGGAGGAATCCCCATTTTCTTCCTGGAAATCTCATTGGGCCAGTTCATGAAGGCCGGCAGCATCAATGTCTGGAACATCTGTCCCCTATTCAAAGGTGAGCCGCCATGGGCCAGTTCTCAATTCTCCATTTTTCAATTATTGGGATGAGAGCCAGGGAACACAGTATGGTTGTGACCCACTTGAAGTCTTTTGATTTCTTCAATGAGCACTAGACTTAGGGGGTAAGTACTACCCCTTGAGCTTAGGAGAGAGTCTGCAGGATATTAGATCACACAATTTGAAGAGTCAGAAACTAGGGGACAGGCTTGCTTAAAAGGGAAAGAATGGAACAGTAACAGCTTAGGGACAGGACCTGTTGGACACACTTGACTCACCTCAGAGGTCCTACTACTGTCCTTGAAGAAGCTGGACACACAGGGGTGAAGCAATTTGCCAAGGTTGCCTTCTGAAGGGATGAATATTTTCCACACTTCCTTGGGTTACTATAAAGCTCTCTCAGCTTATGTATAAGAGAGGCTACTGGGTAACATGGGGTGGACTGCATGGTGGTACTGGAACCTGGGAAGGAGCAAGCATTTGAAGCTGGACAATCAACAGGATGTAGTAACTATATAGGTAGGAAAGAGCTGTCTTTAGCTCTGGGTTCGGTGGAGGAGCTAAAGCATAGAGATAGTGGAGGAACATGGCAAATCTTAGCCAGAGACAGACAGACAGGAAAGGTAGCCTAGAGTTGGGACACACAATTGGGCTTTAAAAGCTTGGAGAAGCCTCTGGCAGGATGAAAAGAGGGAGAAGATACAGGGAGGGATGGAGGCATACAGGGAACATGCTGTCAGGAACTTATCAGGGATCAATGCTCTGGAAGGGGAGATAATGGGGGTGGTAGGAAAATGGCCACAAAGGAGCCCAGAAGGAGCAAAGACTACTCACTCATCCTCAGGTCTGGGCTATGCCTCCATGGTGATTGTCTTCTACTGCAACACTTACTACATCATGGTGCTGGCCTGGGGCTTCTATTACCTGGTCAAGTCCTTTACTACCACTTTGCCATGGGCTACATGTGGCCACACCTGGAACACTCCTGACTGTGTGGAGATCTTTCGCCACGAAGACTGTGCCAATGCCAGCCTGGCCAACCTCACATGTGACCAGCTTGCTGACCGCCGGTCCCCTGTCATCGAGTTCTGGGAGTGAGTCAGGTGCCTGTGGGCCAAGCCCATCCTCTCTCATCCCTTGGTCTTTCCATATGTGGTCAAGCCCTGGGTGCACATGGCCAAGGATACAAAAAAACCACTCCTGGGTTTTGTCTGTCCCCATCCTCCAGGAGTGCCTAGGCCAGTCTTGGAGCTTGAATAGACATTGCTCCTATAGCAACATGACATTTGCTATTGTCTTGTCATGTTGACCTCATTACAGAGCTGAAACTGCATATTTGTAGGTTGGGGTAAATATAATGACCCCGGGGTAGTCCTCCAGACACCTGATGGTAGGGCCTGGACCTAGGGCTGTGATAAGGGAGGAACTGCCAACTCCAAAGCAAATCCTAGTCACTGTGCCCTTTGCTGACATGACCCTCAGGTGCCTTCCTTTCTTCTCTACCCTAGGAACAAAGTATTGAGGCTCTCCACGGGGCTGGAGGTTCCAGGAGCCCTCAACTGGGAGGTGACCTTGTGCCTGATGGCCTGCTGGGTGCTGGTCTACTTCTGTGTGTGGAAGGGGGTCAAGTCAACAGGAAAGGTACAAGTGGGGGCATGTAGGGTGGGGGCAGCATTACCTGGGAGGTGTACTTGTCTGCAAGGGACACAATAACAATAGGAGGTGACTAGACTGAGGCTCAAACCTACAGAGGGGACAGGTTCCTAAACTCACACCTTTTGCTCTCACCTGTTGGTGGGCATTCTTCCTCAATCTTCACCTCCAGGAACAATAACCTTCAGCCCTTGAGAGTGAAAGGTCCAGACAGTAACTACCCTTACCTGTGTCTACTGCACATCCTGGCTTTTTCCATCTCCTCCTCTTCTACTGCCTCACCTTCTGTTTCTTCCTACTCCTTGCTAAATGCTTAAGTTAATTTTGTCACTCTGGGTGAACCTGACCTGTGGGGACTCCCACCTCTGTGATCCTCAGGTCCCCAAGGAAGACTCCTTCAGAGGTTTCCTCAGGTTACAGAGACAGATGAACCAACACATTAAAATTGCCAAACCAGGGGATATGGTTAGGTCCCTGAAGGATCAAACTCCAGTGCATCAAGGTTCCTTCACAGCAGGGTCCTCAAATGCCGAGTGTCTTCCTCCCTCCCTGCAAACCCAACTCTGTCTTTCTTTCTTTTTGTTTTTTGTTTTTTGTTTGTTTGGTTGGTTTGGTTTGGTTTTTCAAGACAGGGTTTCTCTGTATAGCCCTGGCTGTCCTAGAACTCACTTTGTAGACCAGGCTGGCCTCGAACTCAGAAATCCGACTGCCTCTGCCTCTCGAGTGCTGGGATTAAAGGCGTGTACCACAACGCCTGGCTCCAACTGTCTTTCTCTTGCCCAGCTAGAATCCCTAACTGCTAAGGAACCCAGCAGCCTACCAAGAATGATCTGGAGTTTGGGACCACAGGGCTTTGAGGGATATGTGCTTGTTATAATTCATGCAACATTGCCATGGGTTTTCTGTGTCCATACTCCCCATACCTTCCTATCCCCATATAGGCATGCCCCTAGGAACAAACTTTCCTTCATTAGATGCTAGATTCACCTAGGGACCCTCACCTTGGAATGCTATGGCCCTGTTTCTTCCCTCCTTTTACAGCTAACTAGAGCCTGCTATGAGGCTGCCTGGGGTCCAGCCTGGCTCCTAGCTTCCCTGGGAGTAGTCCCTCACTCAGGAATAGAATGAATGCTACTGGCTTTCCTAATCCAAATTCTGAGCATGACTGCAATTTGGGGAGATGACTGTTGCCCATGTTATAAGCTCACAGTAGTGCTGGGAACCAGCCACCAAGCTTAGGCAGGAGGCATCTTAAGGGGGAGCAGGGATCCAGAGCCTCTCTGAGCACCCTGGCCCCCCAGATCGTGTACTTCACTGCTACATTCCCCTACGTGGTCCTCGTTGTGCTGCTGGTGCGAGGGGTGCTGCTGCCTGGAGCCCTGGATGGTATCATCTACTATCTCAAGCCTGACTGGTCAAAGCTAGGGTCCCCTCAGGTGAGGAAAGGTAGTTTGTGGCAACAGGGTTGGGAGATGCTGCCTGTTGAACAGGGTCCCTTGTGACTCTTCTCTTGACCCATCCCTTCCAGGTATGGATAGATGCTGGGACCCAGATTTTCTTCTCTTATGCCATCGGCCTGGGGGCCCTCACAGCCCTAGGCAGCTACAATCGCTTCAACAACAACTGCTACAAGTAGGAACCCGCCCCTGCTCTGCTTGCCCTGTCTTGCCCTGCCCTGGAGCAGTGGAACTGCTTAAACCAGAATATTCTGTCCCTCCACCCTCAGGGATGCCATCATCCTGGCACTCATCAACAGCGGGACCAGCTTCTTTGCTGGCTTTGTGGTCTTCTCCATCCTGGGCTTCATGGCCACAGAGCAGGGTGTGCATATCTCCAAGGTGGCAGAATCAGGTAAGTTGCCTGACCTTGGCCAACATCCAGAGCAGCAGAACTACTCTGATGTAGAGTGCATGCGTGCGTGCACACATACAGACATTCTGATATGTGACACAAGTTTAGCTAGCTCTATGCAGCTGAGACAAAACAATTCTCTGGAGCTGGGGACTCCCTGTCATCCACTTCCAGAACTGCAGCATGTATCCTGTTTGTTGAGTGCTACAGATAGGAATAAGGGAGATACTCCTTCAGCTCTGTTGTGTCACTCCAGGACAACCAGCAACTGTCATGGCTGCTGGAGCCCAGGGAGGGTAGTGTGAGTCAGGAATCCTGCTAATACAGGGTGGGGCTGCCAAGTTCAGCTTTCAGAACTCTGATGTGAGATGCCTATAGGACCTTAATGGGTTTAGCCATGCTAAAGCACAGTCCTCAGATTTTTATTATTTTATTATCTGGGGGTCAGGGAGGACCTTGAGCATTAGGATACTCAGGATGGTGCTGAGGGCCAGTCTCACCCTGTATCTTTGCACTCAGGGCCTGGTCTAGCCTTCATTGCCTACCCACGGGCTGTCACACTGATGCCTGTGGCCCCACTCTGGGCTGCCTTGTTCTTCTTCATGCTGCTGCTGCTCGGTCTGGACAGCCAGGTTTGCAGGAGCTCTAGGGCAGGAATGGGGTAGGGGATGGTGGTGGTCACGGGACTTGGCACATTGGGCAAGAGGAGCATGGGGATATGGGGGACCTGGGCCTGAGCTACCCTGGCCACAGTTTGTAGGTGTGGAGGGCTTCATCACTGGGCTCCTGGATCTCCTCCCGGCCTCCTACTACTTCCGTTTCCAAAGGGAGATCTCCGTTGCTCTCTGCTGCGCCCTCTGCTTTGTCATCGATCTCTCCATGGTGACTGATGTGAGTGGGGGTAAGGTGGGTTACTGTCAGTTTCCAACCATGGGCCATCTTCTCTGACCTGACTCTATTCCTCAGGGTGGGATGTACGTCTTCCAGCTATTTGACTACTACTCAGCTAGTGGCACTACCCTACTTTGGCAAGCCTTTTGGGAGTGTGTTGTTGTGGCTTGGGTTTATGGTAAGTCAAAATGAAGGGCTAGGTTAGAAATTGTGGGGTGAAATGGGGATAAATGGTCTCCAATTCTAGCCTTCCTGTCCACCTCATCCTGTTCCAGGAGCTGACCGGTTCATGGATGACATTGCCTGTATGATTGGGTACCGACCTTGCCCCTGGATGAAATGGTGCTGGTCCTTCTTCACCCCACTGGTCTGCATGGTAAGGCTGGGGAAGTAGGCAAGTGGTGTGGTGTAGTGAGGCACCAGTGACCACAGGCATCTGTGTCCACAGGGCATCTTCATCTTCAACGTTGTGTACTACGAGCCACTGGTCTACAACAACACCTACGTGTACCCGTGGTGGGGTGAAGCTATGGGCTGGGCCTTTGCACTCTCTTCTATGCTATGTGTACCCCTCCACCTCCTAGTCTGTCTCCTCAGGGCAAAAGGAACCATGGCAGAGGTAAGGTCCCTAACTTGTTCCTCAAAGGAACAGATCATTGCTCAGAAGCATGGCCAGCTCAGACTGGAGGGGGCAATAGATGGAAGGAAAGTTAACCCATTATGACCTCATGTGGCAGCAAGGAGGCAAGACCCACCTCTTACTTCCCTGGCTCCACACAGGACAACTTAACCCACTACAGGGAGCAGATACTGAAAGGGTGCCCTAAGGGAGGCACACCTGCCTTGGTGGCAGACAGTAGGAGCTGGAGTGGTAGAAGCAGTTGCATGTGACCCATGGTAAGTTCAACATACCCTCCTCTCCCACAGCGTTGGCAGCACCTGACCCAGCCTATCTGGGGCCTCCATCACTTGGAATACAGAGCTCAGGATGCAGATGTCAGGGGCCTGACCACCCTGACTCCCGTGTCTGAGAGCAGCAAGGTTGTCGTGGTGGAGAGTGTCATGTAACAGGCACCCCCAGCTCACATCACCAGCTCATCCTTTGGTAGCCATAGCAGCCCCAACTTTAGCCCCCACTCATCCCTCCGGGGGCTTGCCTTTCCTTAACAGTTTGGGGGTCTGCCTGGGGGGAGGGGAGGGAGCACCATGAGTGCTAACAAAAATAACTTTTTCCATTTTTAATAAAACGCCAAAAATATCACAACCCACCAAAAATAGATGCCTCTCCTCCCAACCCCACAATCAAGCTGGTATTTGCATTGCTTCCAGGCCCTACCTCCTCTCCTTCCCAGTGCCCAGGACCCATCTCCTAGCCTTGCCAAGCCCACCTGCCTGCCTCCCAAGCTCTGCTCTGTACTATACCTTTGCCCTAGAAACAACAGTGGCAACTTGGATAACAGGAGAGGAGGGAAAATACAGTAGGGCAGGAGAAGAGGACAGTGGAACCAATGTGAATATTGCAGCTGAATTATACCCTTCCTACCCCTATTCTAGAAGCTAGAGAGCCAGTCAGCAATGGAACCTTGTGTTCCTGCGCCAATTGCCACCAATATTAATTGTGTGAGCTTGGGTCTGAGTGCTCCCCCCCCCCCGTATGTATGTATGTATGTGTGTTTGTATGTGTAGATCTCTTATCTCTTAGTGAAGGTGAATACCAGAAGTAAACACAGCCTCTGGGCAAAGGAGGCTTATATTTTGCACATTTTATAAGAAAAACTTGAGAGTGAGACTTCTGCTTGTATATTTCTAAAAAGCCCCCACCATCTCCACATTTCCACTCCTTTCCTTCACATCCCCACCTTTTCATCTCTGACCCTAGCCAAGGAGTGTGAATTTATAGACTTAATTTTCATAGGCAAAACAAAAGTTTCAGGCTGTTGAGTATATATATATATATATATATATATATATATATATATATATATATATATATATGTATGTATGTATGTATGTAATGAATGAGTCTGTTGTGTGGATGTTCTGTATGGTCTCCAGCCAGAGACTGGAGTGGGAAAGTGGGAGCCTCAATGGTGTCCCCATACTGTTCCTTTGCCTCTAAGTCTATGGGATGGAAGGCTGTAACACTGTTCCGGGGAATCTGGGTCTGCTCACCTGACATGCTCAGACTTGCCCACACCCAGCTCCCTGGGCATGATTGCAGGGATTTCCCATGGACAAAGCCCAGGGAAGGGATCCTGGGCATGGCTCCCACCTCCAAACTAAAGGCTGATGCACTTTCGACTCGACATCTCAAGTCTTCCATGTAACACCTTATACACACATCTATGTCCCATCAAGCCTGAAACAGCCAAGTAGCCCTTAGAAAGGCTTCCTTCACCCAGAGCTGGACTAAGCCAGAGAGGTGGGGCTGGGTAAGGGTGCAAACCTTTGGGGACATTCTTACTGTGCTAAAAAAGCCACTGCAAACATAGCAATAAAAACACTTCATTTTCCAAAGTTGGCTCCTGTTTCTGCTTCTCTGGAAGAGGAATTAGATGGGGATGCAGGTGTGGGAACCTTCTTCCAGCTCCAGCCTTGCATTCACTAAAGCCCATTCTGAGGGATTCTGTACTTAGTACCATGTCAGAAACTGGAAATAGAGCAGGAAAGGTCCCATAGACTGAAGAGCATGGGGTGACAGTAAGTTCAATAGGAACAAATGCAAGGCTATATATCTATGAGTTATTCCAATAAGTTTTCTAAACCAACCACCGTGGCTCATGCCTATAAGTCCTGAACTTGAGATATTGAGGCAGGTGGATCAAGAGGAGGGAGAAGTATGTTTGTAAGTGGCCTTCCAAGATCTAAAAGTAAATGGCACACTAGGATCACAGAGGTAAGCTGGGGCAATGAACCAGGGACTAGGCATCAGCATCTGGACCTGTCCAGTGACACTAGAGCTAGGTGGAGGAGGTTCTTTGGATTGGGGTCTTCTTTCCTGGCATGACCAGAAGGGGCTGGGGATGACTACATGATGCAGGATTGAGGAGTCAAGATGAAAACACCAGAGATTTGGCTTGAGCCACAGGAAGAACAGCGCTTGCCAGGTCCTGTGATGGGGACAATTGGGAGTTGGCTTTGGGCATGTCATCTGGGAAATGTCATCCAAGTAGAGATCTCTGGTTGGCAAATGGACACAGGACTTTGCAGTTCTAGAAAGTCTGGCCTGGAGCTAAAACTAAGTACTTACCACATGAGTCCTGAGTCTGGAAGGGCTGAGGGTGGAGCTTAAGTGGGTACAGAGGAAGACTCAGCAACATATAACATCCTGGGCCCTGACTGGCCTTCAAGGTTCAAAGATGATGGTTCACTGTGTGGCAGAGATTATAGGGACCCAGATAAGAGTGGCCTTGGGCAACATGCAAAAGCCTCATTTAGAAAGTGGGAATTCAAAAAGTCAGGTAGGCCAGGTAGCAAACCAGCTACTTAGGTGGTTGAAGCAGGAGGATCAAAAGCTCAAGGCTGCATGTGCTACAGAGTGAGTTCAAGGCTTTCCTTACACTGAAAATACAATCAATGACAGAGCAGCTACTTAGCTATACAAGTCCCTGGGTTTAACTCCAGGATTGCCAAAGGCACCAGCTGAGGTGGAGGTGGAGTTAGCTGAGTCTGGCCATCCTAGCTATTTGGGGGGCTATGGCAAGGGGGAATTGCAAAATCAATGTCTTCCTGGGCTACAGGGCAAGTTTAAAACCATCTTGGACAACCTATGAAGATTGTCTCAAAACACATAAAGAGCAGGAGATACCGCTCAGAAGTAAAACACTTGCCTAGCATGTAGAACACACTAGGTTCAATGCCCAATGGAGGAAGGGAGAGACCCAAATATGTACATGAATGAATGATCACGTTATGGCTTATTCACAAAAAGTAATTTTAGTTAGCCTGAAAAAGGATTGAGATATATGTTGTATGAATGACCCTGAAGGACATGATGATTGGTGAAATAAGCTACTTCTTTAAGAACATTGTATGATTCTACTCACAAGAAACTCCTAGAACAGTCAAATCTAGAGACTGAGTAGAATGATGAAGCTTAACCCCAGACCAGGGGCTGGGGTTTAAAAACATGATACCAAGTTCTACATTTGTAAATGATTAATGGCATCAAAACTATGTGCCTAAAAATAGCGAAGATGTTTTAGGATGTATTATAAGTATATACATTTACACTTTACCACAATATAAAAAAAGTTATAGAGGACAGGTCTTGGAAGGGTGGGGCCTAGTACACAGAGGGCAACCTCTGATGAGTATGTGGCGCCACAGGAGGGATGGTAAGCAGACAACACTAGTTCTGTTCTGTGCAGAGTGGTTCTGTTCCATGCAGAGCAGGAAGCAGTCATCACTTGGGACAGACTGTAGCCTCCCTGCCCTCTTCTCAACACTCACCTTCAGTTTGTCTTCCTTTACAGGCCTCTGCTCTTGCCCAAACTCCTGTTTGTTCTTATCCTTAAATCTCAGCATGTTATCATCAGCTGCAGATCTTCCTCAGGTCTATAAGAACACCCACCTGGCCTCACACCATCCTTTCTCTCAACTAACTCCACCCATGAAAAAGGAGCTCACAGCATCAGGCTCTGTTCGGGATGAGAGCTCTCACCTCTCTTTCAGGCTAAAGGCCTTCTCAGCAACCAGTCAACTTCAGAAACAGAAAATGGTGACACCATAGAAAAGGCAACTTCACAGAAATGTGCTATTTAACTGGATGCTACAATAGATTCCTATTTGCTCAGGACACCTACTCCTATACAAAGGCTTAAGAAACTGAGATCAAAAAGTCCAAGTAGATTGAAAAGATGGAGTGGCAAACTATCAGACAGGATTCCCCAGAACCTGGACCAGAGAGGGTAGTGGCCAGGGTCAGAGTGGAAAGGCAGGAGAGGTGATCTGGACTTTGACCTTCCAAATCACAGACAAGCAAGCTCAGGGAAGCCCAAAGAACACTTCCTGGAAAAGTGGACTAGTCCTAAGCCTTGGCATAGCAACTAGAGGGTGTTACCTGAATGTTCCTGCCCCTATAGGCACCACCTCTAAACTGCTGGGAAGGGGGTGGACTCCTCACAGGGCAGCCATGCTTTGAGGGTGGGGAAGAGTGACAGAATGCTTGAGAAGGCAGCTTCTTGGTCTAGTCCCATACAGGTCAGACAGGAGTAGGAACATAGTTAGCTGACAACCATCTAGCCAACATCAACATCTTCAGGAGTCACTCCAATTCCAAGACACTTCTAACCTGCTCCCATAATCCTTCCACCCAGTCTTCACAGGGCAGGGGTGATAAGCACCTGATCAAGGATAGACCCTTTCTTGTGCCCTGCTAGAGAGCAGCCTAGCTACAGGCTGATCTTGCTCTAAGGAAGTAAGCAGTGAGGGCTTGGACCTGTCAGCAAAGTAAGTCAGTGCAGAGGCAAAACCTTATCTAGTAACTCTTCAGGACTGATGTGTTGCAAAGACCCAAGCACTATGCAGTCCCTTCTCTACTGCCTTAAAGCCCCTCTACACTGCCTTGTTCTGCAGTAGCAAGCTCTAGGTCATTGCCAAGGACAGTCTCCTTTCCCAGTCAGCATTAGTCAGAGGTCATGCTGTAAACCTTCAGGAGGGGGTTGGGCAGGGAGTGACTGGTGGCACTCTGCCACATTCTATCTGTCCTGAATGTGATGAATAGGAACTCGGAGAAGGCACCAGGAAGTCCTGCTGGTTTACCAGGCTTCCCAGACAGTTGCCAACTCCTAGGGAGACTGACAAGACAGACACTCCCCAAGAGCCATAAAGCAGAGTTGTCCTGACTTGAAGGGAGGAGGTAGGGTGGAGGCAGAGAGCAGGAGCTTTGACAGCAAGTGTAAGTCTGGTCTTCAGGGAATAAGAAGAAGCTCAAGGTAAGAAAAGTGCCACACTAGGCATCTGCAGCCTTCCTGGGCACTCTTTAACTTTGAGAGAGGAGCAGCCGAATCATCCCCAAAGCCTCAGTTAGACACAAACACCTTATAACATAACAACATTTATTCCCCTCAGGATAAAACAGCAGCCTCCTTTAGGATACATTGCAAAATAAAAAGGGGTTCAACTGCAGGCCAGGTCACCAGTGCTTTTCTACACTTCCAGGAGTGGAAAGTGCCCTGGCCAGGCAGAACAGTGGCAAAAGTACTTTCTATAAACAAACAACAATCAGGTCCCTTTTGGTGTAAGAGCAGTATGTGTAATGGTGCCAAAATGATGATCTATAAGCCATGGAAGAAAATTGGGGAAGTAGGGAATAAACCCAAGTACCAGAGGGATAGGCTGGGCTCCAAGGAAGCAGTAAGCATGGGTCTGGTAGAAGGCAGCGGCAGGCAGGAAAAAACCAAGCCTTTACTCCTCCTTCTTGTCTGAGGGACCACGTACTGATGCCTGGAAAAGGAAAGAACCCCCCCAAAATGAAGTTAGCACGGCCTGGGAGGACTGGCAGTTGGAGGAGTCCCCTGCAGCTCTCTTTTACTGCAATGGGAGCAGAACCAAGAGCTCCTCCAGAGCACACAGCAGGCTAGTCTTTAAGTCCCAATTTAGGGTCTTTCACAATTGTGTACCTTCCAGTGAAAACCCAAATCCTTGGGAGTTGGGAGATAACATCTGCCATAAAAGCATGAGGACCTGGGTTTAATCCCAAAACACATAAAAAGTCAGATGTAGTAGAGCATACCTGTAATCTCAGAGCTGGAGAGGCAGATCAGTTAGATTCCTATAGCTAGGTAACAAGTCTACATTGTAAGCTCTAGGCAAATGAGATACCTGGTCTTATAAAATAAAATGGATAGCTCTTGAGGAGTGATAACCCAAGGTTATTTTATGTACATGGATACACAGACCCAACGCCTAAGTCCTGCCCAGATAGCCTGGTATATTCTGAGGGACCAGGCACTCCCTGTGGGGCTGGGCCCTTCCTCCTACCCACTACCTGATGTAAACCAAACAAATCTAGGGATCTTTACTTGGCTCCTTCTACTCACCTTGCTGACCACCTGAGCTTCCAGCCAGATCTAGAGTTGTGAGCCTAGCCTGAAAACTCAGATCAACAACTAGTACTTAGCAGTAGGATGACCTTTGAGTCTTTATCCTCACTTACTTTAGACTTTGCCAAACATTACCCTTCCCCCTGCCCCATCCCACAGGAGAGGTAGACAAGAGCAGGTCTCTACATTATTGAGGGGTTTTGTTTTCTGAAGCAGGGTCTTAGTATGTAGCCTAGGCTGACCTGGAATTTTCTCAACTTTCCAGTCTCAGCTTCCTAAAGTACTGGCATTTTGGGTGTGGCCACCACACTCAGCTTTCCCATGTATGCTCCTAATGAAATAGCACACCACAGTCTTAGAATGTTAAATAACCCCTTTTTAGGGGCTTGAGACTGGATTTAAGGTAGGAAAGGCTCAGAGCAAAGAGTCAATCTACTGATAAGGGCTGCCCTTGAACTTTGCAGGTTTTAGCCCACCATCTAGTACCATGCCATACCTCCTGCACGAAGGGTTCTGACAGCTGGGTCTGCTCTAAGCCTACACACAACAACAAAGGAGGCAAGAGGCTCCTTAGTACCCTAGAACTGTGCTGTAGGATCCTGACCCTAACTTGCACCTACAGAAAGGGAAACACTGACCTGCAGTTTGGCATGCTCTTCTAGCAGGCGGTCATATTCTTTGGTAAGGCCCTCAGACTGCTTCTGCATAGCCAGAGCCTCGTTTTCAGCTTTCTCAAGTTCTAACAATAAAAACGAACACAGGAAGAGATCAAAAGATTATCTAAGGAAAAAAAATCCTACCTGCTTAAAACATGGGAAACTTCTGTAACTCTGTCACAAAAAAAAGTTATACAGATAAGGTTCCAGTGTTTGTCAATGTTTCTGCCTTTAAAAACCACTAGTGGAGAATTGTAAGGATGGATAACCCAACAGCTAGATGGAATAAAAAGTCAGAATCAGCCCCCTTAGTCCTATAAATGAAAGGACACTTAACGATTCCCAGAAGGGGTAACCTTTTAACTGGCTGGCAGTGAGAGGCAATGAGCAAAATCCCAGCATTAAGACCCCTAGTGACATTGGCCAGCACCTACAGTGACGAATGAGTCTGAAATTAATCTAGAAGTGAGAGAGGATGGATCACACAAATTCTTTCTGACACTTTTTTGTTCTTGGCTCCAAGGCATGTTGGGCCTCCCCCTTGCCTGCCTCTCTTAATGGGAAACCCCTAGAGTGAGCACTACTAAAGCATGCACAACAGTTAGGGCTTCTCCAAGGCCTACTCAAACATGCTCTAGCAGTGAACTTCTTTGATCACATTTAGGTGTGAAGGCATTGAGTGCTATGTGTTTGTTTCCACCCAACTCTTGAGCTTTCACATGAAGTGTGCTATTAATACTTGATCCATGTGGCACACGCCTTTAATCCCAGCACTCGGGAGGCAGAGGCAGGCGGATTTGAGTTCGAGGCCAGCCTGGTCTACAAAGCGAGTTCTAGGACAGCCAGGGCTATACAGAAAAACCCTGTCTCGAAAAAACAACAACAACAACAAAAATACTTGATCCATGGGGGCATCAATGGACAGTGGAGCTTCTGGGTGTAATAGGACAGCCATCCTCACTTTTCTTGGTGCTAGCCAGCTCATCTTTTAGCTTCCTCAGGTCATTCTTCAGGCTCTTGTTCTCCTCTAACTTCATTTCAGTATTCCCAACATCCAACTTGCCTCCATCCTCGGCAGCTCCCTAGGGAAAGTGCCAAGCACCTGGGTTATTCAGAAGGAAGTGAAAGTGAAGGTCCAGTGTATTCCACAGAACTCTGATTTCTCAAGCTACTTTGAGCAATTACTGGCCCTTTTGGAAATAACAAGACAAAACTAGGCCACTACAGGGCTCTCAGACACAGACCAGGATATAGCTAGCTGCTGAGGAAAGAAGCACCTGCTGCAAATTCATTTACAGGCTATACACTCTGCCTACCCCAGTCCCTAGACCTACTTTCCCACCAGTAAAGTTCAATGGCTCTATGTTTACCCATCGAACCAGTAACTCAATTTGCTGTCACCTGGAGCTCAGCCCAGATAACCTAAAGAACCATGAGTCTTCCTTCTCTTCCCTGACTCTTGCAGCTTCACTACAGCCAATGACGCCAAAATTTGTTTATATTCAACTGCACCCTACCAATCTCTAAACCATCACTCTCCTTCCCAGCTTGCTTATAGTACAGATCCTCTGATAGATCTCTGATTCTTCTCTAATACCAAGGGATCCATCAGCCCCATGTTCATAAAGGGTTGCAACTGACAACTAACTTCTAAAGAATAAGGGTCTTCTTCAACACAGGTCTCTGTTCCTAGAGAGTCATTCTCATAAAATAAAACAAAACAAAACAAGTGCTACTGGAACCAGCATATGGAGACAACAATGGTAATACCCTCTTCCTCTGCTGTGTCCTCATGAATGAAAAGAAGGCACCAGAGTCATCCTGGATCGTTCCAATAGGCACAGCCTACCCACTAAAAACTCCTTCAGGGACCAGTATTATCACACAGGCCCCAGCCTAATAACTACTGTGGATTCTTAGAGATGAGCCACTAGCACTGTGGTTCTGGACATCCCACTCAGGTTGTAGGGGCACTTACCTTCTTTAGCTGATCATTCTCCTCCATGTATTTCTTGGCTGCCTCGCTGGCACTTTCTGCCTGCTTTTTAAAGGCTTCATTGGAGGCCAGCAGTGTGGCCTGCTGGGAGATGAGAGTCACCAGGCGTCTAAGCAGGCTGCCATTGTTTATAAAAAGAAGGGAAAGTGAGAAACATGAGAGCAAAGGGCCTGGCAAGAACTCTTCTTGGCTGCTACCTGCCTACCCTGCCTCCAGCCTGGACCTGGCAACACAAAGTAGGGCCCAGGAACTGGCCTCTGCCACATCACCCACCCCCCAAAAAACAGCTGTATTGGGCTCTGGGAAGAATCTCAGGCAGTGATCAGAAGCTACAGCACACCCAGGCATGACCTAGCTATATAGCAATAGGTATTGAAACACCAGCACTTTCCAGGTGAGGGCTTAGATGTGCTAACCAAGCCTCAGCACTGTTTTCCTTCTTGCGAGGCCAGGCTTGCCTCCCTAGGAGAACAATGTTAAGATAATAAATTTGGACACTTCCAACATGCCAAGTGAATTCGTCATAGATACTTCATGAGGTAATTACTACTGCTACTCTCATTTGACAAACAATAACAACAACAAAACAAAACAAAGTTGAGCAGGGTGAAGCAATGTATCAAAGTTAAAGAAAGTCTAGGCGCCAGAAATACGCATAGCTATAATTCCAACTCCCATCTACTGGACTCCAAAACCTACATTGGGAAATATACTCTCTCAGCTTCCAGGTCCCAACATGAGTAGAAAAAAAACCCTTCTCCAAATCTCCTTCCCAAACATATCTTATAACCAGGTGGGACAATGTAATCTGTTATATAATAGCACTCAAACTGAGGCTGTCATTAACTACTTGGGACACAGAAAAAAGAATCAAGACACAGGTACCCATTGCCTATCTCAAACAGCTGTAAAGGTAAACAGGTAAGTGGGTAGGGATAAGCACTGGACCCTGAACAATAAACTAAGTGAGCAGAGAGAGGACAGAAGCTACAGCCTTGAGAAAGTCACTACTCAGGCAGCCAAGAAGGCGGAGTACTTGCCCACATGCCTTGGAAAATCTAGCCACAGTACTTGGAGTACATGCAGAGGCCTGGGAAAACGGAAGAAAACATGCTTGATGCCTCTTCCAGGGCACTTCAACAGAAGTGCTTGCTTAGAAGAGTGGCAGTCGTCTTGGCCTGTTCCAGGGCTGGCCTCTCTGGTCCTATCATGCATTATTAGACTCTTGTCATTCCCATCTGCAGCCTGGGCAGGCAAGGGAACCAAAAGCACAGAATAGGTGAGCTTTCTTCTCAGCTTCAGTCCAGGCTCTGAAGGGCTGTAAGTAGAACACTTTTGGAGAATGTACATGTGGAACAGAGGAACTCTATGGGTCCTGTTTAGGTAGAAGCACCCAGGGGTCCCTGGTGGCACAGAGAGAGCCAAGATGTTGATTCCTGGCATGAGAGGAGAGTTTCCAGTGACATGTGCTGTCTAAACTTAGCAGCCTAGACCTCGTGGCTTAGAGCTCAGGTTTCCCTGCCTCAGCCCAGAGCTGCCCACCAGCCTGCTCCCCACTGGGCTGGAGCTCTGAAAGTAGAAGCTACCAAGCACCCAAGCAGCCAGCAAGAATTCATGAGCATGACAGACAGTGGCCAGAAATTAGAGAGACACCAGTAAGAAAAGCAATTGTGACTATCCCCAACTCCTAGCTTCCTGGTTCCAGAACAGGTTCCTGTAAAGTTTAAGAGGGCCCTCCCCATAGCTAGAAATGAGGGGAGGAGCATGTGTGCCACCTAGTGGTAGAGATGGGACCCATGAGCACTGCTGGGTCCTAGCAAAGATGAGTGAACAAACAAACCAAGGCTTGCCACCCCTACCTAGCCAGGCAAATGGCTGCTAGGGAGTGTCCACTGCTGTCACCCCAGTTACTAAGGGAAGCCAGCCAGCTGGTAAATGACTGCCACAACTAGCAAGGCAGTCCTATCAGGAACGACAGTCTCAGTACAATTCTGTTCCATGCTATCATAAGCCTTCCTCAGATATTGTGAACTAGGGTTTCCTGGATAGTCCAGAATACTCACAGAATACAGCATCCACAGAAACCAAAGTCTGAACAGTGTCTGCTCACAATTCTGGCATTTGATTTGCAGCTATTAACAAGACAATCACATTGCCAACCTGGTCATGGTTTTTCTTCCTCTGGCCAACTGTCATGGACATTTTCCCCACCTCTGTCCCAGGGCACGCTAGCTGGCCACCAATGGCAAACACTCTAATTGCACGCCCAACACATATACTGATAGTTCTTTCATATCACCTGTGTTGGAGCTAGGCCTCTAATCCATCCAGGGTTGACTGTGGGTCATTTTCTTGCCATTTCCTCTTAAGTCCGTCTTTTTTCCTTCCCTGCCTTTGCCCTCTGCTTCATCCTTCAACCACTTGAGTTTTCAGATGATGTGCACTCTGTAACATATGCTGCTACTGACAAGTTGGTTTTAAGAGGTCTCCCATCTGGTAAACTCTTCCTCAGGTATTTGCAGTCTGTATTTTCTTCCAGTTAGCTTTATTCCCTAAAGGGTTTATCTGTTACCAGACTCGTAACAGCCTACTAAACATCAGATTCTGATGTTACACAAACACTCCAAACATAGCCCGTCAAGATAGGTCTTCCCTTACTCCATCAGAACCTATCAAGTGTGTTTCTGTGGTAGAGGCTCTGTCCTCCTTGTCTCTTACTCCAACTCACTATCCATACTTTCCTTGTCAAGTTTAGAGAGGATGCTATCCCATGGTCTGGAGTACTCCAGAGCTGACAAATTTGACCAGTTGCTCCTCTGGTTGAGCCACTGTGTGAGAGTAATGCCTCAACCATCACCTCCCTCAGGAAAGCCTTTCCTATTGTGGGATGTAGCCGGTAGTGTTCCCACAGCAGCCCCCAATACACGACAGGCTCTTGTATTCACAAGAGGATATTCAGTCATTTGATTGTCCTATCAGGCTATAAACACCTTTCAACTAGGCCCTATACTTGTTATCGCTACTCCCCCAGACTAGGCACAATGAAAAGAACTTTCCAGGTGACCTAATTTCACTCCTGGAATAGGGAACACTCCCTGACAAGTGAAGGAGTATGTTTGAGGCTGCTTGTCAGGTCCAAGCCTTTTTCTTGTTAAACCCATGTCTACCTGGAAGCCTGGCACTGAGGGCTGGGGTGGGGCATAAACTGATATAGCACTCATCCTCCTATCTAACAGAGATAAAAGACAGCAGCAGGAGGGTGCTGGCTCAGACTCTGTCAGTGAGCAAGCTGGGCTTGTGGCTGAAGTGGCAGCTAAGAAGCCACATGGGACACTTGATTCACTACCTCAAGCTCATGAGAGACCCAAGCTCTGGCCTCCACCCCAAACTTTAGGGACCTGGCAGGACAGATTAGGCCCTTCCTAGTGTGCTGGCCAGCATTTGCCAGCCCAAGAAACCAGTCTTTCTGGAACATTTTACCGCTTTCCCACTTAATAGTCTCTCAAGCACTCTCTCCATTGTTTTCTATATGGCATTTGTCAAGCCTCTACAACTGAGTGAGGCATATGGTAAACAGGAACAAACTTCAGAACTGCCCTACTCTAATCCCAAAACATAACAGCCTACAGAAATCAGAAATGACTACTTAATGGTTTCTATTCCTGCATAGATAGCATCAATCTCTGTTTTATCTCCTGAAGATTTACCTAGATTAACTGTTTATACCTATTCAGTTAAAAAGCATAGGTGAGGCTGGATGGTGGTGGCGCATACCTGTAATTTCAGCACTCTGAGTTCAAGGCCAGCCTGGTCAACAGAGCGAGTTCCAGGACAACCAGGACAACACAGAGAAACCCTGACTTGAATACAAACAAACACTAACAAAGCATAGGTGAAAACCTAAGAGCCAAAGAAAGCTCCTCAAGATCTAGAGTAGTCACTGACACAACAGCTCAGGGTTCATATTAACTGAATCCAAGCATAGATACAAAGCTCAGAGAACAAAACTTAACGGAATACAGATGTGTCCTTGGCAGACAAATACCTGAACTCAACTTGGAATTCCTGGTAAAAATGTTCTTGGATGCTAAGTAAAGCTATCATGCTTTTATAAAAAGGCTGAGTACACAAGAGAAGGTAGAAGAAACTGAATCTCTCTCTGGCCTCTAAGAACGAGGTCAAGCACATTAAGAGACAAGGCTTCACGGGAACTTTTCACCTATGTGCCCCAGTTAGCATACAGGAGAAAAACATGAACAAGTGGGAAACAGAACCAAGTCCCAACTGAAAGGTTCTATGGTATGGTCCAGAACAGCCTCAGCTGAGAAACCACCCCTGCAGATATTAAGTTGTATACACTAGCTCTGCTATACTTCTGCCCCATGTCAAGTAGGACTTTGGTGTCAGAGTGCCACCTGCTGATTTCATGCTGTCACAGTCTAAGAAACAGAGTGCTACCTGCTAATTTCATGATGTCACAGTCTAAGAAAGTCCTACAGTGTGGCTATAAACTTGGGACACTGTGACTATGCCTCAACTATTAGAAGAAAAGATGAGGTGGCCACTCTGTCAAGGAACCACAACTAGGAGATGTCCAGGTAAGACTTCAGATAATAAAAAGTGGTAGTACCAGGGGTTCCACTGCCCCACCCTCTCAGCAGTCATTAAAATAAGGTCAAGTCAGACACGCTCAAGAAAAGGGGGTGTAAAACACTCAAGGTTATCCAAAGAGACCTACATGGTTGACTCATGGCAGAGAGTAGGGCAGAACTTCTGGGATCACAACATCTATGTCAAGTCTCTACGCCCAAAGAGACATGTCATAAAGATCCCATGGCCAGGGCACAGTAAACAAACTAGGTAGAACAAGGCTAGTAGAACAGTAGAAGAGGGGCTGGTGAGATGGCTCAGCAGGTAAGAGCACCGACTGCTCTTCTGAAGGTCCTGAGTTCAAATCCCAGCAACCACATGGTGGCTCACAACCACCTGTAATGAGATCTGATGCCCTCTTATGGAGTGTCTGAAGACAGCTACAGTGTACTTACATATAATAAATAAATCTTTTTAAAAAAAAAAGAACAGTTGAAGAGGCTTTTCTGCCAGGGGACATAAAGGGTAACAGTGACTCTTCTGTGGTAGTGCTCCTAAGGGTACAGGAAGAGAGCCTTAGAGAAGAGTAATACCCACAGGTTATATATCACAGGTATAGTTTCAGATTTGAAAAGGAGAGTTCTAGAGGATACTGAGGAAGAATATGAAAGTTTTTAACACTACTTAAGATGGTGACAATGACAACTGTAATTCTTGGTTTTCCATTAAAAATTGCACAAGACGGGGCTGGTGAGATGGCTCAGTGGGTAAGAGCACCTGACTGCTCTTCCGAAGGTCCGGAGTTCAAATCCCAGCAACCACATGGTGGCTCATAACCATCCGTAACAAGATCTGATGCCCTCTTCTGGAGTGCCTGAAGACAGTTACAGTGTACTTACATATAATAAATAAATAAATAAATAAAATCTTTAAAAAAAAAATTGCACAAGACACATAGGATAAAGCAGGACACTGTACCCTCAGTTCCTGGGTTCAGAGACAGGGTTAACATAGTGGTTTTCAAGCATAGTACATATCACAGGAAAAAAAAAACAAGAAATAGGAAAGTGGTGGTTCAAGTCTCATGTAAACAGATGGCAGGAGCAGGCTAACCCTATGGGTTCTGAATTTGGCTTAGCAGAAATCATACCCCATGGGTAAGTTGTACCTGGCTCTCTTAACACTAGCATTCTATCTTCCCAGCTTCCCTCTCTCTCTTTTGCAGCTCCTCCGTTTTCACTCAGTCCTGCCTGTACCCAACCCAGCTTACTTGTCCTGTCTTCTCAGGCATGGCCCCTCAGTGTACTCTGCTGTCCCTTATCTATTGGTTCTTCCCTCAGAAGCCTCCTAAACAATCTGTCTACAAAGCTTTCTCCCTACCCCACCTCCTTATTTCATTTTTTGAGACAGGATTTCTGTGTGTAGCCCTGGATGTCCTAGAACTAACTGTAGACCAAGCTGGCCTTGAATTCACAAAGATCCATCTGCCACTGCTTCCCAAGTGCTGGGATCAAAGGTGTGCACTACTACCACCCAGCCAGAGCTTCCTTTCTAGTTGGCAACCAGGTTCTCATGTTCAGTATGCTCAGAGCAGAACATCCTAGCCACCAGTGCCTTTCACACCACCCCTACACCCAACTCCTGCTATTAATGCTTTGGTTCAGGATACCAGCATTTCTCATGATGACTTTTCATTCCGAGAATCTCCTGCTTTTCTTCAAAATACTCTTATAAAAATCTTAATCCACAATGTTAACCAGACATAGTGCTTCTTAAATAACTGTCCAACCATCAAGAGATCTTGTTCTTTGTCTCTTCTAACCCATCTACCCCATTCTATCAGTTAGGACCTGTCTAGCTCCTCCCAATGAAGCAAAAACCACAAGAGAGAGCAGGGGAAACACAGACATCTCAAAAAGGACTAGGAAGCTCAAATAAAATCAGATTAGCTAAGGCATAGGAAAGAAAATGACAACCAAGAGATATTTTCTGTTTATATTTAAAGATAAGGCTAAAGTCTTTATATGTTCACCAGTCAGAAATTGAGACACACAATGCTGGAGAAAGAAGCTATCTAGGAACAGCATTCACAATAAATTAGCCTGAAAATTCAATTTAGTAGCTGAAAGGAGGTAGCCCACACCTTCAATCCCAGCACTTGAGAGGCAGAGGCTCCAGGATCTCTGAGTTTGAGGCCAGCCTGGTCTACAGATGGAGTTCTAGTAGGACAGCCAGGGCTACACAGAGAAATCCTGTCTCAAAAAACAAAAGTAAATAAATAAACTTGTGGTTTTGCTCATAAAACCAAGAGTCTTGTACACAAGAGGCAATTCTGCTACCAGTAAGCCATGCCCTCTGTCCCTGGGAAGTAACTATTAATGTGAAGGTAAAATGTTGTTGAAGTATACATCTTCCTGAAAAGTAGAGGGGGGTTGTGGAATCCATTGGAGGGGGCAACTTCTAACCCTATATAGCCCTGGCTGACACTGCACATGCTATGATCCTCCTGCCTCTGCCACCTTGGTGCTGGGACTATGGGAATGAGCAATTAAGGCCTGATCCTGGTTTTTTAAAATGAGGGAGATTCTCCAGGTATGATGACATGTGTGAGGGTTTGTATATGCTTGGCCCAGGGAATGGCACTATTAGAAGGTGTGGCCCTGTGGAGTAGGCATGGCACTATGGGTGTGGTCTTTAAGACCCTCACCCTAGCTGCCTGGAAGCCAGTATTGGGCTAGCAGCCTTCAGATGAAGATGTAGAACTCTCAGCTCCTCCTCCACCATGGCTGCCTAGATGCTGCCATGTTCCCACCTTGATGATAATGGACGGAACCTCTGAACTTGTAAGCCAGCCCCAATTAAATGTTATCCTTATAAGAGTTGCCTTGGTCATGGTGTCTGTTCACAGCAGTAAAACCCTAACTAAGACACAAGGAGAAAAAATTCCATGTGTGTCATCACCATGTGTGTGTGGTCAAAGTATTCAAAATGTGAAACTTCAACACTTCCAGTGGCAAGCTCTAGGAGTCAAGTAGGCTTCTGAATGTCACTTTATTACTTGCAGAAGTGTAAAGCTTTATTTATGCACCTTATCTATAGAATGCTTAATGACTAATAAAGTTCATATTATGTATACAGGGATCTGGAAAAGTATACACTAAAGGTGTATGTCAAGAGTGGTTATTGCTAGTCATGGTGGTATATGCTTTTACTACCAGCACTTGAGAGGCAGAGGCAAGTGAATCTTTATGAGTATGGGGCCAACCTGGGCTTCATAATGAGACCCTGTCTCAAAAAAAAAAAAAAAAGTGCCGGGCGGTGGTGGCACACGCCTTTAATCCCAGCACTTGGGAGGCAGAGGCAGGCAGATTTCTGAGTTCAAGGCCAGCCTGGTCTCCAAATGAGTACCAGGACAGCCAGGGCTATACAGAGAAACCCTATCTTGAAAAACCAAAAAAAAAAAAAAGTATAACTATAAACAGGACTAGAGTGAGTGGTGGCTCAGTGGGTTAAGAGTGCTTGCTTAACATGAGAACTTCAATTCAGATGCTAGCCCCCAAGTAAAAAGCAGACCATGGCCACATGCACCTGTAATCCTAGTATTATGGAGGACAGAGACAAGAGGATTTCAAGGGCTTGCTTGCCACAAACACTGGATGCCAGCCTAGTTTCAGGCTCAGTGAGAGAACCTATCTCAAGAGAAAATAATATGAAAAGTGACAGGGTCACATATCTGATATCCTCCTCTAGCCTCCATATCCCCACACATCCTGCCCCTCCCCATGTACACAATACATGCACACTCACAAAGTGGTGGTAACATTTTAAGAGAACTTATTTTCCTATTTTTGTTCATTTAAAGTCTCATTTGTGTGAAACAAAGTCTAAGCGCAGTTAAGAGTTTATTTAATCTGAAAACGACCCTGGGTTCAATTTCTATCACTATAAAAAAGGCTTTGATCCTCTAATAACCATACACTACCATTTTATTTCCTGATCTTCAAATATATGAAAGGTAGTAAGATATTATAGTCACTAACACACAAGTCTTACAAGACTAACACAACATGGAAGTGAAGCTTGGCTCACAAACTGTGCCAACGACCTGCCTACCAAAAGCCAGAAAAAGAGCATTTTCTATGTGATCTGTAGCTGAATGTGGGCTAAACTCATTCACCCAGTCCTAACTTCAAGGAATATTCACTACAAGGAATATGGTATCTGAACTAAGTCATACATGGGCTCTGGGTATGGCAGTCACTCCCGAGTGTCCTCTATTTATAAAGGGCCACCTAATATAAAGGATTGTTAAGGTCCCTCCTGGTTTTAGCTAGAACCCAAACAAAACACACTAGACTCAGAAACACACATACCCAGTACACATAGCCTTGCAGCTGACCAATATCCTAGATAAGCCCTTGTTTAACAAATGAGAAGACCTGGGGGTGAGAGAGGAAGGCTAGTTATTCAAAGCCACACAGCTGCAAGGAGAGAAGCATGGGTGTGGGAACACAAGTTCCCTGACCTCCTAATTTCTGTTCTACTATCCATACAAGCACAGACAACCCAACAAGAAGAGGTGTCTGCTGGTCAGCTATGCTTCCACAGAACATGAAAATCTCTCTGCCCTGACTCAAAAACACCAAAAAAGTAAAAGTGATAGTTTCTACTTTCTAAGCCCAGCACTCAGGAGGCAGAAGCAGGTTAATCTGAGTTTACAGACAGCCTGGCCTATACAGAGATCCAGATCAGCCAGGGCTAAATAGTAAAATCTTATCTCTTTAAAAAAAGAGAAGGGGGGGGCTGGAGAGATGGCTCAGCAGATAAGAGCACCGATTGCTCTTCTGAAGGTCCCGAGTTCGAATCCCAGCAACTACATGGTGGCTCACAACCGTCCGTAATGAGATCTGATGCCCTCTTCTGGGGTGTCTGAAGACAGCTACAGTGTTCTTACATATAATAAATAAATAAATAAATCTTTTTTTTTTTTTAAAAAAGGGGGGAAAGGTACCTAAGTTTGGAGGAGATTATGTACAAGAAGACATGTAGACCAAAAACAAAAATATAAAAGGCCTATTATTTTACTATTAGGGCCAACCAGCACTGTTGGCAGATTCCAGAACATACTTCTAAAAGAAAGCAGGAAGACTACTGGCTGTCTGAAGCTAGTCTAGCTCAAATAAGTAAACAATTAATTAATTCAAAGTTCAGAAACATCCGTAATATTACCTGTAGCTATTTCTGAGAATAAGACTACAAGGGAGGTTGACATTTCTCTAGTTATTTGTGCTTCTTTTTTGGGGGGAGGGGGTAGACAGGGTTTCTCTGTGTAGCCCTGGCTGTCCTGGAACTCACTCTGTAGACCAGGCTGGCCTCAAACTCAGAAATCTGCCTGCCTCTGCCTCCCAAGTGCTGGGATTAAAGGTGTGCGCCGCCACCGCCTGGCTTGTGCTTCTTTTTAAAAAATGATGTCAATGGCCTTGCATATGCTAGGCTCTTAACTCTAAACATATCCACAGTCTGAAATTTCTGGATGTTTTCTCCCCAATATTCATATTCTCTCTCCCTCTGTTCCCCTTCTCCCCATGTGTGTGTATGTAAAATCATGCCCATGCACACCAGTAAAGGCCAAGGAAGTACATGTGATGTCCTATTCTATTACTCCCCTTGAGACAGTCTTTTAATGAACCTGGAGCTAGGTTGGCAGCCAGTAAGCCCCAGTGATCCTCCTGTCTTTGCTGGCTCACAGCAGTTTAGTTATAAGCCCACTTAACTGACATGCTTAGCTCTTTACATAACTGACTATTTGAACTCAGATCCTCATACGTGAAAAAGAAAGAATCAGAGTTCCTTAGGGTTACAACCACTATCATAGAATCTGACCTTTAGACCATGGACATGTATGTATTTCTAGCAAAATTCCAGAAACATAAATAAATATGAGCAACTGATGAACTTAACAGTGATCCTTAGGATTGCTGCATCTTTTTACAAGATATAGCACTAGACATTCCCCCTCCCTGACTAGATGGAGCCACAGAAGGGTGTTATAGGCACAACAAGGCAGCTGGGACATAGATCATAGTGTCTGCTTAAGCAGTCTGAGCAAGATGTAAATCAGACATTTGTCTTGCCTTATATGCTTGTCAAAGGAAAAGAAGTAAACAGCAGTTATCAACATAACAGATATAATATTATAACTGTAGGAACAGATTCCATGGTGCATCCCAACAGGACCATGGAATTCCACCCCAAGTATCACTCTGGGAATATTGGATGATTTATAAAATCTACTTTCATCTGAAGCTACCCATTTATATTAGAAAGAACTGCATTTGTCAACTTAAAGAAGGCCCTACTGTTTGATCACTTTTGAAGAATACACAAGTCCTTGGGTTTCATCCTCATCACAAGGGGGACAAAAAACAGAACTGTGCACCCAAAAGTGAGGTTTTACTACACATCCATGTACTAACAGTTTGATCAACAATATTCCACATATGACAAGTCTCTGCTGAAATTATAATTTAACTTTTGCCTATAGTAAATGCACAGTTAAAACAGAAAAGGAAACTGTACATTAGAACTGCAGAATTCACAGTGAAGGGTTTAGCAGAAGTTTTTACAGATCTCAATAAGCTACTTAAAAACAAACACATGACAAAAAAACAAAAAATATAGAGCTGGAGGTTATGGATTAGTATGCAAGAGGCTCTGGGTTCAATCCCCAGCACTGAAAAACATAATTTGAAAACATGGACCTCAGCCTCCAAAAGCTTACCACTAAGACGGAGAAAGTCAGTGTGTATTTTGCTTACAAGGAAGTATATAATGAAAATACAAGCCGGGCGTGGTGGCACACGCCTTTAATCCGAGCACTCGGGAAGGAGAGGTAGGCGGAATTCTGAGTTCGAGGCCAGCCTGGTCTACAGAGTGAGTTCCAGGACAGCCAGGGCTACACAGAGAAACCCTGTCTCTAGAACAAAACAAAACAAAACAAAAAAGAAAAAAAAAAGAAAATACATACAGGGTAAATCACAATTGGCACATTTATCAACACAATAATACTTCCTTAAAAAGAAACTTCAGGGACTGGTGAGATGGCTCAGTGGGTAAGAGCACCCGACTGCTTTTCCGAAGGTCCGGAGTTCAAATCCCAGCAACCACATGGTGGCTCATAACCATCCGTAACAAGATCTGACGTCCTCTTCTGGAGTGTCTGAAGACAGCTACAGTGTACTTACATATAATAAATAAATAAATCTTTAAAAAAAAAAAAAGAAACTTCAGATACCTGAAAAGATGATACTGTGGTCACAGGAGATAACAACTCCATGTGTGCTACTGCCCCTGAAAATCTTGTAGAGGGATAAGATGTAGGGGTAGATGAAAGTTCCCTATACCCTTCCCCCACCCCTGCTCCCCTACCCACCCACTCCCACTTCTTGGCCCTGGCATTCCCCTGTACTGGGTCATATAAAGTTTGCAAGACCAAGGGGCCTCTCTTCCCAATGATGGCTGATTAGGCCATCTTCTGCTACATATGCAGCTAGAGACACGAGCTCAGGGGGTACTGGTTAGTTCATATTGTTGTTCTACCTATAGGGTTGCAGCTCCCTTCAGCTCCTTGGGTACTTTCTCTAGCTCCTCCATTGGGGGCGCTGAGTTCCATCCAATAGCTGGATGTGAGCATCCACTTCTGTGTTTGCCAGGCACTCGCATAGCCTCAAGAGACAGCTATATCAGGGTCCCTTCAGCAAAATCTTGCTGGCATGTGCAATAGTATCTGGGTTTGGTGGCTGACGATAGGATGGATCCCTGGATGGGGTAGTCTCTGGATAGTCCATCCTTTCGTCTTAGCTCCAAACTTTGTCTCTGTAACTCCTTTCATTGGTATTTTGTTCTCTATTCTAAGGAGGAATGAAGTATCCACACGTTGTTATTACCTTGGTTTTAACAAAAAGTTTAAAATATATAAAAAATTAATCTTATTAAGTGTTGACACACGCCTTTAATCCCAGCACTTGGGAAGCAGAGGCAGGCAGATTTCTGAGTTCAAGGCCAGCCTGGTCTACAGAGTAAGTTCCAGGACAGCCAGGGCTACACAGAGAAACCCTGTCCCGAAAAAACAACAACAACAAGATATTTTTGTGCAACTATCCAATGGGTTGTTTATACTGTTATTATAAAAGTAAAAAACTGGGCTGGAGAGATGGCTCAGTGGTTAAGAGCATCAACTGCTCTTCCGAAGGTCCTGAGTTCAAATCTCAGCACCCACATGGTGGCTCACAACCACCCGTAACAAGATCTGACTCCCTCTTCTGGAGTGTCTGAAGACAGCTACAGTGTACTTTTATAGAATAAATAAATAAATGTTGAAAAAAAAAAAAGTAAAAAACTTGAATTTAAAAGCAGTCTACCTGTGCAGTTTATAGTATGGTATTCCTTCACATTCACTTCTCAGGCCCTCTTGCCACCTAACCTAGAGCAGTGACCTATACTGCAAGCTACATTCATGCCCCATGAAGATACACTGAGTTTTAGTTTTGTGTACCTTTCTCTTTTGTTTTTTTTTTAAGATTTTATTTATTTATTATAGGTAAGTACACTGTAGCTGTCTTCAGGCACTCCAGAAGAGGGCGTCAGATCTTGTTAGGGATGGTTATGAACCACCATGTGGTTGCTGGGATTTGAACTCCGGACCTTCGGAAGAGCAGTCGGGTGCTCTTACCCACTGAGCCATCTCACCAGCCCCCCCTTTCTCTTTTGTTAATTTCCTAAAGTGGATTTATTTTATTTATGTATGAAGGTTTTTCCTGTTTATATGTATATGCACCATATGCATACCTAGTGCCCACAGAGGTGAAAGAGGGTATCAGGCTGGAGAGATAGATAGCTCAGTTGTACTGTCTGGGAAGCTGGAGAGATGGCTCAACGGTAAGGAGCACTGATTGCTCTTCCAAAGGTCCTGAGTTCAATTTCAATCAACCACATGGTGGTTTACAACCATCTGTAATGAGATCTGGTGCCCTCTTCTGGTGTGTCTGAAGACAGCTACATATAATAAATAAATAAACCCTTGGGCCAGAGCAAACAGATCTGACACCCTCTTCTTGAGTGTCTAAAGGCAGGGCTGGTGAGATGGCTCAGCTGTTGAGAGCACTGACTGCTCTTCCGAAGGTCCTGAGTTCAAATCCCAGCAACCACATGGTGGCTCACAACCATCTGTAACNAGATCTGACACCCTCTTCTGGAGTGTCTGAAGACAGCTACAGTGTACTTACATATAATAAATAAATAAATAAATAAATAAATAAATAAATAAATAAATAAATAAATAAATAAATAAATCTTTTTTAAAAAAAGACAGCTACAGTGTACTTACATATAATAAATAAATCTTTAAAAAAAATAAATCTTACTGGGCTTATAAACCACACTTTAAAAAAATACTGTCTGAGCCGGGTGTGGTGGCGCACACCTTTAATCCCAGCACTCAAGAGGCAGAGGCAGGTGGATTTCTGAGTTTGAGGCCAGCCTGGTCTACAGAGTGAGTTCCAGGACAGCCAGGGCTATAGAGAGAAACCTTGTCTCAAAAAACCAAAAAAAAAAAAAATACTGTCTGCTTTTCAAGAAGACTTGGATTTAATTCCCAACATCCATCAAGTATGGTGGCGTATGCAAGCCTTTACTCTTACTTAGCACTCGCAAGGCAGAGGCAGGCTAATCCCTGTGGGTTCAAAGCCAGTTTGGTCTATACAAGCAATTCCAGGATAGCCAGAGCTACTTAGTGAGACCCTATCTTGGAGGGAAAAATAAGGCTGTCAGCTTGTCTGGAACTGGCATTATGGGTGGATATAAACCACCATGTGGGTGTTAGAATCAAACCTCCTGCATCCTCTGCAAAAATAAGTGCTTTTAACTGCTGAGCACTTTTTGTGGGTGGTGTTGGTGGTATTGGTGGTGATGATGGTTTCTTTTTTGTTTTAATCCTGAGGACCGACTAAACTACAGGCTCTTTTCTTGCCTACAAGCTTTTTGCCACTAATTCAACTAAGCTGTAACATTCTCCCAAGTTTTTGTGTTCCTATTTAACTCAGTCTTCCTTGCCCTTGATGAATCCTACATTTATAAATGTCTTCCCATTAAAAATTCAAGTCTCACATTCTAGCCAGCTCTGTCAGTGGGGCCATCTAGACAGCTGGGATTCTGAAAGATCATTCATTTAATTGCTATTTCTGTTAGTGTCTACTTCTTACCATATCTGCTCACCATACCCTTATCTGCACAGAATAGGCCAAGGGACCGAAAGCCTCATATGGCCTCTACCTGAATGGCACTGATCTGCATAGTAGCATGCATGTGAATTAGGACTATACTTAAGTAAACTGGTTAGGCCAACACCCTGACCACACTTTAGCACTGGATCCATGAGAACATTTAGCCTGCAAACACTGCTGAGAATCCTGTTTGATCTATAGAAGGGAAGAAATATAACTTACAGAAGTCTTCAGTAATTCAGATCTCTTCTTTCTCAAAAGCATACAAACCTTTCTAAAACACAACTTCAGACTGAACTCAAATTTTCCCATTCTAGTGGCTTCCCATCCACCCTCTCCTACCTGGCAACTGGGAAAGTAAATTTTTGCCTTCCAACATTTATCCCATTCTGCAGTTCCTCAAAGATCAGTAGCAGTTCTATCACTAACTGATCTTATAGTTTCTGGATATAATTTCATCATGCCTAAATGAAGTTAAATTGTTTAGAGAAGATTGGCATTTTGGTAGTGCCTTATAAGGTGGTTTTATTCTGCCCTCCAACTCTTTACTTAACATAGCCATGTAAAGCCTGCTTTCTACCCAGTTCTTTCCATGAAGGATTAACAGCAGGTTTTCACTCTCCATACTCTGTGTTTTTGTGTGTACATTAGAGATGTCACCTAGGGCCTTGCACACACTAAGCACTGTCACCCACTAGCCCCATCCCCATCATATTTTTAAAAAAACTCTACATATTTAGGGTATGTGTCAACCTCTCCCAACATTCTCATTTCCTGACTTTCCTAAATTTGATGATAAGCTTTAAGGTGATTAAACATACTACTTTAAGCAAAGCAGGCTGATAATCCTAATAATCCCAGTGACTCAGGAGGCTGAAGCAAAGGAATGGTAAATCTGAAAACCAGCACAGGCAACTTGGTGATACCCCATTTCAAAAGCAAAGAGGTCGCAGGGCGTGGTGGTGCACACCTTTAATCCCATCACTTGGGAGGCAGAGGCAGGGGGATTTCTGAGTTCGAGGCCAGCTGGTCTACAGAGTGAGTTCCAGGACAACCAGGGCTACACAGAGAAACCCTGTCTCAAAAAACAAACAAACAAACAAACAAACAAAACAAAAAAACCCAAAGAGGTCTAAAGAGATGATCTGGTGGCTAGGTGTACCTGCACTTACAGAGGACATGGATATAATATATAATTCCCAGCACCTATATAGTGTCTCTCAACCATCTGTAACCTCAGTACTAAAGGATCTAACCAGAGCCATATATGTGGTACACATACATGCATGCAGGCTAAATATTCACATACATAAAATAAAAATGAATAAATCTAAAAAGAAAAATTTTTTGCAAAGCAAAGGATATAGCTCAGTAGTACAATGCATGACTAGTTTTGCAAGAGGTCCTGGGTTCAAGCCCTGGTACCACAAAAAATATTTAACATTTACATGAAAATAAATATACACATACACATACACTCTCTCTCTCTCTCTCTCTCTCTCTCTCTCTCTCTCTTTAAAATGTCTTAAGAGTTGAAAGTGCATAATATCATTTGCATTTGTGGAGTTCTAAGTTGTACATACATACAGTGATGACTCAACGCACTAAAACACTAGAGATACAAAATTAAGTGGATACACACACACCCTTACTTGCCTCATTTCACTCTCCTCAATTGGGATCCAGAAAATCCAGATTTATCTGACCTCACTGTTTTCTAAAAAGCTAATATCTGGATAGGTAGCCATACTAATGTGTAGTGAAGCACAGCAAGCCAGATAATTAAGAGGGTTAAAAAAAAGTTCTTGCCGGGCGTGGTGGCACACGCCTTTAATCCCAGCACTCGGGAGGCAGAGGCAGGCGGATTTCTGAGTTCGAGGCCAGCCTGGTCTACA
>NC_034613.1:62313572-62317115 GCF_900095145.1 Mus pahari
AAAAAAAAAAAACTTCTTTAAACAATAAATCTTGAGTCTTTTGGCCCAAAGTCAGGTGGGAATTACTATATTTGAACCTGAGAATGAATCCACATTCTCATGGTACCACTGTCTGAATAGTCTCTAAAATTCGTATGTTGAGTTAAATCTTCATTATGGGGATACTAAAAGATAGAATCTATTGGGAAATCATCAAGCTTTGTCCTCATAAATGGATTAGTATCTTATAAAGGTCCATAGGAAACTAGCTTGGGCGTTTTAGGCTGTTACCATGTAAGAATAGTGTTCTTTCCCTCCAGCATCAAGGTACCATTTCAGAAGCAAAAAATAGCCCTCACTAGACACCAAGACTGTCCAAGCCTTGACATGACAGCTCCTAGATCAGTGATAAATACATTTCTTTTTACCACAGAACAAATGGACTAAGACAATTGGCCCTGAACTACAGAGCAACCAACATTTTAGGTTTGTTTTTGTTCTGTTATTCTAGGGAACAAACCCAGGGTCTTACACATACCAGGTAAATACTTTACTACTGGTCTATATTCCCAGCCTATTACTGATACCTTCTTAATACCATCACTTGCCCTGGCCTGAGCATGTCTGTCTACTTCTCGGCTAGGCCCTTGGATCAAAGCCCATAGGTAAAAATGGAAGCAGAAAACAGGGTTCTGACTAAAATAGGCATTTTCTACTCATTTGATCTTACCCAACAAGCACCTTTGTAGCCTTGGCTGAGGCTCTCCATCTTGCAAGAAATGTTGAGAAATGCTCAAGGCACCACAGGTCACAACATGCTCTTAAATACAAATTTACACTAGGAAAGGCCCTGAGGACTAGGTCAGTTTTAATCCATTCATGCTACTTCTGCTCACTTTATCCAACTCAGTACCCCAAATACAAAAGGCCCCAAACCAGCCAGTCCCTTATAAGATGAGGTCCAAAGATCCTTTCCCAGAGGGAAAGCTTTGCAACTTCAATCTACAAGCAAACAGAGCACAATACATTTGACCTACCACAAAATGTGGTAAGATGGAGTCTTCTGCCAAGCATGATAGCACACAGCTTTAATTTCATCACTTGGGAGGCAGAGGCAGGTGGATCTTAATGAGTTTAAGGTCAACCTGGTTTACATAATGAGTTCCAGGGCAGCCTATGATGCATACAATGAGACTCACACCCTCTCTCTCTCAAAAAAAAACAGTAAGGTCTTCTGGAATTTGTTCTACCAACCCCCCCCCCACCGCACCCATCTCCTTGCTGCTTTTGAAGGTCAGGGGGCAATTGTGTGGTTTATCAAACAAAAACAGGGTCTTTGGGCCCAGGACACACAGAGGAGTTAAAGCCACAAGAGAAGGCCAAACACAGCTCTATAACCTTGGCTTGCCCAGGGCTCTCTCCACAAGCCCCTGGTCCCTCTGTACTCACAAGGATAGCAGCAAGGAAAAGCCAGCAATATAGAGATTCCTCTGAGCACGGAAAAGCTTCATGTGGAAGTGCTCCATGGCACCTGGATTGTTCTGGAGGTTCACCTTTTCTGTCACATCATCGTATTTCCGGATCTCGCGTACAGCATCTATGGTAGAGCAGAGATGGGCATTTGGATATCACTTTGACAAGGAAAACAGGTAGGAAGACAAGCCAGACTCTTATCCTTCAAATCCATCTTCTTCATTAGTATTAATTCTACACACCCCCTTTATGGGAGGCTTTATCAAAAGTTGCCAGGACTTTCTTAACTGTTTACACATCAAGTCCCACCCTACTCTAGTTAGATCATGTGTGTGCACTATACTTCAAGATGTTCTTCAAGGTTGAAGCATTGCTGGTAATGAGGACAGATTCCCTTTCATATGATGCTCCCAACCTCAGTTTGTTGTTTTCTCTCAAGTTGAAGTACCAGCCACTCAACTGATAAGTCAGAGGTCCTGCTGGTAGAATGCTCACAAAAACTGTTCAGGAGGCATGGGCTACAATGAGCATTATTATGTTTTACTTAAAATTAAAAAGAACTTTATGAGCTGAGGAAATGACTCTATGAGTGAAGGTACTTGTCATCCAGCCTGACCACCTGAGTTCAATCTCCAGGACCCATAAGATAGAAAGACAGAACTAACTCTTTTGCTACTTGACCTCTGACCTCTGCATGCACACTGTGGCATGCATGTGTTTCCCATCCCTGATAAACGGGTGAATTCATGTTTAGCAAAAATTCATTTTTAAAGATGAATTCATGTTCATCAAAAATTTAAACAACAAGCCGGGCATGGTGGCGCACGCCTTTAATCCCAGCTCTTGGGAGGCAGAGGCAGGCGAATTTCTGAGTTCGAGGCCAGCCTGGTCTACAGAGTGAGTTCCAGGACAGCCAGGGCTACACAGAGAAACCCTGTCTCGAAAAAACAAAAACAAAAACAAAAAAGACACATAGCAGAAAATCTACTGTTGAGTGAATAAGCAACCTCTGCTCCCACAAGAGCCACTGTCGAATGCATAATGTTCTGGCTTAATAATACATGTCCTAAGAATTTTTGATTTGTAATACAGAAATGGAACCTTAGTATATCTACTAATCTCCCCCATCCCTTACCTCAACAAAGTGTTCTAGAGGTTTGGTGGCACACACCTTTAATCCCAGTACTTGGGAAGTCAAGGCAGGCAGAGTTTGAAGCCAACCTGGTCTATGTAGGGAGTTCCATGTCAGCCAAGGCTATACAATGAAACACTATCTCCCACTGTTAACAACAACAAATAAAGGAACATTTAGAAAAAAATAAGTACATAAAAATCTATCTTAAGAGCTGAGGATAGTGGCACACCCCTATAAACAGGCCTTTGAGAGACTGAGGTTTGAGGGTCACAATTTAGTAGCTACAAGATGAGACCCTGCCTCAAACGACTAAAAACAACAACAAAAAGTCTACCTGAAGAAGGTTCTTAACACACCTCCATGTGAGACAAGCAAGATATCATTGTCTGGGTACTGTTCAGTTTGTCATTTCTAGTTTGAGACTACACAACAATGTGCCTGCCCTCTTAGTATCTTCGCATTAAATCTGTGCCATGAAGCACTCTCAAAAAGCACCAGTAGGATCATAAACTGGTATAACACACCTTGAAGAAAATAAACATTCATACCCTCAGGTTCAGCTGTGGTATAATTATGGGAGAATAGGACACATTACTTAAAAAGAATGCAAAAGAAAATAAACATTCATACCCTCAGGTTCAGCTGTGGTATAATTATGGGAGAATAGGACACATTACTTAAAAAGAATGCAATTGCTATCAAAAGATGTCTAAAGTACAATATAAGTGGAAAAAGCACCATCCAAAGCATACATATGATTCCAGGTTGTAAATATTTCAACACATAACTAAGTATTCAATGAAAGTCACCTGTGCGATATATGTTACAAGGGATTGTGTTTAATTTTTGTATTTAAAAAATATTCATAGCCGGGCCTGGTGGCGCAGGCCTTTAATCCCAGCACTCGGGAGGCAGAGGCAGGCGGATTTCTGAGTTCGAGGCCAGCCTGGTCTACA
>NC_034613.1:62317126-62318234 GCF_900095145.1 Mus pahari
AAAAAAAAAAATAATAATAATAATAAAAAATAAATAAATAAATAAAAAATATTCATTATTTTCATAATTAGAAAACAAGCCAAAAAATATTTTGTTTTCTTTACGTTGTTACTTATATTTAGAAATCACATCATTCCAAGGACTAACTTGTCAAATAACCAAGAGGAGACTTGGAATGAGAGACACTTGTGTACTATCAACCAAAGAACAGCAGCAAAACCCAGCTCTTCCTCTCAGATCTTACTCAGCAGGAGTAAACCTACCCCTCTTTACCTCTATCTCTCCCAGAAAGAGCTGATCTAGGTTCCTCCCAGTGAGGAAGGGTTCTGGCTGATGATGCCCACTATCTTCACAGTATTGTTATCAACCAGCACCTCTATCTGTAGAAGGTATGTAGACTTTTTTTCCCTAGGTTATGCTTTTTAAATCATTTGTATGTGTACAGTGCACACATGTGTATTTGTGTGTGAATACAGATACAAATGTGTCTGAGGACACCTGTGGAAAGTCAGAGGACAACCTCAAGTATTAGTCCTTGCCTTCTACCTTGTTTGAGACAGGACCTGCCAAGCTTCCAAGGATTTGTCTATCTCTCTGTAGGAATTCTGGGATTGTAGAGGCTCACATCCAACATCTGGCTTTTATGTGTGGTTTAGAAATTTGAAATCAAGTCCTCATATTGAACAGCAAGTGCTTTTATCCACTAACCCATCTTCCTAGCCTCCTAGATTATGCTTCTAAGATTAAAGTAGAAAGTTATCAGTCATCAGAACCATATTCATCCCTAGAATTCCCAAGTTGACACCTGAAGATCCCTGATCTCCAAAAACAATCAAGTTCTTGTCAGTAAACTAGTATCTTCTAGATAAGTCTCTCTCTGGCCCACTAAAATGTACTAGGAAATCAAAGACTTTTTTGGCTCTAGTTAAGTGACAGGGCAAGACTGGCAAAATAATCCCAACATGTGTCTTTACTACATTACTTGGCTCTACCTGAACTCAAAAGTAAGCACACAAACCTTAAAAAAAAATTACTTGCCAGGCAGTGCTGGAAAATGCCTTTAATCCCAGCACTTGGGAGGCAGAGGCAGGTGGATCTTAATGAGTTT
>NC_034613.1:62318248-62319363 GCF_900095145.1 Mus pahari
AGGAGAATCAAGACAGAGAAACCCTGTCTCAAAAAAAAAAACAAAACAAAACAAACAAAACAAAAAAGAAAAAGGAAAAATAAATAACTTGTATAGCCTGGGATTTCATGAAGTTCAACTCTAAGCAAGACCTGTATATTCCCCATCAGCTCCTATCCCAGAAGCTGCTCACACCCCAAGCGGAAAAAGCTGCCTCTTTGAATCTTTTTTTTGTTTTTTGTTTTTTTTTAATTTTTTTCAAGACAGGGTTTCTATGTATTACCCTGGCTGTCCTGGAACTCACTTTGTAGACCTGGCTGGCCTCGAACTCAGAAATCCGCCCGCCTCTGCCTCCTGAGTGCTGGGATTAAAGACATGTGCCATCACGCCCAGCTCTAGAATCTTGTTAAAAGCATTTCAAGAGGTTATGTGAGGAGCTGGCATCCAACAGCTGTGCCTGGGAACCTACAGTCCACATCTTGCCTGTTCAGAGAAGTTCTGCCCCTATAAAACCCCATAAAGCACTGAACATTAAAGGGAAATGTCCAATGCTGCAGCTAGTGGGTGGGGCTGTGCACAATACTAACCCACATTCACTGTGTTTCTGCTAGGAACTTGAAGAAAGGAATGCTCTATGCCTAAGTGGACATCACATCTCTAAAACAGGATGCAATATTTCACATCAGAGTCAAAGAAAGAAGAAGTAGTCCAAGTAGGAAAACATATATATTGTTTACTATAGCAAAACAATAAACACCTAACAGCCAGACAGCAGCTTTACTAGTTCCTTGTCATTTCATGAGCCCACTACCACATCACTATAAAATGTCCTCCTTCCATCTTTTTTGTTTTTGAGACAGGGTCTTTCTATGTAGCCCTGGCTATCTGGAATTTCTATGTACACCAGGTTGGCCTCAAACTTAGAAAGATCCAAGCAGCCAATGGTGGAACACACCTTTTATTCCAGCACTAAGAAGGCAGACACAGGCAGATCTCTGTGAGTTTGAAGCCAGCCTGGTCTACAGATTGAATTCTAGGACAGCCAGGGCTACACAGAGAAACTCTGATTTGAAAAACAACAAAACAAGTCGGGTGTGGTGGCGCACACTTTTAATCCCAGCACTCGGGAGGCAGAG
>NC_034613.1:62319588-62320589 GCF_900095145.1 Mus pahari
AGGCGGATTTCTGAGTTTGAGGCCAGCCTGGTCTACAGAGTGAGTTCCAGGACAGCCAGGGCTACACAGAGAAACCCTGTCTCGGAAAAACAAAACAAAAAAAAAAAAAAAGAAAAAGAAAAACAACAAAACAAAACACCCAACTCACAAAGATTCACCTGCTATAAAGGCACCACTCTTGTCTCCCTTCATCCTGACACCACCTATCAAAGCCACAGCCTACCCTCAGATCCATTTATCTTTCAAAGTCTTGTGGATATGCATATTAATGCTGGAGGTATAAAACTATACAGCTGAAAGACCTGAAAAGACTTTACATCTGGGCAAATGCAGAAAGGTCTCAGAGCTCTGTCTCCAAGACATACATCAAGACATACATACTTTCAAACACCTAGTTTATTACCTCACACTTTAAGATAAGACATAACCCCCTTTCCAACTAGGCTGTTTACTTGGTTGTTAAGTTCTATACTTGGAAGCCCTGTGTCCCCAGGCAGGCAGGCAGGCAGGCAGGCAGGCAGGCAGGCAGGCAGGCAGGCAGGCAGGCATATATATATATATATATATATATCCCAGTACTCAAGTGACTGAGCCAGGAGGATCAAGAGCTTTAATCCCAGCACTTAGGAAGCAGAGGCAGGTAGATATCTGAGTTTGAGGCCACCCTGGTCTACAGAGTGAGTTCTAGGAGAATCAAGACAGAGAAACCCTGTCTCAAAAAAAAGTTTAATGACAACCTAGACAACAGAGTAAGACTCTGTCTCAAAAGAAAAAAACAAACTCAGGTGTCTTTTTTAAGATTAAGAAAACATCGTTTTTAAGATAACAAAAGCAGCCCGGTGCACACCTTTTTAATCTCAGAACTCAGAAAGCAGCAGATGGATCTATATAAATTTAAGGCCAGCCTGGTCTACAGAGTAAGTTCCATGACAGCCAGGGCTACATAGAGACACTGTCTCAAAAACAAAATAATCCAGCACTTGGGAGGCAGAGGCAGGCGG
>NC_034613.1:62320643-62335405 GCF_900095145.1 Mus pahari
GCATCATTACTAAACTCAAAGGGAATGTTCAAGGTTTACATGTGGAATTTGTTTTTCAAACGTGTGATGGGATTTAATAAAAGTCACCATAGCATCCCAGGACTTGGGAAGCAGAGGCAGGCGGATTTCTGAGTTCAAGGCCAGCCTGGTCTACAAAGTGAGTTCCAGGACAGCCAGGGCTATACAGAGAAACCCTGTCTCAAAATACCAAAAATAATAATCATAGTAATAATAACAATGATAAATAAAAGACAAAAATTTTTTTTAAAAGAAGCCTGATCTACATGACTAATAAGCAGCACTATCTGGATCAGGGTCACAGACCATTAGCTTCTCTTAGTATCAGTTCTAAAATAACTAGGGTAGGGTACCTTGGTAACAAATGTGGTCATAAGAGTATATAAAGGCCATTGAGTCTAAGTCCATATGGACTGCTATAGGAACACCTTGAAATGAAGGTCCTGCTAATAGCAAGCGCTTCCTTAATAGGTTATCAAAAGGGCACTTAATTAGTTTGTTTCTGAGAATGCTTATTTTCCAATGTGGCACAGAGCTTTAGAAGCTATGACACAGGATCTGGTCAGGTAGCAACCTCCTGCTACAGCTCACTCACCAATAACCAACAGTACAAGGATGACGATGAGAACCACAAAGAAAGTATTGCCGTAGGTCACTACCAACTCGACCAGCCGGGATTTAAAAATCTTCTGCCATCTGTGAAAGAAATGAAAACAGATACTGAAGAAAATGAACTTTTGCAATCCAAACCCTAAGCAAAATTTAAGGACAACTTGGTGCTCTTCTGCAGTGGCTAAGAGGCCCCATACAAAAATCAGTCTCAGCTACTGCTTATGTCTTTCCTATTTATTAACTTCAAAAGTATTTAGAAACACTTGGAAAGTCAGTCTTAAAATCCTGGCAGTTTCCAGTAAGGGTAACTTACTTTTTATCATACTTCCCTTTGTAGTAGATGAAACACCTGCTACAAACATGGTTTTGAGACAGGGTCTCACTATGTAGACAAGGCTAGTCTCAAGCTCTCAAAGATTCATTTTCATGTCTCACAATGGTAGGATTAAAGAAGTGTGCCACTATTCCTGGCTTTCCATTGTTTAAAATGTGATAATTTTTTTTTTTTGGTCAAGACTCCTACCACCCTAGGTTATGAAAAGGAATCTATAGAGTCTCCATCATTTCTATGAACAAATACTTAAGAGCCTTTGGAAGGAGTTTCATGCTGTTAAAAATCAGCAAGCACGCCTTTAATCCCAGCACTCAGGAGCCAGAGGCAGGTAGATTTCTGAGTTCGAGGCCAGCCTGGTCTACAAAGTGAGTTTCAGGACAGCCAGGGTTATACAGAGAAACTCTGTCTCGAAAAAACAAAACAAAATCAGCAAGCTAGGCTGATCATGGTGGTGCATGCCCTTTAATCCTATCACTTGAGAGGTAGATGGAAAATGGGTCTACATTGCTAGTTCCAAGCCTACATATCGAGATCAGATACAAAGTTAAAAATCAACAGTTGGTTTGTTAGAAACATTACCTGACATGATTCTGAATTTACATTTAGTATTTTAAGTTGGTCTTAATCAGTCTCCCCTCCCTGCTTTTTTTCTTTTAATTTTTCTATGTGTTTGTACCTGTGCATATACATGTGTATGTGGACCTTAATCTAATCATTCTCTACTTTATTTTTTTTCCAATGGTCTCACTGAACCTAGAGCTTACTGGTTCAGTTAGACTGGCTAGGATCCTCCTTATGTTTGCCTCTACCACACTCTATTACAGAAGCATGTTACCATGTCCAGATTTTACATCGATGTTAGAGATCAAACTCAGATTTTGAGTTTATACTTGTTCAGCAACCATTTTACTTAGAGCCACTCCCCTTTTCTTTTTCATACAGGGCCTCATGTAGCTCAAGCTAACCTCAAATTTGCTATGTAGCCAAGATAGGTCTTGAACTTCTAATCCTGCCTTCACCTCCTAAGTGGTGGAACAAAGTTAGTTATCCTAGAGAATATCCAAGACTATAGTTCCACCAGTGTTTTGGTCACTGTGTTTCCTATGAACTAAATGTCAATGTGTGTTTTAGCAAGAGTATTCCTTAGGTATTATTAACTATGGTAATTTTATAACATCCTAATTTAAATAGGAATAGTGTTGATGTACTACAAATGATTGAAACAATATCTAAATAACTTTTAGCAAATCCTGTTTTTTGTTTCTGTTTTTGTTTTTTGTTTTTTTTTTCTTTTTGGTTTTTTGAGACAGGGTTTCTCTATGTAGCCCTGGCTGTCCTGGAACTCACTTTGTAGACCAGGCTGGCCTCGAACTCAGAAATCCTGCCTCCCGAGTGCTGGGATTAAAGGGATAGGCCACCACCGCCTGGACTGTTTTTTATTAAATGGGAATCTAGCTTCATCCTTCATATGCTGAGTAATGTTCATTGCTTACTAAGCAATGCCAGGAGGAGTTAGTTAGGAGGTCAGAAGTCAGCAAATCAGCAACAATGTAAGCCAATGGTGCAAGTATTCAAGTTTCCACACAATTATCCCCTATAGCCCTGAGGCCCAAGGGTAGGCAAGAGAATATTACTCAAAAAAGTTCAAGTCAGATCTTACTTTGCAAAGACCAGAAGACAGTGTGCACAGAAAAGCAAATTGAAGAGGTGACAAAGCCAAACAGTGTTCAAGATTGGTGATAAGAAAAAAAAAAATACTCCTGACACCCTTACTCAAGACAGGTTTTACTTGTTTCCATACAGCCTCAATTTCAGGGTCCACCAATTTTGCACACAGAAACTACAAGGTTCAGGGTTTGATAGCACCCTCATCATATGCTTGCTTTGTTGTTCCACTAGCCTTACCTTTTGGGAGAAATGAAGGGAATGCAGAGAAGCAACACAGCAAAGACCTCTGCGTAGAGGAAGGTGGCAACTGCAGTCCACTGCAAACTCATCCTGTGACTTAAAGGTTTCCAACAAAGGGATGGGAGCTTGTTTCCTGGCAGGATACAGAAGAAACAGGAGGAACCATGAGAACTGGAAAGTCACTGACAGGGACTGTTCAGGGACCCTGGAGAGGCTGGGGCTGTTATTCTTCACAACAGACCACAGGATTCTGCTTCAGAGCTTTTGAAACCCTGGTTGAAACAGGGCTTAACCCAACAGCAGACACTTGACCAATGATTCTAGACAGCCAACAAACTTCCCGTTACTTGTGACCCTCCAGCAAGTGTGTTACTATGACTAGGTACTTTTGTTGATGATTCCTTTCCCTGGGGTAGTCCAAGAGACTCTTAAGCCTGTTTAACTAAGAAAATGTTTTCATAAGAACATGAGAACCTAGCCAGGTGGTGGTGGCACACACCTTTAATCCCAGCACTTGGGAGGCAGAGGCAGGTGGATTTCTGAGTTCGAGGCCAGCCCGGTCTACAAAGTGAGTTCCAGGACAGCCAGGGCTACACAGAGAAACCCTGTCTCGAGAAAGAAAGAAAGAAAGAAAGAAAGAAAGAAAGAAAAGAAAAGAAAAGAAAAGAAAAGAAAAGAAAAGAAAAGAAAAGAAAAGAAAAGAGAAGAGGAAAAAAGAGAAGAGAAAAGAAAAGAAAAGAAAAGAAAAGAGAAGAGGAAAACCTTCTCAGCACCCATCAGGCTCCCTTCCAAAGCTAAACCTGTTTAAGAAAATGTTTCTCATAAAAACAGTACATAAACAGAAGGACCTCAGCACCCATCAGGCTTCCTTCCAAGAGTAGAATCTGCCTCTGCTGCCAGGAGCTACATGTCTTCCAGTCGCTGCTACAGTGGGACTGGGACTGCAGTGTTCATACATGTATTTTCTGCAAACGCCACTGCCTAAGCCTCTGCACAAGAAAGAAGGCCCATTTCCTTCAGCGCTTATGAGGGGCAGATAAACCTAGTAGCCTCCAGCCTCCTTCTAAAGCTGCTTTTGAGAACTAGACAGGCCTTCCGAATGCTCGCATGAATGCACAGAGTGTAGGCCTCCATGTACTCTCAAAAGACCCACAAGAGCGACTCCTAGAGGGCGGGAATCCAGGCCAAAAGCAAATACAGGTCTCCACAGAGCATGTCCAGGCCTTACCCTGAGAAAGTTCCAGAACTAGAAAGTATCTCCCGAAGCCAAAAAGAGACCTCCCTGCATCCCTAGCAAGTCACAACTCCCAAGTCCATCGCGCCAGGTGGCTTTCGAGGAGCTGGGCCTACCTGGGCAGCTCTTCCGGGGGGGGGGACTGGCTCCTGTCCTCGCGCCCCCCCTAGAATCCCGCCCCACCTACATCCACAACATCCCTCTGCCTGATCCTGCCCTAAACTCCGAAGTCGGCCCGGATCCCTACACTTCCCAAAACCCACAGTATTTCTGGGATGCTCGCCTTCTTCCCTCATAAAGGGACTGAGGGGAACCTCGTTGGTCCGAAAGTCAGCCATGGACGCGGACCCAGCTTACCGAGCTTCAGCGTACGCGCACACCCCACCGCAACTACCAAACTCTCACCAATGCTCAGGCCCGCCCCCTAGCCCGCGGGCGGAAACCGGAAACGCGCGTCTGGCTCCACCTACAAGTCCTCTAGAGGCCCCTGACGGCTCCGCCCATTGTCGTTTCCCGCCCCGCCCTTAGGCGCGGCCTGTTGCCAAGATCTTGAAAGGAAGTAGAGGCTGGCGGTTGAAGGCCCACTGCCGCGCCTCTGACACTTCAGACACGCAGGGGTGGAGCTTGGAGGCGCCTTGGCGGAAAGGCTAGGGCCGCTTCTCTAGTATATGCGGACTTGCTTCGTTTCTGTTGTCGGAGAGGGGGAGGGGTCCAACGGTAGGGCGAGAACGGGGTGGGGCACCCCCAACTCGGACTCCGCCTCTTGCCTCAACTCCGCCTCCTCTCCCCCATCACCACCCCTAGGGAGGGGTAGGTGGGTGGGGATTCTGGGCCTTGGCGTAGACGTAGACACTGTCGTTTCAGCCTGGCTGCAGAGCGGACAAACACGCCTGGTGCCCCGGGGAGGGGCGTCACGGGGGGGTGGGGGGGAGGAGCAGTAAGAGGAGGGAAGACACAGCCTCTCCTTAAGACCTCGAGGCTCTGACCTCAGGGGCTAAGGGGCAGTCTGTAGAGGGAACCCAGTTTCCACCCGGGCTGCCTGAAGAGGCCACGACCCTGGAGGATTCTAACCCAACCGATCCAGGGGCCCCAGCACCACCCCGAGGGCCTAAAGCAACAGTCTCAGGGATCACTTCGAGGTTTCCAGTTGCCTAGACTAGACAACGAGCCCTGGGTCAGAGCAACAACCCTTCCAGGATCTGCCTGCAACTGTAGCCTCAGGCAGCAGTTCCAGCCCTCAGCTTGCTCACCAGTCCAGGTGACATGCCGGTGCTCTCCACTCCCCGGCCCTCACGGGTGACCACGCTGAAGCGCACAGCTGTGGTCCTGGCCCTCACAGCCTATGGAGTCCACAAAATCTACCCTCTAGTACGGCAGTGTCTGACTCCTGCCAGAGGTCCTCAGGTGCCAGCTGGGGAGCCCACGCAAGAGGCCTCTGGAACCACCGCAGCCAAGGCTGGCATGAACCGGGTATTCCTGCAGCGGCTCCTGATGCTCCTGAGGCTGCTGTTCCCCCGAATCTTGTGCCGGGAAGCAGGGCTGCTGGCCCTGCATTCTACTGCCCTGGTAAGCCGAACTTTCCTGTCTGTGTATGTTGCCCGCCTGGACGGCAGACTGGCCCGCTGCATTGTACGTAAGGACCCTCGGGCCTTTAGCTGGCAACTGCTGCAGTGGCTCCTCATCGCCCTTCCTGCCACTTTCATCAACAGTGCCATCCGCTACCTAGAGGGCCAGCTGGCTCTTTCTTTCCGAAGCCGTCTAGTAGCTCATGCCTATGGACTCTACTTCTCCCAACAGACTTACTACCGAGTAAGCAACATGGATGGACGACTTCGAAACCCTGATCAGTCTCTGACAGAGGATGTGGTAGCCTTTGCTGCCTCTGTAGCCCACCTTTATTCGAACTTGACCAAGCCACTCCTGGATGTGGCTGTGACCTCCTACACTCTTCTTCGAGCTGCCCGATCCCGAGGAGCTGGTACAGCCTGGCCCTCAGCCATCGCTGGCCTGGTGGTGTTCCTCACAGCCAACGTGCTTCGAGCCTTCTCTCCCAAGTTTGGGGAGCTAGTGGCAGAGGAGGCACGGCGAAAGGGGAAACTGCGCTACATGCACTCTCGAGTGGTGGCCAACTCAGAGGAAATTGCCTTCTACGGGGGCCATGAGGTGGGGCAGGTTGAGATGCTGCTTATATAGCAGAGGAGGTGGCTGGGAGACCTATTGCAGCCAGCTATAAGCAGTAAGGAAAGCCCAACAAGGCCTTCTCAGGCTGATGTTAAAGTTGTGGATAGACATGGTGACAAACTTGGGGGTAGGCCTGGGATGGCTATAATCTTAAGATGCAGAAATGGAGAAATGGCACCATTGGGTGGGAACTTCCCTGTGCTGGCTGCCTACAACCTCCAAGCCACTTCTGCTTCCTTGGTAAAATTGTCTTGGACAATTTGGATTCTAGCGATTGTGATGCTACTGGTCTAGCTTACTCCAATCTTGCAGTCAACCACTCCTGCAGCCACCTGGGAGGAATTAGACTCCTACCATCTGGGAGCATAGAACAGAGCCTGCTTCTTAACCTCTCTTGCCTCTCTGAGCCCTTTGAAGGCTGGCGTCCAGCAGAGTTGGCTGGCTGGGCTGTCCGGTATTATGGGCATGACTCAGCCCAAGCAAAGGTTAACAAGCAGAGCTCAGCACAGTGGCTACAGCAGCAGTGTTGCTGCTCAGGGTCAAGGCTGTCAGAACCCCAGGCATGTCTGGTTAGTGACTGACAGGCTTGGCAAGCAACCTGCCTAGTTGCCTCCCTCCCTCCCAGGGATAGGGATACCTGGCTCCAGCCTCTGCCATAGAAGCCTGACAACCTTTCTCTCTCACCCCCACCCCCACCCCACCCCTGATGTCCTACCCCCAGTGTAGCCACCCTTCCACCCAGATCACAGCAACTTTATGAGGTGGGCTGGGTCCAGGGAAACCTGGCAGACACTGGGAAAGGCTACTTTAAACCAGCGTAAACTTTATTCTCTGGCAGCCCCTCTCCTTCTTTGTGCCTTGTGGTTGCAGCTGCCTCAGGCCTTGTTCTGGCTACTGGTTTCGGTTCCCTAGTGCTTGGGGCGGGGGAGGGATACAAAAGCACCCATTTCATGAAGGCCTATGTGTTTCCTGGGTCAGGTAGTCACTTGCCCCAGGACCTTGTCCCACTGGCTGCATTTCATATGCACAGTCAGTTTTGTCTTTGAGTTTTAGAAAGGATTTGTCTCTACATTCTGCAAAGAGGTTCTCTGGTCACAGTCAGGTTTCAGATTAAGAGAAAAAGGGCATCACCCTTACTATATAACCCCTCTTCCATTCTCTTCTCCTGAATGCTGGGCTGCAGGGCTTTGGCAAGCTGCCGGGGCCTTGGGTGAGGCACTTGGCACAATACTTGTAGCTGTATCATCAACCTTAGTTGGCACTGCTACCAGCTGGAGGCACGAGCCTAGATTACCAGGGTGCTGCAAAGATGGTGTACTCACTTCAGGAATAAGAGGCTGGATTTTTGGAAACTGGGCTATATGAGCAGTTCTAGGCAGAGGGCACAAAAGAGAGAAGACTGGTATTTAAAGAGACATCCTCTGGGCTAGCTTCAGGAAATAGCAAATTAAACAATAGAGTTCACTTGCTGGGACTCAGAGACCTTGTGTAAACCCTTGGCCTGCTTGTCTAAGCCTCATATGTAAAGCTGTATGGGATGATAGGCCACCATGAGTGGATTGACTGCCCTTGTTGTATAGGCACATGTCCCACTCTAGTCCTACTGGTTGCTGTACTGTGGACATGGGCCTGGATTCAAGTCAAGAGTTTATGAAAAAGGGACTAACTGGCTGACTGGCAGGCAAACAGTAGGGTATAATTTTCTTACTAGAATTTCAGACAGTGCATATGCATGTATACATACATGTATACAAGCCTCCTGCTTAAAAGAACAAAGTAAATCTTAAGTCATCTTCATTTGTAAGAATCTGGTTATTAGGCTGAGGCAGGAGGTTCATTGTGAGTTCAAGGCCATCTTAGGCTACATAGTGAGTTTCTGGGATACAGAGCAAGGCTGTCTCAAAACATAAAAGCTAAGCGTGATGGCACATACCTTTAATCCCATCACTTAAGAAGCAGAGACAGGTGGCCAGGCGTGGTGGCGCATGCCTTTAATCCCAGCACTCGGGAGGCAGAGGCAGGTAGATTTCTGAGTTCGAGGCCAGCCTGGTCTACAGAGTGAGTTCCAGGACAGCCAAGGTTATACAGAGAAACCCTGTCTCAAAAAAAAAAAAAGCAGAGACAGAAAAATCGCCACAAATTTGGGGTTGGCCATGATTTACATAAAGAATTCCAGACCAGCCAGGGCTATATAATGAGACCCTCTCTCTCAAAAACAAAAACAAAACAAAACAGAAAAACAAAAAAACAACCAGAAGTCTGGTTCTTTAGAGCCGGAATATACCTCAGTGGTAGAGTGCTCACCTAGCACACTGAAGGTCTAGAATGCCCAAGACCCTAGGTTCTTTCCATAATACCTCAAAACTAAATAAAAATCTGGTTCTCTCTCTGTTTTTTTTTTTTTTTTTTTTTTTTTTGGTTTTCGAGACAGGGTTTCTCTGTGTAGTCCTGGCTGTCCTGGAACTCACTCTGTAGACCAGGCTGGCCTCGAACTCAGAAATCCGCCTGCCTCTGCCTCCCAAGTGCTGGGATTAAAGGCATGTGCCACCACGCCCGGCAAAATCTGGTTCTCTTAACAGCCCAGTCCATGCAGTCCACATTTCTACACTCCTTGCTACTTCTAGGCAATATGAGCTTGGGTAGGTCACTTTGTCTCTCTGCTTCTGTGTCTTATAATTGAATATGCACAATAAGGTGTGTGGCAGTAAGTTGGGAGAAAGAAGACAAACAGTGGCATGGAGGTGTGGAGCAGAATGATCCAAAATACCAGTCACCTTGCCATGACTACTTCTGGATACTCCTTTGAGGCCAGTCTGACTGCAGTTCCTATCAGGATTGAGAGCATATTCACCTGGTTTGGGTGGGAAATTCAGTGTAAGTTTCTCACAGAAAAGAGCCTGGGAAAGAAACAGGACATGGAGATTGTTGTCTGAGTTTTACAAAACCAAGAACTTTATCATTTGCTCCGTGCTGCTCTTAGAGCTATTGATCATGATGTCTGGGGCAGGGAGGCACTAGGAAGGAGCCAAAAGAAATGGGGTCAGCAGAAGATGAAAGACAGCTGCCCTCAGGGACCTGGATTTAGAAACTGCCCAGGCAGGGTACAGAGAGGGAAGTAGTGAGTGACCCAACCACAGTAGTAATTGAAAAAGAGGGTAGGAGGTTCCCCATAACATCAGACAGTCCCTTACCATCACCCCTATTTGAGGCTTGGCCCTACCACAAACACAATACCCAAGTCCTTGACCTTGTGGCCATCAACAGCATGTCTGTGGGACTCTTACCATCATCTCCCAGGACTTGTCACATTTGAATATCTATTGACCTTACAGGTGGAGCTGGCACTACTACAGCACTCCTATCAAGACCTAGCTTCACAGATCAACCTCATCCTGCTTGAACGCCTATGGTATGTCATGCTGGAACAATTCCTCATGAAATATGTGTGGAGTGCATCTGGCCTGCTCATGGTAGCTGTCCCCATCATCACAGCCACTGGCTATGCAGAGTCAGGTAAGAGCCAAGGCTCCAGGGACTAGGGCCCAAAGCTCAGCCAGCCCACTTTGTTTTTCTTCCAAGTAAATTTGAGGTCCTACTGGCCTTGATATTATCAGAAGTCAGTCATTCCTCGGAGCTCTTTGCTGCCATATGTGCATCTCATGATTCTTGGTCACCAAAAAGCCTAGCACAAGACCACGATTTAGAAACACCACATACAACTGCTCCATGTGTACCCTTTACCCACCTGTCCTTAGCCCAATTTTATTTGGAGATGCGCATAAAAAGTGGCTTGGAAGCTGCGCAGTGGTGGTGCATGCCTTTAATCCCAGCACTCGGGAGGCAGAGGCAGGCGGGATTTATGAGTTCGAGGCCAGCCTGGTCTTCAGAGTGAATTCCAGGACAGCCAGGACTGCACAGAGAAACCCTGTCTCGAAAAAAAACAGAAAAAAAAAAGTGGCTTAGGTGAGCCCTTTCATGACCCCAGCCTTTCATCCAAGCAATGGTTCTTACAAATTGCCAGGATAGAGGCCTTTGGGGAGTAGGAAGCCTGCCCTACCTGTTACTTTGGTGGTGGTCAGATTGTCATTATTTCTGTTTGTTTCTCTACTGATTTGATGTTTATTCATTCAACTTTTAGTGGATGCCCTTGAAAAGGTGGACATGCGACCTTGAAAGTCTCCTTAGGTTAATCAATAGCTCCCCTCCTCCTGAGCTTTAGAATAGTTTACCTAGAAAACATGGTATCTGTCATTACAGCTCAGCCTGAATTTTAGTTTCATGAGTTTTTCTGACTATCATGTGCTTTTTATTCTCTATTATGCTTTGTGTGATGTGTGTAAACTTTCCCATATGGATACTGATTTCTCTGCTCAGCATTCCCTTCCTAGACTTCAATCATCCTTCCTTTTTTTTTCTTTTTTCAATTTTTATTAGGTATTTACTTCATTTACATTTCATCCTTACTGATAGACTTATTTCAGAAGTCACTCTTTCTTCTTCTGATTTGTTTTAATTTGAAATGGGGTTTCTTTATAGCCCAGACTTGCCATGAGCCTGCTATCCTCCAGCCTCAGCCTCCCTAGGCTGGGATTACAGTGTACCTGGGTAAAGAGTTCTTTCAGCTAGGGTATCATGGGGTCTTTTTCAATTGACTTGTCTGAAAATATTTTTTACACTTATTCCTTTTTGTTTGTTTGTTTTGTTTTGTTTTTTCGAGACAGGGTTTCTCTGTGTAGCCCTGGCTGTCCTGGAACTCACTTTGTAGACCAAGCTGGCCTTGAACTCAGAAAGCTGCCTGCTCTGCCTCCCAAGTGCTGGGATTAAAGGCGTGCACCACCACACCTGGCTTTACACTTATTCCTGAGCTAGTTAGATTAAGCATAAAAAATTAGTGGAAAGTTAATTTCTTCCAGTCATTGAACAAGATTTCGTTCTCTCTCTTCTTGCATAGCTGTTCATTTTAAAAATCAATTTAATTGTTAGTAGTGTGAATTTTTCTCTCTAGGTAGCTTTATCATTTTTTTCTTGGTATTCTTCAGCTTCAATGCAATGTGTTTAGGTTTCTGCTTCTTCTGCATCAAACATATGTTTCTTTTAAATATGCATGCTTCTCTTTTTATTTTTTTTTATTTTATGTGTATGAGTGTTTTACCTTGATGTATGTTTGTGTACCAAGTGCATGCCTGGTACCTGCAGAAGGCAGAAGAGGGCATCAGATCCCCCTGGAACTTGGATTACAGACAGTTGTAACTTCTAAATATAAGTGGTCTTCAAGAGCATTGTCTTAGTTACTTTTTCTGTTCCTGTTGAAGAAACACCATAACCAAGGAAATTTATAAAAGAAACCATTTAGCCAGGTGTGGTACCACATGCCTTTAATCCCAACACTTGTGGATCTCAGTTTAAGGCCAGCCTGGTCTACATAGTGAGTTCCACAAAAGCCAGTGTTATACAGAGCGACCCTGTCTCCAGAGCAAAACAAAACAAAAAAGCATTTAATTGGGGTCTTGCTTATAGTTTCAAAGGGTAAGTCCATGGCCATCATGACAGATAACATGCATCAGGGAAGCAGGCATGGCACTGGAGTTTACTCAGAACTTACAAGTTGGAGGCAAAGAGACCTCAAAGCCCACCACAACCCCTTTAACTCAACTCCTCCAACAAGGTCATACTTCCTAACCCTACCCAAAACAGTTTCACCAAATAGGGACCAAGCATTGAAAAATATGAGTACGGGCTGGTGAGATGGCTCAGTAGGTAAGAGCACCCGACTGCTCTTCCAAAGGTCCGGAGTTCAAATCCCAGCAACCACATGGTAGCTCACAACCATTCGTAACGAGATCTGACACCCTCTTCTGGAGTGTCTGAAGTCAGCTACAGTGTACTTAAATATAATAAATAAATAAATCTTTTAAAAAAAAAGAAAAATATGAGTAAATGGAGGCCATTTTCATTCAAGCCATCACAAGCAGTAACTGCTCTTAACCACTGAGCCTATTTAGGGTTTTCAGCTTCTCAATCTTTCTTTTAGTTTAATAATTCTCCAGGTCACCTGTTATTCTTCCTTCAGTCATATACAACTTGATTTTTTTTAAAAGCATTTAACTATTTCTAAAACCAAGCCTTTAATGTGCTTTGCCTTACTGCTTTCCCAAGTTCTGCCTTTCTGTGTATGTCACTTTATGTGATTTCTCTCCCTCACCTTTTATGATAATCTAGATAAAGGGTGTATATGTGGCAAGTGATGTTCCAGGTACTTCAAGGAAAAGCCTGAGAGGAAGCCACTTAACCATTGGGGATGATTTTAGATAACCTTTATTTTAATTGTCTGCAATGGCAGCCCCAGGGCAGGAAAAGGGGTGGGATTGCAGTATCTTGTATGCTCCTCCTGCTTCTAGATCCTAGGAACCTGCTAGTTGCCAAAATGTCCAGCCACAAAGTGAGACTCCCTTCCTTTGTCTTACTGCCAAAGGAAAAGTTGTAAGGATATTGGGAAGGAAGTCTAATGTTCTTTCTGCCTACTGGAGCTAAGTCTTTGAAGACACAATGGAAAGGAGGATATTTAGACTTAGCTCACGATACTGTTAGCACATTTGTCCCCCCACCACCACCCCTGCCATTTCCTGAGACAGGCCCCAAAGGATATCCATCCATCCATCCAGTTACCTTACCAACTTGAACTTTTCTGAGCCAACATTTTGAACCTTTTCCTCCCTGTAACCAACCCCTGCCATTAATCCATATGAGGGTCACATACATGCTGGATATTTCCCACAGATTCAGCTCCAGAGTCCTGGCCCCTTGATGACTCCTCAGTGGACACTCCTTATTTACCTATCTGCACCAAAAGGCCCTTGGAGCTGCCTTCCTCCCTGTTCCCTACCATGATTTCCAGGTTCTAGGTTTTTGTAAAAACCTTGCTCTGGCACTGGCAAGATGGTTTAGCAGGTAAAGGTGCTTACCTGAAAACCTGACAATCTGAGTTTGATTTGTTTGTTTGTTTGGTTGGTTGGTTGGTTGGTTGGTTTTGGTTTTGGTTTTGGTTTTTCTGAGAGAGGGTTTCTCTGTGTAGTCCCGGTTGTCCTGAAACTCTCTCTGTAGACCAGGCTGGCCTTGAACTCACAGAGATCCACCTGCCTCTACCTCCTGAGTGTTGGATTAAAGGCATGTACCACCACTGCCCGGCCTGAGTTTGATTTCTGGAGCCTACATAAATGTAGAGAGAACCCACTCCACAATATGCTATGGTACATGTGTACTCACACATTACATATATAGAGATATATAGATATATATTAGTAACAACAGTAACAATAATAATAATTTCTTAAAGCTTTATTTACTTTTACTCTTCTGTGGATCACAAAGTCAAGAAAGTTGAAGCTGTCAACTAAGAAGACTTTAGGGGCATGACCATGAGATGTAAACTCTGACCAAAAAAAAAAAAACCAGGGTAGACAGATGTGGTGGTGAATGCTTTTAATCCCAGCACTTGGAAGACAGACAGGTGAATCTCTGAATTCAAGGCTAGCCTGGTCCACAAAGTGAGTTGTAGTATAGCCTGAACTCGTACTCAGAGAAACCCTGTCTCAAAAGACAAAGCAAAGTAAGTAATTCTTATAAGAAACAAGAGGTTAGAGATCAAGGTGCAGAGTAGGCTGTAAGGAAGAGTGTGAGTGGTGGGCAGCAAGGTCAAGAGGAGAAATGGCACACTTCAGACACAAAGCTCACTATGTATTAGATGAAGAAATCTAGCTGTTCAGCAGGAGGGACTGATATGGTACCCAACATAAGGTAGGAGCACTTCTAGCTGATAGGAGCTACTTATGCCAAGAAATAAAGCTGGATGCCTGGTGGCTTTTTTTTTTGTAATTATGGGGATGCTGATGCCTTAGGAGGCCAGAGGCACTGAATCCCCTAGAAAGGGAATGACAGGGAGCCACCTGACATGGGTTTGGAAGTCAAACTCAGATCCTCTGCAGAAGTAGTAAGCACTTTTAACCATTGAGCTATCTATCTAGATCCTTTTCTTTTAAAGATTTATTTATTTATTTCATGTATGTGGGCATACTGTCGCTGCCTTCAAACACACCAGAAGAGGGCATCGGATCCCATTACAGATGGTTGTAAGCCACCATGTGGTTGCTGGGATTTGAACTCAGGACCTCTGGAAGAGCAGTCAGTGCTCTTACCCACTGAGCCATCTCTCCAACCCTAGATACTTTTCATAATTGATATTATTGAGATGTGATTAACAAACCATGCAATTCAACCTTTTTAAACATGTACCTTAGTTTTGTTTTGTTTTGTTTTGTTTTTTGATTGGTTGGTTGGTTAGGTTTTTTGTTTGTTTGTTTTTTTTGGTTTTTTTTTTTTTTGGTTTTTTGTGACAGGGTTTCTCTGTGTAGCCCAGGCTGTCCTGGAACTCACTCTGTAGACCAGGCTGGCCTCAAACTCAGAAATCCACCTGCCTCT
>NC_034613.1:62335416-62353624 GCF_900095145.1 Mus pahari
CTATACAGATGGTTGTTAGTTGTCATGTGGTTGTTGAAAATTGAATTTAGTTCCAGGACAGCCAGGGCTACACAGAGAAACCCTGTCTCAAAAAAAAAAAAAAAAAAAAAAAAAAAAAAAAAAAAAAAAAAAGAAAAAAAAAAGAAAGAAAGAAAAGAAAAGAAAATTGAATTTAGGACCTCTGCTCGCTTTGGTCAAGCCCGTTCACTCTAGCCCAAAGATTTATTTATTATTATAAGTATACTGTTGCAAGTTATCAGACACTCCAGAAGAGGGCGTCAGATCTCACTATGGAGCCACCATGTGGTTGCTGGGATTTGAACTCAGGACCTTCGGAAGAGCAGTCAGCTCTTACCCGTTGAGCCATCTTGCCAGCCCCCAAGTGTTGGGATTTCAAGAGTGTACCCTTTTGCCGAGCGTGGTGGTACACACCTTTAATCCCAGCACTGGGGAGGCAGAGGCAGGCGTATTTCTGAGTTTGAGGCCAGCCTGGTCTACAAAGTGAGTTCCAGGACAGCCAGGGCTATACAGAGAAACCCTGTCTCACAACCCCCCCACCAAAAAAGTGTACCCTTTTACCAAAGTACAAAAGGTATTTGATTCATTTGGAATTAAGTTTCATATAGGGTGAGAGATAGCATTTAACTTTGTCCCTTTACAAACTACATTTCAATGTCTTTATCTATTCATCCATTATCAGACAGGCTGGTTGGTTCCACCTTTTTGGCTATCATGAATAGCACTACTGTGAACATTCCATACAAGCTTCTGTGTGAATTCAAGTTTTTGTTTCTCCAGGCTATATAGCTATGAAAAGAATTCTAGGTCCTTCACTATTTAACTTTGTGAGGAATTGCTAAGTACTTTTCCATTTGATCTCCTCCCAGGATGGAGGTCCCACTTCTCACCTGGCCAATGTCTGCTCTTACCTCGCTTTCCTCCAGCTTCCTTTGTCAAGATGACATGTTATTTCTTGGAAGTATCAGTTTCCTTAATGATTAATGATGTCAAGCATCTTTTTATAAACTTACTGTGATGAGGAAGTACACATGTTACTACACACATGTAGAGATCAGAAGGCAACTTTTGGGACTCAGTTCTCAACTTCCACCATACAGACCCTGGAGATCAAACTTAGGTCATTAGGCTTGGTGACCAACACCTTTACCAGCTGACACCTTTACCAGCTGAGTCACCTCACCAATACACCTTATTGCTCTTTATATGTCTTTATTTTTTTTCTGGGAAAATGTTTTCACTAGCTCAGGTTGGCCTTGAACATGTGGCATTCCTCTTGCCTCAGCCTTCGTACTACTGAGAAACCAGGCAACTAGGCAAATTATTCATTCATATGATATATATATATATATATATATATATATATATATATATATATATATATATAAATAAATAAATAATTTGGATCCTTTTCCATCCAGCTGTGTGAAGTCAAGATCCTCCTGTTTCTACCACCTAAAATGCTGGGTTGCTCTGGGCTAAGAAAAGTTTTAGAGGACTACAACTCTACTAGTCATGTAGTTTAGAAGAATTCTTTCCCAGTCTGTATATTGTTTGCCATTGCACTTTACTGATTAAGTCTCTCAGTACTCAAAAAGTATTTAATTTTGAAGTTCAGGTTAATCTATTTTTCTTGCTTGTGTTTCTGGTTTCATAGCTAAGAAATCAAACCCAAGGACAAGTGTTACCCATTTTTTTCCTGTGAATTAGTTTTCATTTGTGCTATGAGATGGAGAACATATGTGCTCTGTATATCTATCAGTCATAACATGATATGCACAATATCCATCTTTTCCATGGTAGCTCTATTACTTTCCACTGTCTTTCCTAACCCAACTTTGGCTTTTAGACTCAGAAGCCATGAAGAAGGCAGCCTTGGAAATGAAGGAAGAGGAGCTGGTTAGTGAGCGTACAGAAGCTTTCACCATTGCCCGAAACCTCCTCACAGCTGCTGCAGATGCCACCGAGAGGATCATGTCATCCTATAAGGAGGTAACCCCAGTGTAGCTCCTACTCTGCTTGCTCTTCCACTCCTGAACTGGCTGGTGTTGAGCCCATGTCACACTCCTTATAGGTGACAGAGCTGGCTGGCTACACAGCCAGGGTGTACGAGATGTTCCAGGTATTTGAAGATGTCAAACACTGTCGTTTTAAGAGGACAGGCGATCTAGAGGAGGCTCAGGCTGGGCCGGGGGTCATGGTACAGTCTGGTGTCCATGTAGAGAGGCCCCTGAAGATCCAAGGTAAGATAGACTCTATGCAGAGTACTTCCTCTGCCTTTCTACCTAGTGCTGTATCTCCTCCCATACCACCCCAACACTGTGAACCCTGTCTCATGCACTCAGAAGTCATTGCTAGAAAGGTCATTGAAAACTAGGTTACTCTGGAGGGGGCTGGCCCAGTAACCTGCATTCTCCAAGCACTGGCTACCAGTTGAGCTGCTGACAAACTTTCCCAAGTGTGTTGATTTTGGTTACCAGTTAAGAGAGATGTTTCTGGGCTCTTAGTGCTGGGTATCATTCACCTATACAAGGCAAACAGAGAAATCAAGGCAGTGAGGAATGGGAATGTAGTTTAGTATAGTGCTTGCCTAGCATGTATGAAACCTTGGGTTTATTTCTTTTTTTTTTTTTTTTTTTTTTTTGTTTTTCAAGACAGGGTTTCTCTGTATAGCCCTGGCTGTCCTGGAACTCATTCTGTAGACCAGGCTGGCCTCGAACTCAGAAATCCGCCTGCCTCTGCCTCCCAAGTGCTGGGATTAAAGGCATGCGCCACCATGCCCGGCTTGGGTTTATTTCTTAGCACTGCAATAAAAACAAAAGATTTACATGGCTAGGGATATAGCTCAGTTAGTGTTTACCTAGCATACACAAAGCCCTTGGTTCAATCCCTGCTATCACATAAAGCAGACATGGTATTGTCAAGGTCAGCATTCTGCCTAAGTAAATAAATAAGATGTTTAAAATAAATAAAATATTTAAGTTTATAAGTGATGGCTAATGCCTGTAATTCCAGCATTTGTAAGGCTGAGGCAGGATTGCTGCATATTCAGGGGCAGTGAGGGCTTTAGTATTAGACTACTCTGTTTCAAAAAGAAACAAAAGAAAAAAAGTTTCAAGACAGTGCAAGCACAAAAGAAAGTCTAGCCACCTGCCAGTTCACAGGATTCAGGATACTGCAGCAAAGCAGCCCAGGCATCCAAACTGATCTTACAATGTTGCCAAGAAGAGTCCAGGTTCCAGAATAGCAAAAGGTGGCATCTTGGGACATGCTACTTGACTCTGGGGTTACCAATCTGTTGGAAGACCTCTGTTTTCCTGTGGGACCTGGACCACACCATTACTGTTTGGGAACCTGGGGGCCTGTTATTAAGATAGGAAGTAGGGATGAGCATCAGGACACAAGAAAGCAGCAAAAATGTTGTACACCTGTCCTTCCATGCTTTCTCTCTACAGGCCAGGTTGTGGATGTGGAGCAGGGGATCATCTGTGAGAACATCCCTATCATCACACCCACTGGAGAGGTGGTGGTGGCCAGCCTCAACATCAGGGTAGGTCAAGTAGAGAAGCATTCCTAACCTGAAGTGCTGACCAATCTGAGCCAAGTAGCTGGGGACAAGGTACACTTCCCAGATTATCTGGTCACCTGCATCTGTGAACCCTATCCCTTGGCTCACTTATCTTTGCTAGCAGTGATGTTGTCCCCAGCCACGTGGAAGATAGGCCAAGGTGAAGCTGAGAGATCAACATATCTCTGACCATGAGTCCTGAAGCAATAGTGTAAGTGCTGATAAAAGAGATAAACAATTACCAGGGTTGTCCAAGGGTTACCCAAGTGCTCCTAGTCTCATGATTCATCTATCCCACCAGGCTTCCCTGAACTCTGGGTTGGGTACTTGAAAACAAAGATAAATCAGAGAGTGGAGTGAGTGACCTTAAAAAAGTACCCACTGGTTACTGTTGTGACACATACCTTTAATCCCAGCACTTGGGAAGCAGAGGTAGGCAAATCTCTGTGAGTTTGAGACCAGTTTGGTCTGCATAGTAAGTTCCAAGACAGCCAGGGCTACACAGAGAAACTCTGTCTTTTGTTTTGTTTTGTTTTGTTTTGTTTTGTTTTGTTTTGTTTTGTTTTTCGAGACAGGGTTTCTCTGTGTAGCCCTGGCTGTCCTGGAACTCACTCTGTAGACCAGGCTGGCCTCGAACTCAGAAATCCACCTGCCTCTGCCTCCCGAGTGCTGGGATTAAAGGCGTGTGCACCACACCTGGCTGAAACTCTGTCTTAAAAAACCAAAATAATATAAATAAACAAATTAAAATGTCCCTAGTTAGACTCTGATCTAGAGTACAGTAAGGACCACCAAAAGGTTGATAATCATTTGAAGAGAGAATAGCCTATAAAGCTTTTCCTCAAAGCATAGGAAGTGGATACATAGACACAACAGGAGTTAGAGCCTGAGAGACAAAGGGGCCAGGGCCTGCCTCATAGCAAGGGAGGAAGCTGGAAAGAGACAAGAGTAGGTGGAATATCAGGCTCCTGCCTTCACTTAAGGGGTTGCTGAGCCTGGAGAGGAATAAGAAGGGCAAGATTATTAAAAGCGAGTTGAGGCAGTGGGCATAACATGCTCCCTCCCTAAAGCAATATAATATAGTAGATGGTACCTGGTGGACCCAAGGTATGTAGTTTCCTGGCTGACTCTAGGAAGAAACAATAGGAAGCAAAGATACTGTAGTCTGGGTAAACAGACTGCAACTGGGTAGATAGCAAGGCTGCCAAGGAATCACGGTAGAAGAGTAGGGCTGGGATCCTGAGGGAACCTGAAACTTGTTACTCGTGTCCTCTACAGCCAATTGTTTCATGCTGATGAGTATCCTGGGAATGTCCTAAACAAGTCCTCCTGGGCTCAGCACCATTATCACCAGGAATGGACCCCTTCCATATTCTGGAGACCAGAAGTCTAGTTTTAAGGGAGAGGACAGTTCTTTCTTGGAGAGAATATATACCCTGAGTCTTGTTTGACTTCTAGTTTCTTGACACTCCTTGGTGTTCCTGGGCTTCTGCTATGTTACCCTACTCTCTGCCTCTATCCTCACGCACATACACACCCCTCTGTGTTTATCTATTCAAATCTTCCCTCTTTTTAAGCTCCAGCCATGTTGGATTTTGCCCACTCCCCTCCAGTATGCCTTAGTGTACATATAGCTAATTGCATGTGCAATGACAGGTCCCACTTCAAGAAGTAGGACATAGAACTTCAGATACATTCATCCTGTTACATTACTCAAGGCAAATCAAAGGCTAGAACCTGGATCCTCCTGGGAGCCCTATGCATCAACACTCTTATTATTTCTTGTAGATAAGGAAACACCTACACTAAAAGGAAGGAAATGAGGATTATGGTGCTAGGAACTACTGTGCCATCTCTGCTGCAGGGTGCTGCACCTCCTCTGTGACCCAAACTCTCTGATTAGCTAGCAGTGGCACTAAATGAACTAACCCCTCCTTCCTTCCAAAACTCCAGTGCTCAGCTACTCTGGGGCCATCTTCTGTGACCCCTGATACCTGAGGGCAAAGTAGACCATGGGGAGAGGGGTTAGCCTTTTATATCTAGAACTTTTTTCCCAAGGGGGAAAATAATTTTCCCTAGGAAGTTCCTTGTTGCATTTGTGTGGGGATGGGGTGGGTGAGTGTCTCATTTTGTAGCTCTTATACTTCCCTACATAGTTACAGAAAACTTCTACTTGTATCCCACTAGAGTTAGAAGGGATAGAGAGTCCTTTGGAGTATCCTAAAATGTACTTACTCATTTGACCATGGCAAAAGAAGCTGTGGTTCCTGTGTTTGGCTTGTGCTATCCAGGCATGTTGGGGCCTTAGGGGTCAGAACCAAGTCTTGTCCATTCCCTTGTATCCTATACCTGGTATTCAATTGAGGTTCTGCATACTGAACCCCATCCCTGTGACCTTGTAGTCACTTGCCAAGAAATCAAGAATGGGCTTGGTAACACAAACTTAAAATCCAAGCCCTTGTAAATCTAAGACAAAAAGACTAAGTTCCAGACTAGCCTAGGCAACATAGGAAGACCCTTCCCACCTGCCAGGCTTATAGCTTACTTGTTCTTTTTCCTCCCTCCCTCCCTTCCTTCCTTCCTTCCTTCCTTCCTTCCTTCCTTCCTTCTTCTCTCCTTCTCTTCCTCCCTTTCCTTCCCCTCTCTTTCTTTTTTGAGACAGGATCTCATGCTGCCCATGGTGGCCTTGAACTTGCTGTGTAGCCAAGGGTTGAATTTGAATTACATTTGAACTTATGATCTTCCTGTTTTCACCTCTCAGTACTGGATTACAAGTATGCATGACCAGGTGTGGTGACGCACGCCTTTAATCCCAGCACTCGGGAGGCAGAGGCAGGCAGATTTCTGAGTTCGAGGCCAGCCTGGTCTACAAAGTGAGTTCCAGGACAGCCAGGGCTATACAGAGAAACCCTGTCTCAAAAAAAAAAAAAAAAAAAACAAGTATGCATGGTTTATGTGGTGCTGAGGATTGAACTCATGGTCTGATTTTTACTCAGCAAGCACCCTACTAACTGAGCTAGATCCCCATCCCAGGTATAGAAGGCTTTATGAGACTGGGAAGGAGGCCACAGTGATCCAGGGTATAGGGAAAGAGACTTAAGCTCTGGATGCCCTGTCCTGATGCTTCCACAGGTGGAGGAAGGCATGCACCTGCTCATCACAGGCCCCAATGGCTGTGGCAAGAGTTCTCTGTTCCGAATCCTAGGTGGACTCTGGCCCACATACAGTGGTGTACTCTATAAGCCCCCACCCCAGCGCATGTTCTATATCCCTCAGAGGTAAGTAAACCTATTCCTGGTGTCTTCTCCACCTCTTCACATCTGTGTAATACTAGAGTGCACCTCTCAGGAGAGGATATCAAGATGTTAACCAGATCCCAATATCCAGTAGCACAAACTAGTTCTGTCCATTTCAGATGGGGGCAGGGGGAGGGTCTTACATCTCAAACTCATGTGAGTATATGGACATATAAGTTGGGTGTAGTATATCAACAGTTGGAAAGCACTCTGGGAGCCTACTAAGGCACAGAGCACTGCTGGGAAACAGGGCTACCTTGCCCCTAGTGGACATGCAGCTTTCTCACAGGCCCTACATGTCCGTGGGCTCCTTGCGTGACCAAGTGATCTATCCCGACTCTGCGGAAGACATGCGGAGGAAGGGCTGCTCGGAGCAGCAGCTGGAAGCAATCCTGGGCATCGTGCATCTCCGCCACATCCTGCAACGGGAGGGAGGTAGGGGCAGGGCACACCCATGCCCTTTGTCCCAAGACTGATGGGGAACCTGTTGCCAACCTACCTCTAGCCTCTATTCCAAGTCCCAGAGGACAAGAGTTACCTTAGCATCCAGGAGTTCAAAGTGCCTGCCAGGAAGGAAGGGTAAACAGATTGCTGGGGTGCCAGGAAAGGCGACATATAGCAGAGCACTTACTTCATTGGGTGCCTAGGAGACCCTCTGTCAAATAAAAGAACAACCTAGGACAGTCACCCTATCGGGTATCCAGATGATATCAGGACAGGTTGCAACTGGGGCTTGAGAGATGTTGGCTGCCCTTGTGAAACAGTGGAAGCTCTGAGGCTTTAGGTAACCAATTGAGAGATCAGTTTTATGTTTGAGCAAGCTGACCCATCTCTGGGTAGGGTAGGATGGCCATGCACGTGTTTCTATTTGCACAGATGCTTGGAATATGAGTAGAGACCAGAGTCATGGGTGATGCTGAGGAGAGCCCTTAAGAGTCAAGGACAGGGAGCAAAAGAAACTGCTTTTGAGAAAAGAAAGTTTATTGAGGGACATCTGCTGTACTCTGTGGTTGCCCTGAATGGTTCATATTTGTGGGTAACCATTGAAACCTTTTAGGATTGAATTCAACTCTAACATTATCATGTTAGTCCCCCTTAATGGTTCAAAACATTTACAGGTTTATCCTACTGTGCTATAAATCCCAAAAGAAACAGACCAGAGTTGGAAGGCAGAATGTTCACTATAGGCTCCAGGGATACAGGCTCTTGTATCAAGTTATGGTGCTGTGTGCATGGCTTCCATTCTTAAAGTTACCTTATAACCCAATATGACTGCTGTAGCCATCACATCCAGTCACTAGACTGTAGGATGGAGGAAATGATGAAGGAAAGAGACAAATGATACTTACCTTCTGTTTTCCCAGAAAGTTCTATGGGTTCTACATGTATGACAGTGACTAGAATTAGCACTAAGGTTACCCTTCACCATAGGGCAAGCTAAAATGTTTCACATGTTCTAAGGACAGTTCTAATCATGTAGAAACACAGGATGGTTGATAGAAAAGAACTGCCACAGAATCCTGACAAATCACCTTTCTTACATGCTCACTCAATCCTCTAAGCCAGTGTAGTGGCACCAGGCTATGAGATGTGGCCCACTTCTTCTGGTAAAGAGCCTTTGCCCTCATCACCTGCTGCCTGCTGAGGACAGTGTTGACAGGTTCTTCCCTGGCAACTCATTAGGTGTCCTGGAACTGCTACAGACTCACTAGCTTCAACAGAGAACTTTGTTTCTTGGCATTCTGGAATCAGATTTGGGTGTGGCAATGCTAGCTCCTTCACAGACTATGAGGAAGGATATACCAAGGGACTCTGCTCAGTTAGTAGTGAGCCAACTTCTCTTTGTGGATCTTCAAAACATCTTCCTCTATACGTGTCTCTGTGTTTAAATTTCCATTTTCTATAAAGGTACCAGTTATACTAGATTAGGGTTCACCCTCTTGAACTCAACATGAGCACATTTGGAAAGATTGTCTCTCCAAATCTTACTGGGGGTGGGGGTAGGACTGTACATGTGTTTTGTGGGGGAGAAAATTTTTGTTCCAAGTCTTTCAGTTATTAGTGTTATAGGCAGATGAGGACACAGAACAGAAGTCTGCAGCTAGACAAGTTCTGCCAGGGTCAAATGTATCTCATTTAACCCTGACTCCCATTGGGTTTCTGTTGAATTGAGCTGAGTCCTTCACCTTCTGCCTAGGTTGGGAGGCAGTGTGTGACTGGAAGGATGTCCTGTCTGGAGGTGAGAAGCAGAGGATTGGTATGGCACGCATGTTCTACCACAGGTGAGCACTACAGTGATTTTCAAGGACATTCAGTAAATTGTACCCAACAAGAGAGGAAAAAAAATGGGTGCTCCCAGTAGGGAGCTACCTGAAGGAGTTTCACCTCAACCCCAGCTCTCCCCCAGTGCAGCAGGGCTGTGGGTCACAAGTGATTGGCCAGGAGCTGAAAGTTGGACAGTGATAGGGAATTCACAGTTTTCCCCTTCACCCACCCCCACCCCAAGGCCCAAGTACGCCCTTCTGGATGAGTGCACTAGTGCTGTGAGCATTGATGTGGAAGGCAAGATCTTCCAAGCAGCCAAAGATGCTGGTATCGCACTGCTCTCCATCACCCATCGACCCTCCCTATGGTAGGTGCTCTTGGAATTGTGGGTGAGGCTGCCACCTGAAGTGAGAAAGCAGCTGTGACAGCTTTCTATCCCTATCCTGTCCAGGAAGTACCACACACACTTGCTGCAGTTTGATGGGGAAGGAGGCTGGAAGTTTGAGAAGCTGGATTCTGCTGCCCGCCTGAGCCTGACTGAAGAGAAGCAGCGCCTGGAGCAGCAACTGGCAGGCATCCCCAAAATGCAGGGGCGCCTTCAGGAGCTCCGCCAGATCCTTGGTGAAGCTGCAGCTCCAGTTCAACCCCTGGTCCCAGGCATCCCCACTTGACTGGGGACCTTATCCCCAGCTTCCACCCTTCTCCAGGCTCTGGGATCACATGAAGGAAGCTCCTCCCCTCCCCTCACTGCCCTGCATGCCTTACCCCTCCCAAGCCTCCTAGCCAATTACCTGCATTCCCTGAAGACCCCACTCTGGGACAAGTAGATATGAATGGGGACACACTGCATTCCACCTTCACTCTGGGTTCTGCTCCAGGAACTGTGCCCTGTTCAGGCCAATGTGTCTTTTACTTTTCCCTGGGGAGGGATGGAGGGTTTGGAAGACCCCAGTCCTGACTCTACACCAGTATGGCTGAGCCATAGGAAGTAAGCAGGAGCTGCCTCCCTTACTGCCGGCAACCCTGGTAGTTGTGGGTTACATCCCTGCTGAAACCCAAATCCTTGTCATTGTTTTGATCCATCCCTTTGTTGCCATTCCCTTGGGTGACCAGCCAGTGCCCCTGTCCCACAGGATACCCCCTGCCATGAAAACAACCTAATGGGGCCAAGGATTACACAGGGCCCAAAGTGTGCCCTTCCCCATAATTACCCCCAGAATGGCAGAGTTCCTCCTGAGCCATGAAGAGAATGTAGCCCTGGCCCTCCCACTCCTCCACCTCTACAACCTAATTTATTGGACTCCAGTTTATAGTTGTCTAAATTGCCAACATGAGTACCCTGCCAGCACAGGAGGTAACTGGGTGATCCCTTCAATCTACCCAATCTCTGGTGCCAAACCTGGCCCTTCACCAGCCTATACTGCCAGTTGCCACTGGGGGTGCCCTCTGCCAGCTAGGCAGAAGTGAGGGCATCATATTCCCAGCTCAGTGCCAAAGAGGGGTCACAGGAGGTGCTGTGTCTGCTAACCAGCCCTCACCAAGAGGGAGATGCCACCCCACACACCCTACTGCCATTGTGTGCCTTTCCTGGGCCTTTAGCCCTCTAGCTGGGGTACCCCCCTCAGTCCTCTCAGTAAAAACCTCTGGAAAGTACAATCCTGCCTCCTGAACTTGGTGTCTGGTAGAAGTTCTGGGGAGTAAGCCAGGCATAGTGGTGCCTTTAATCTCAGCACTCTGGAAGCAGAGGCAGGTGGATCTCTGTGAGTTCAAGGCTAGTCCATTCTATGTAGTGAGTTTTTTAAAAGCCAGGGCTGCAAAGAGAGACCCTATCTCTCTCAAAAAGACAGGCAACAACAAAAGATCGGGGAAGCTGGGCAGTGGTGGCACACGCCTTTAATCCCAGCACTTGGAGGCAGAGGCAGGCAGATTTCTGAGTTCAAGGCCAGCCTGGTCTACAGAGTGAGTTCCAGGACAACCAGGGCTATACAGAGAAACCCTGTCTCAAAAAACAAAAACAAAAACAAAACAAAACAAAACAAAAGGTCTGGGGAGAGATCAGAATGTTGTTGGGAGAAAAAGAGACCTGCCCCCAAACATGGGCCCAAGTAAGAACCTAGTCAGTTGCTAACCCCATGGGACTTGGAAAAAGTTAGTGTTCTCTGGTTATACCTTTTGTACCCTAGGGAGGTAGAGTTGATAATCATTGCTGTAAAATAGTACTTGAGGCCAAAGATACCCTGCCAAGTCCCTGAAGGGGAGTGCAGAAAGCAATGCTATAGAAACCCCGTGAGATGCCAAGGAGGTAAATTGAGCACTGAAAGAGTCACAGGAAAGAAGTGATTCCTGGATTGAGTTGCACTGGTGCTTCTGAACCTTCTAGGAAGAAGGAAAAACTTCTCCAAAGGCCCATGGGTATGTCCAGAGAAAGATATCCAGTACGGGGGGGGGGGGAGGAAGGAAAGGCCTAGACTGAGGCAAAAGGTCATGTAAGACTGGGGATCCCCTGAGTGAACCACGTGGAGCCTGAATACAAAAAGCATTGAAGACTCGAAGGAAACATGGCAACCCCCAGCACATGGTCAGCAAGTTTTTATATGGTTTCCAGGGGCAGCATAGAGCATCAGCAACTAGGCACAATATGATTGGTAGAACAATGCACTCTTTAAACTGATTGCTCTTTAAGGAATGAAGTGTGGAGGACTTCCATTGTCTAAAGGTGGGCAAAAGCCCTGTGGAACGTGTCCCCACCCACAGGTCGGTTCCTGCCCTGTTGTCTGAGAGGGACAAGCTTTTCATGACCTTCCCTAAGTTCCTAAGCTGACCTTTTCTTTTTTTTTTTTTTTTCTTTTCTTTTTCTTTTTTTTTGGTTTTTAGAGACAGGGTTTCTCTGTATAGCTCTGGCTGTCCTGGAACTCACTTGGTAGACCAGGCTAGCCTCGAACCCAGAAATCCGCCTGCCTCTGCCTCCCAAGTGCTGGGATTAAAGGCCTGCACCACCAGGCCCAGCTCTAAGCTGACCTTTTCATTCACTGAGGGAATCTAGGTAGGATGAGAATAGCCTTGGGTTCTGCATAAAGCAGGCCATGGAGTTGTATATGGACACTTGGTGGAGATAGGCCAGACAACTGCTGCTAGGAATGGAGAGCGGATGTTCTTACAAAGCTAAGCTGAGTTCCCACACTGCCTGTATTCCTACCCTCAAGACATACCAGAAGAATCAAGCCAGAAACCCATGTAGATGTTTACTGTGTAGATTCTACACAATATCTACAGAAGCCTGAGTACCCAGAAACAGATGGACAAACATATATATTTATACAATAGAACATTATTTGACCATAGAAGGCTGTAAAACAGCGACACATGCTATAATATTCAAGAACATTAAAGACATGCTACTGACACAAAGAAGCCAAACACACGGGTCCAAGTATTATATGATTGATTTAAATTAAATATCCAGAACAGACAAATCCATGACAACATAAAGCAAATGAACAGTTGCCAGGGCTGGTAGGGGTGGGGGGAGAGAGGATGGATATGGGGAGAGAGAGTTTTGGGGGGAAAGTGATAAAAATGTTTTGGAACAGCAGAGATAATAATTGTGCAACATTGCAAATTACGAAACACCACTAAACCGTGTACCTCAAAAAGACTTGTGTACAAGGAATTTCAGTACAAAACAAGTGGTTAGTAGGTGGATATAAATGGACAGACAGATACATAGATTGCTATTAAGATAGAAAAATAGGTGATGGATCAGTAGGATAATAAATTAGCCAGGCATGGTGGCTCAGGCCTATAATCCCAGCACTTTCAAACTAGAAACAAGCAGAGCCCTTGCTTCAGCTGTAGCCTGAAATCTCATGCAGGGGGATCTGACAATTGGGAGAAGAAGGTGGCCCTGAGTTTGGGCTGTATAGGAGGAGTAGTACCCTTTCAGGGAGAAGCAGATTGGGAGTTGAGGTGAATTCAGAAGTCTTTTTTTGTTTTGTTTGTTTTTGAGACAGGGTTTCTCTGTGTAGCCCTGGCTGTCCTGAACCTCACTCTGTAGACCAGGCTGGACTCGAACTCAGAAATCCTCCTGCCTCTGCCTCCCAAGTGCTAGGATTAAAGGTGTGTGCCACCACTGCCTGGCGAATTCAGAAGTCTTAAGCACCTTGAGTGACACATGGGAGATGGGACACATGATTAGCCCTTGACCCTCCTTCAAACTCTGCCAAAATGACAGCTAAGTAATTCAGCTATCCAAAGGAATATAGTCACAACAAAAAATAAGAGAAGTGCCTAATAAGACAATGTGTAGAAGCCCAGAAATGGGGCGGGAGGAAGGGCGACTGCATCCGGAGGAAAGGTCACAAGTGAAGGCCTCAGGAAAAAGCAACCCTGCCAAGACCATGGTCTTAGACTTCCAACCTGCAAACCTGTTCATGTAGTACTAAAAGAAGTGGGTGTAGATATTCTTGTAGTCTTAGTTTCAGAAGGGGAAAGGCACCTGCTATGGTGTAAAGACACCCAAGAAAGCTGCAGGACAGAAAATGTCCCTGCCAGGAGAGACCAAGGCCTTCCAAGGGCAAGCCAACCAACCGGCCCTCTACCATCCTTGAGAAGCCCATACCTTGCCCCTTGAATATATCTTATCCTTTCCCTAAGTGCATCTCTAACCCCCATACTTAAATCTATGTCAAAATGAATTTTTAGCTGGATGTGGGAACCCACATCTTTAATCTCAGCTCTCAGGAGGCTGAGGCAAGCAGATCTCAGAGTTTGAACCCACCCTGGTCTACAAAGTGAGTTCCAGGACAGCAAAAGCTATAAAGTGAGGCCCTGCTTTTTTTAAGTATTTTAATAAACTGTGACTCTTCTGTCAGAAGTCCACATGTTCTCAGGTATGATTTGTTTGTTTTTTGTTTTTTTTCGAGACAGGGTTTCTCTGTGTAGCCCTGGCTGTCCTGGAACTCACTCTGTAGACCAGGCTGGCCTCGAACTCAGAAATCTGCCTGCCCCTGCCTCCCAAGTGCTGGGATTAAAGGCGTGTGCCACCATGCCTAGCTGATTTATTCTTTTTCAAGCACTTTTTTGTTGTTTTTAATTATGTATATGGTGCACGTCTATGTGGGTATGTACACCTGAGTGCCTGTGTCCTCAGAGACCAGATGGATGGAATCCCCTGGAGCTGGAACTACTGATAGATGCTGGCAACTAAATTTGGGTCACCCACAAGAGCCATATAGACTTTTAATCACTAAGCCATTTCCCTAGCTCCCCTTTTTCTGTTTAAATAAATTAAAACTCTGTTTCATATTGGTTTCTTCTGAATTTCTGTGTAAAAGCCAAGAACCCTGGGTTTTATCTAAGTCAACATCCCTGTGATGGTTTGAATGAGATGTCCTCATATAAGACTCAGACATTTGAACACTCAAGTCTCCAGTTGGTAGCTTTTTTAGGATGAGGAAGTATTAGGAAGTGTGGCCTTGCTGGAGGAAGTAAGTCACTGGAGGCTGACTTTGAGAATTCAAAAGACTCCAGCTTTTCATTATAATCAAATGAGCTTTCTTTCTTTCTTTTTTGTTTTTGTTTTTGAGACAGGGTTTCTCTGTATAGCCTTGGCTGTCTTGAACTCACTGTGTAGACCAGGCTGGCCTCAAACTCAGAAATCCACCTGCCTCTGCCTCCCAAGTGCTGGGATTAAAGTGCATCACCACTGCCTTTGAGCTTTCTGTGCTTCAGGTTTGTAGATTGAGGTGTGAGCTCTCAGCTGCTGCTCCAGAGCCATGCCTACCTACCTACGACTAAGCTCCCCACTTGGTGATGGCCTCATCCCTGTGGAACCATAAATCCTTCTTTCTATAAGTTGCCTTGGTCATGGTATTTATCACACCAGTAAAAAAGTAAGACAGCCCCTAAAAGACTAACCAAAGTGAACAAGGCTTTATCATATGTTTGATTCCAATACTCAGGAGGCAGAGACAAGTGTATTTCTATGAATTTAAGGCTACCATGCCCTGGAAAAAAATCTTAAACTTAGGTATACTGATCTCTTACAAGTGACCCCACAGTACAGGTGGCATCTAGACTATTTTTTGAAAAAGCACTATGACATCACATTAATGTTCCAGCTACATTGGTTCTCTGACTTCATTCAGTTCAACTGATACGGAAGAGAACCAGCCCCACCTCCAGGTATGGGTAAATTATAAGAGCCAACCCCACATCCCTCCCTCCCTCTTTCTTCTCTCTTAATTTTTGTTGGTAGTCTTTTTTGATTTGTAGCCCAGGCTAGCCTAGAACTTGAGATCGTTTGTGTGCCACCACACCTGGCTTAAATTTCCTTTTTTTTTTTTTTTAACATACATGCCTCCTTAACTGGCCTATGAGTTTAGGGTCAACAGAAGTATCCTATCAGCCCTTCCCTTCAAAATACAATGCAAGTACAGAATGCAAACTCAAAGATAGTTCTTTGCTTTCCAACATTGAAAATGAACAATGAACTCTATTTTTATTTTTTAGGAGGCAGGGTTTGAGACAGGGTCTGAGACAGGGTCTCTCTGTATAGCCCTGGCTGTCCTGGAACTCGCTCTGTAGACCGGGCTGGCCTCGAACTCAGAAATTCGCCTTCCTCTACCTCCCAAGTGCTGGGATTAAAGGCGTGCGCCACCACGCCTGGCTGTCTCTCATTGTCTTATGACCACAACCACTGCTTGCCCTTTGGACTCAGTCCCCAAGCCACTCTCATTTGTCTTGGGTTTACTTTGCCTGAGAAGTTTCAGACAGGGTAGGTATGAAAAGGTGAAACATAAAAACATAAATTCTAGGCCTTTAGGCCCAGGCTGGAGAATGTGACCTTTGTGACTCAATGCTCCAAGGCATGCTAATCATAAAACAGATAGTGACATTCCACCACCCACCCGCTTCCTGGATTCAGGGAGTGTTCCTTCAAAGAAAGTCACCCTAACCCACCCTGAGAGCTCCAGGAACCCGCTATGCAAATGTGCTAACTGTCTTGACTCCCACTTCCTCATGACTCTTAACTGCTATTTTTGGTATTTTCCAACAATGCCCTCCCCATCCCCTTGAGTTGTGGTTTCTTCCTTTAAATACCCCCCTCAAACAGCTATTTAGGACCCGCGGTCCTCTAACCCTGCATGGTGTATGACTGCGGGTCCCAGAACGCACCTGGATTAAAAGTCCTCTTGCAGTTTGCATCAAGACCTTTTCTCGCCTGGCGTGGTGGCGCATGCCTTTAATCCCAGTACTTGGGAGGCAGAGGCAGGCAGATTTCTGAGTTCAGGGCCAGCCTGGTCTACAAAGTGAGTTCCAGGACAACCAAGGCTATACAGAGAAACCCTGTCTCGAAAAACAAAACAAACAAACAAACAAACAAAAAAGATCATTTCTCATGAGTGATTTGGGGTGTCGCCTCTCCTGAGTCAGAACATGGGGGAGTCCTCACGTTGTGGGTCTCTCAGGTACTCCACAGCTTGTAGCCAGATTGGAGGGGGGGGACAATATATCATCATTTGGGGAGTCTGTGGTACCTTAGCTTCTAACTATCTTCTGTAAGGCATCAGATTGTTCTGCATTTCAAGTGTCCTAATTTTGCAACTGAAGAGTAAGGAGAGAGCACTGACTGTACACATCTCTTGCTGACTGCATTTCCTACAGTAATTTTTTTGTTGTTGTTTTGTTTTTTGAGACAGGGTTTCTCTGTGTAGCCCTGGCTGTCCTGGAACTCACTCTGTAGACCAGGCTGGCCTCGAACTCAGAAATCCGCCTGCCTCTGCCTCCCAAGTGCTGGGATTAAAGGCGTGTGCCACCAAGCCCGGTTGGGTATTTCTACTTATTAAACAAAAACCTACATAGTATCTTTTTTGTTGTTGTTTTTTTTTTAAAACTTATTTTATCAGATATTTTCTTCATTTACATTTCAAATGCTCTCTGTATAGCCCTGGCTGTCCTGGAACTCACTCTGTAGACCAGGCTAGCCTTGAACTCAGAAATCTGCCTGCCTCTGCCTCCTGAGTGCTGGGATTAAAGGCGTGTGCCACCATGCCTGGCTCTACATAGTATCTTTAAGGAAAAAGTGTGCCATTTTGAATTTTAGGCTGTCATTTGTAAGTGGCTGTATCTATCAACAGAGGGTCCTGCCCTGACTTTATTGTGTAGACCAGGCTGGTCTAGAATCCACAGAGAGGGCTAGTGAGATGGCTCAGCGGGTAAGAGCACCGACTGCTCTTCCAAAGGTCCTGAGTTCAAATCCCAGCAATCACATGGGTGAGACTTGACGCCCTCTTCTGGTGTGTCTGAAGACAGCTACAGTGTACTCATATAAATATAAAAAATAAAAAAAAAGAATCCACAGAGATCTACCTCTCTCTGTCTCCTCTATCTGCAGTGGGTTTTTTTTGTTGTTGGTTTTTTGAGACAGGGTTTCTCTGTATAGCCCTGGCTGTCCTGGAACTCACTCTGTAGACCAGGCTGGCCTCGAACTCTGAAATCCACGTGCCTCTGCCTCCCAAGTGCTGGGATTAAAGGCGTGCGCCACTATGCCCGGCTTGCAGTGTTTTAACTCAGATATTGTTCTGTGCCTTGCCGTGCTCCTGTCCCTTTGTTTAACAGGGAGAGGCCCTTTGGCATTTAACCTTAGCAGACAATCTAGGGCTTCATTTATACACGCCATGAATACTGAACATTAAATTCAGTTCAGCTTGTGGAGAAGCTGACCAAGATATATAAAGTAGGAGATACAAGTGGCTGATTGTTTAGTTTCTTTTCTTTCTTTTTCTTGTTTTTTTCAAGACAAGGTTTCTCTGTATAGCCCTGGCTATCCTGGAACTCACCCTGTAGACCAGGAGGCTTTGAACTCACAGAGATTCACCTGCCTCTGCTTCCCCAGTGCTGGGATTAAAGGTGAGTGCCACCATGACCTAGTACATCTAGAGTTTCTATATTTCATTCTTTGTTTTTGCTTTTTCTTTTTTTTTTAAGATTTTATTTATTTACTATATGTAAGTACACTGTAACTGTCCTCAGACACTCCAGAAGAGGGCGTCAGATCTTG